>NC_090649.1:77291796-77602629 GCF_040937935.1 Hyperolius riggenbachi | reverse complement strand
GTAAACACAGGATGTTGACCCTTTGTCTGCTTTCATGAAGCAGATTTATTACAGGAGTTCTGTAAGCTGTGACAAAGAAATGTTTTTCTTTAAATGTTATTATGCCATTGCTTAGCATTTAAAAGCAGAAAGGAAGTTCTGAGTTCAGGTCCATGTTAAAAAATGTCTACTTCCTGCTTTAATGGAAGCAGACAAAGGGTTACATCCTGTGTTTACATATTAGCTGCGTCTACCGAGGACTGCCAAATTTCTGTGCTGACACAGCTAAAAGATCTAAATACACTTGTGATTACTTGAAGATTGTAAACAGAGGCGCCAAAGGAATAAAACAAACTAAAATACCTAAAAATGCTTGGAAGGCAGTGGTGGACTTATCTCCTAGAAGCAGACACAAAACTGTCCATTTCAAAAATAACATACATTTATTGACATATTTCCCAAAAGTGTTGCAACGCGTTTCGCAGGCATAAACTGCTTCATCAGGCAATAAACAGGGGTATGTAACAGTATGTGGCAGAGGCGCATGGTGCAACACTGACCATTTACTGTTGCATACCCCTGTTTATTGCCCGATGAAGCGCAGGTTATGCCTGTGAAACGCATTGCAACACTTTTTGTGGAATATGTCAATACATTTATGTTATTTTTGAAATCAACGGTTTTGTATCTGCTTTTAGGAGGTAAGTCCACTACTGCCCTCCAAGCAATTTCAAGTATTTTAGTTTGTTCTATTCTTGTGGCGCCTCTGTTTACTATGTACAAGATTTGTGTCCACCCCTGGTGGAGGGGTGTTATACCCCCTTCATTTCCGATCTACAGAGAGTGATTTCTTAATCCTGAGTGAGGACAGGTCTAATCTCCCCACCTGCATTTACAGTGGTTGCCTAGGAGGTAACTTTGGTTTGTGAGTATCTCTTTCTCACACTTTAATATTCACCCATTACCAGTACATACTACACTATATTAGGCCCGGTTTACATTAGTGTTCCAGGTCCGGCTTCCCTGGACCCGGAACGCTCGGTACACAGCGGATGGTGAATGGATACATTGTTAACCAATGTATCCATTCACACTCGTGCGCCGTCCGGATCCGATCCGGGAACGCAGCTCCGGGACGGTCTGGCTTTTTTTCCAACATGCGCTATTTTTCAGCCCGCCCCGGTGCGGCTGCGGACCCGGGCCGGATCCTGACCCTTCGCAAGCGGCCATGCTGTGCAATGGGAAACAGATGTTTCCCATCACACTGGCAATAGGACCGAATGTTTCCAGCACTGGTCCTATGCCACTTGGGGGGCCCGGACTACACTCCGGTATCCCCCATGCTTGCAGTGCCTTTCCGGCACTGCAATGTATCTAGTTCCGGCTACTTTATTGTAGCCGGAACTGATACATTCCGGATCCGCAACTTGTGCCGCCTTGTGGCCACCGCAGAGACCCGTAGGGTCTCTTTGCGGCCACCGGACCCGGACACTTGCGGACTTGAACCGCAAGTGTGAACGGGGCCTAAGGCTCTCTGTGTTCTTTTTGTATTGTGATTACTTGAAGATGAGGGGGAATTAGACCTGCTCTTTTCTCTAAAAACACACTGGGTGCATTTATCTCTGTTTTCCTTGTGTCCTGTGCAAGAGTTCAGGTGCACTGTAACAGGAAGTGAAGAAAGTGGGTGTGGCCAAGTGACTGCTCTACACAAGTAAAACCTCCCACTCTGCTGGCAGCTCTATACGTTGTGCACAGATCTGCTGGCCAACAGTTTCAACCGATACGGAACGGATCAGAGCACTCAATTCAGTCACTCCGCATAAAAACTTATTTTTACACGCAGAGGAGCAGAAACCAAACTCTGTGTGATGCGGAGCACTTGGCTCTACTCCCCCATCACCCAATTATAACATACTTGTACCTGGTACTATAGCTTAATCCAGAAGATCAAATAAACATATCACTGCACTTTCCACTACCCTAAATTTAAATTCGCTTGCATGAATCTTTCATCTCCCCAGGAGAGGTCTCCTGCTGACAATCCACCCAGTTACAGAGGATGGCTCTCGTCAATGCTGCTTTTTATTTGTCATACATTCATTATACATTTGATGTTGCTGGTTGATGGGTCACTCACAGTGATTGGCCCTGCTGTGAAATAAACAACACCTGCTGTGACTGCGGCTTGTGTGACCCTTTACACTACTCCCAAAAGTTATTTTGGTTTAAACTGTTTTAGCATGTTAGGTTATTCCTTTGGAATGCTTAATGCAATTACATTTCTAGATATGTGTTCCAAGGAGTTGTTATCACACGAACTGTCACTAAGCATTGCTCTCAACTGCTTATTTAACTGTACTGTTAAAGCAGCTGGGATAGTGATATTATCCCGCAAAAAAAAACCACATTTATAAGTAGATTGCAGTGAATTTTATATGCTAAATAAAGAGAAAACTGTTCCAGGCATTTTCCATCTTCATTGCCTCTGACTGAGCCAATCCTCATGTCATTTCCTCCCTTACTTTTTTTTTCTCCTAGAAAATGCACGGTCATATCTAGCTTGCTTTGTAAACACAGCATAGATCTTATTTCAGCAGCTTCTGCAGTGGGGTGAGGTGCATCTCCCTTCTCAGTCTCTTGTCACACTGAACTGCCCTCAGCCAATCAGTGAGGAGCAGGAATGTGGGAGGGGAGATAGCAAGCTTCCCTCTCCCTGACAATGTACCAGAATAGAGCCAGGATGACTAAGATGAGATTCATTACAGCATAAACATTTATGATTATATTGGAATGTTTACAATGCAGACTGCATGTAGACTACATAAAAAACACAGAGCAGTAGGCAAATTAAATTTGATTTTGTAGTTGACAATCCAGCTTTAAATCCATACAATTAATAAATTTGACATGCCAAATGGCACAAAAAAAAGTTGCTGAAGCGTTAATAGATTGTGTTTCACATTGCCGTGAAGGTTTACCGGTTACATTGCTAATTTCCAATGTCACAGCAGCTCCATAGATTGTTCTTTGAACACTAATTGAAGTAGATAAGACTGAGCAAGCACAGAGCAGTTTCTCTGTGCAAGGTGCAGGAAAGCTGCCCAAGCATTACTCAATATTACGGCCTGATCGAACTTCCAATCCAAATAATTTTATCAAATGGCAGGAAAATTGGTGCCTCAACATGACTGCCTGATCAAACTTTTGATTGATTTCAGGCTGGAGCCAGTCAAGAGGATTGGTCAGGAATGCTGGCAAAATCTTGATCGCCAGGGCTTGAGTAGGTGTGGGGCAGTAACGATGTTCAATATTGTGACAAAGCACAGACCCCGGCTGATTTCCCACAAAGTCTACAAGAGTCTTCCTTAAAGCGGATCCGAGATGAAAAATGAACTATAACAAGTAACTTGTCTATATATCTTATCTAAAATTTAGATAGTTTACACAGCAAATCTAGCTGCAAACAGCTTTAATAGAATATGATTATTTCTTCCTGTGATACAATGACAGCGGCCATGTTGTTTGTAAACATTACACAGAGGCAGGCTTATCTGCCTCTGAAATCAATGGCTAGTAACACCTCCTCCTCCCCCTGCCCAGACTGAGCTCCCATGAGCCCTTGCTACTGACAAGGCTCTCTGAAAACCTGTTGACGTGGTTTATTTAGTTTATAGGGAATTAGAGTATTAAAACAAAAACAAAAAAGTATTTGGCTTGAGGAATGGCCTATAAACAGTAGGTAAGGAACACAATTATGCAATGAGTAAAAGTTCACCTCGGATCCACTTCAAACCCGTGTGCAATGTTAAAGGCAAACCTCTCCGTCAGCGTGACTCCTGGCCTCCGTGTTCAGCGTCATCGCGAGCACCTGTTTCACGCTACACTGGCACATGTTGTGATGTCCCTATGTGCAGAGTCCCATGGTACAGGCACTTATGGTAACCAAACACTGGAGGAGGCGAGGTGAGACCTTGAGCACAGGTAAACTTGGGGAGACACATACACTTGCGGGGTGGGGTGGGGGGGGGGTCGGGTGACAGGATGATTTCCAATAGAGTTCATGCTGAAATCAATTGGAAATAGCTGTGCAGTGTGTGGGCAGGTAATAGATCTGGCATGGTGAGCATCAGTAGGACACGGACGAGTTACCCGTCCTGCTGCAGCCCCTCCCCCTTCCCAACTGTACAGACTATCATCCATAGTCCTGGATCGAACCCTTACAGCAAGACTAAAACGAATCATGGAACACAGCCTTTTTCTAAGAATTGTAGCTTTAAAAAACAGGTTTACCTCATGTTGCTTCAGGTACACTTTATTGCCCTTAAGGCATTATGACATTTCATGAAATGTAACATCTTTTATTTATTTTTTTAAGTATTTAAATAGCGCCGGCATATTACGCAGCGCTGTACAGAGTATATTGTCTTGTCACTAACTGGCCCTCAGAGGGGCTCATAATCTAGTCCCTACCATAGTCATATGTCTATATTGTGTAGTGAATGCATCATAGTCTAGGGCAGTGATGACTAACCTTGGCACTCCAGCTGTGACAAAACTACAAATCCCATCATGCCTCTGCCTCCCCGAGTTATGCTTAGAGCTGTCAGAGTATTGCAACGCCTCATGGGACTTGTAGTTCCACCACAGCTGGAGTGCCAAGGTTAGCCATCATTGGTCTAGGGCCAATTTAGGGGGAAGACAATTAACTTACCTGTATGTTTTTGGGATGTAAATCAGAATGCCTGGAGGAAACCCACACAGACACGGGGAGAACATACAAACTCCTTGCAGATGTTGACCTGGCTGGGATTCGAACCGGGGACCTAGTGCTGCAAGGTGAGAGCGCTAACCACTGCGCCACCATGCTTTATTAACAGGGATGCTCATCCGGATTCCGGATATGCGGGTAACCCGGATATCCAAACTTTTTTACGCTATACGATTCGGATTCGAATTCCGAATTTTTAAAAAATCCGAAAAGCTATCTGTGGATCCTTGGACACATGACACGGATATTGCATATATCCGGATCCGAAATCGGTTACAAAGTAAAAATCCCTCCCTTCTCCTCCTGACTCGATGCCACTGAACTGAATTTTCAGCTTAAAACCATCAACGAATACCGGCGGCATTTCACAGGCAATTTCGGTATTCCGCCGGATTGAAAAAGCAATTCCGTTCTGACCAATTTCCGCCTGGAATTGCGGAATTCACAATTCCACGGAAAGCGGTGACCATCCCTACTAGAGAGAGAGAGTGAGAGAGAGATGAATCTACATGGCTACATAGGTTCAAGCCCACACAGGGACGGCCTTGCCTTTTGTATTCAACAGTTGTCCAAAGAGAACCCCAGCTAGCCATTTAGGGAGGAGGGGGTGTTTTTCACCTTCCAAAACGGTTTGAAAGCATTTAAAAGAGCACTTCCGTTTTTTTATCCAGATATCCGAATAGGTTGGATATCCGCGGATAATGCGTCCGGATATCCACTTTCACGCGGATATCTAAAAGGTCAGATTCGGATATCCGAACCGGATCCGGATATCTGGAAATCCGGATCAATTCGGATTTTAAAAAGTACTATCCGAGCGCCCCTGTTTATTAATAACCAGAAATAACTATGCCTAGCCTAAAGAAGAACCACCACATTTCAGTGAAAAGAAACTAAAAGTGCCAAAAATTCCTCTATTAAACGCATGGGAAACTTGATAAGCACTTTCCCGCGGCAGCACAGCCGTGACCGGTTCTCTTTATGGAGAGCAGAAATAAGTCTATTACAACTTCTGAGAAATCAATAGTGTTTGCTTTGCTGGCGCAGTGATAGAAACACATATTTTCCCCCGCATCGTAAACTGATCCATTCTGATCCCTTATTAGAGCGCAGTAAATGTGAGCTCTCGGCTGCAGCTTTACAAATAATAAGGACAAATTTGAGCAGCGGGCATCAAGATTTTACTTCTGAACCACTCCTGTATCAAAACACAAGATGTTGAATGATTTTTCCACTCACGTCAATTCAAACAGGGATCTGGGGACTCAGTTAGAAATACTGATTGTCAGAGCGTCCGCCTAAAAGTTTATATCTCGGTATGCGGATATATAAAAGTGTGCGATAAGAGGACCTGTGCTGTGTTGTTCAGTCCCACAAATCAGTTTGCTTACAGCCAAAACAAAGATTTTCCTAGGTAGTATTCATTATAAGCTCCTAAAAAAAAAGACTAGAAAAAAGATTTTCATAGGTAGCATTCATTAAAAAACCTGATCTAGAGTTCTATTGCACATTCTACCCCAGGGGTGTCCAAATGTTTTAGGCCAAGGGCCATGTTACCGTTCTTGAGAGGGTTAGGGGCTAAACTAGCAAATGAAATACAATTTTTGCTGATTACTGCTAGGTGCACCATGCTGTGACATGTTGTCAAATACACGAGAAATAACCCATAAACCATTTGCAGTTAGCACAGAGGCAGCTGCTAATCAGTGGCTGTTGCTCCTGCTGACACAGTGGCGGCTGCTAATCAGTGGCTGTTGCTCCTGTTGGCACAGTGGCGGCTGCTAATCAGTGGCTGTTACTGTTGCTGACACAGTGGCGGCTGTTATTCAATGGTTGTTACTGTTGCTGGCACAGTGGCGGCTGCTAATCAGTGGCTGTTGCTGCTGCTGGCACAGTGGCGGCTGCTAATCAGTGGCTGTTACTGCTGCTGCCACAGTGGCGGCTGCTAATCAGTGGCTGTTACTGCTGCTGACACAGTGGCAGCTGCTAATCTGTGGCTGTTGCTGGCACAGTGGCGGCTGCTAATCTGTGGCTGTTGCTGCTGCTGGCACAGTGGCGGCTGCTGATCAGTGGCTGTTACTGTTGATGGAACAGTGGCAGCTGCTAATCAGTGGCTGTTGCTGCTGCTGGTACAGAGGCAGCTGCTAATCAGTGGCTGTTACTGTTGCTGGCACAATGGTGGCTGCTAATCAGTGGCTGTTGCTGCTGCTGGCACAGAGGCAGCTGCTAATCAGTGGCTGTTACTGTTGCTGGCACAGTGGCAGCTGCTAATCTGTGGCTGTTGCTGGCACAGTGGTGGCTGCTAATCAGTGGCTGTTACTGTTGCTGGCACAGTGGCAGCTGCTAATCAGTGGCTGTTATTGCTGCTGGCATAGAGGCAGCTGCTAATCAGTAGCTGTTGCTGCTGCTGGCACAATGGCGGCTGCTAATCTGTGGCTGTTGCTGCTGCTGGCACAGTGGCGGCTGCTAATCAGTGGCTGTTACTGGTGCTGGAACAGTGGCAGCTGCTAATCTGTGGCTGTTGCTGCTGCCGGCACAGAGGCAGCTGCTAATCAGTGGCTGTTACTGTTGCTGGCACAGTGGTGGCTGCTAATCAGTGGCTGTTGCTGCTGCTGGCACAGAGGCAGCTGCTAATCAGTGGCTGTTGATGCTGCTGGCACAGTGGCAGCTGCTAATCTGTGGCTGTTGCTGGCACAGTGGCAACTGCTAATCAGTGGCTGTTACTGTTGCTGGCACAGTGGCAGCTGCTAATCAGTGTCTGTTACTGCTGCTGGCACAGAGGCAGCTGCTAATCAGTGGCTGTTGCTGCTGCTGGCACAGTGGCGGCTGCTAATCTGTGGCTGTTGCTGCTGGCACAGTGGCGGCTGCTAATCAGTGGCTGTTACTGTTGCTGGCACAGTGGCAGCTGCTAATCAGTGGCTGTTACTGCTGCTGGCATAGTGGTGGCTGCTAATCAGTGGCTGTTACTGCTGCTAGCACAGTGGTGGCTGCTAATCATTAAAGTGAACCTGTAAAAAATCAATTTCTGATCATATGAATGCCCACCACAGAAAATGTCAAAGGGACACTGTAGTGACATATAGTAGAATGCCGTAAATTAGTCAGCATACCTACTTTTATGGTCACTTCCCTATTTTAAGCATCAAAAACATCTCTAATATCTACATATTGCAGTGTATTGGTATACAGACCTGTCCTGTCAGTGATGCTTGGCCTAGGCTGTTTAGAAATATGGAATTCTCCTCCAGAGCATTCTGGGAGACTAGGCCTTATTTTCCCTGACTTTGGAATTCTCAGAAACAAACATTCCGCAGAGATCACCTGACAGGACTAAAGATGTTGCCACCTGTGATAATTTTCAGAATGTAAATTGAGGAAAGATTTTACAATCACTAAATACTGTTTAAATAATGAATATGGTAAAAAAAAGATAATTCATTAGGTTATCATGGCAGTTCTTTTGAAGATAAATACTTGTCCTATTTACATAACACATGTATTGCACTGTCCATGTTTTGATTTCAGTGAATTTTATATAGTAAATAAAGAAAAAACTTCTCCTGGCATTTTCCATTTTTACTGCCTCTGACTGAAGCCAATCCTGACGTAATTTCCTCCCTTACTATTTTGTTTCTCCTGAAATGGTTTATGCATTGCCAGACCTCCACCCCATTGAGCTCTGTACTAAAAACTACACTGCCGTATCTATCTGGATTTGTAAACACATGTGATCAGAGCATAGATCGTATTTCAGCAGCTTCTGCGGAGAGGAGAGGTGTATTTCCCTTCTCAGCCTCATATCACACTGAACTGCCCTCAGCCAATCAGTGAGGAGCAGGAATGTGGGCGGGGAGATAACAAGCTTCCCTCTCCCCGGCAATGTACCAGAATAGAGCCAGGCAGACTGAGATAAGATTCATTACAGCAGACACATTTATGTTTATACTGGAATGCTTGTAATGCAGAGTCAGCATGTAGACTACATTATAAACACAGAGCAGTGGGTAAATGGAAATGGATTTTATGGCTGACAAGCCCACTTTAAATTAACAAAACTTTAAGTTGATTTTATTTAAAGAGGACCCAAATTAAAAATACAAGATTTCAGAAATGAAATCTATTTTCTAAATTATAATAATAAATAACAGCCTTTTTTCAGCTGCATGATGACAAATATAAAATATTTTACATTTATTGGAGGAACCCCTCCCTCTCTTTCATATTGCCGGGACAGAATCCGGCAAACTGGTGGAGTAGATGGTGTCCAGCAAAGGAGGAATTGCTAATGGCTGCCACCTGTATAATCCTAGTTATGAAAAGAGAAGGGTGAAAAGCATGCACTGAAATGCTCATAGTCTTGAAGGAGTGTTTATTTATATTTGTATGTGTCAGAGTGGTGCAACTAAATAGTTAAATATTTTATATATTTAAAGAAATGTAATATTTTAACTTTGTAGGTTCAAGAAGTTTAAAGAGGAACTCCGGTGAAAATAATGTAATAAAAAAAGTGCTTCATTTTTACAATAATTATGTATAAATGATATTATAGTCAGTGTTTGCCCATTGTAAAATCTTTCCTCTCCCTGATTTACATTCTGACATTTATCACATGGTGACATTTTTACTGCTGGCAGGTGATGTCACTGGAATTAGCTGTAAACAGCTCTTTCCCACAATGCAATGAGGTTCCCAGACAGGAAACTGCCAGGAGTACCATGGTCCTGACAGTTTCCTGTGGGAGGGGTTTCACCACAATATCAGCCATACAGAGCCCCCTAGTGATAGATTTGAGAAAAGGAATAGATTTCTCATGTAAAAGGGGGTATCAGCTACTGATCGGGATGAAGTTCAACGCTCGGTTTCTGTTTAAGAATATCTTTATTGTAATTTTTCTTTTTAAATGTGTATTTATAGCTGTTTATTTTATGACATCACTTAGTGAAATCTTGCTTGTTTAAATTCATCCCGTACCACCTCTCTCTAAGGTCACCGTTCTAGATGTAAAGCGCTATACAGTCCAAATCAGCCCCGGGCAAAGCAGCCTATCAGTGTCATCCCTCCGAGACCAATGGGGTTATTGTCACCTAGGAATATCCTATGACTATTTTATAAGGCTCTGCATATATACATGCCATCTCTAAACTGTAACGTTTATGGGATGTGAGAGGCCCCGCGGGCGCGGAATTTATACATGAACATATGCAGATGTAACATATGTCAAACAAGATGCATTTCAAAGTCTCGCTTTAACCGTTTTTCAAACGTGGCGGCCATTAGCCGTAATTAGAGCTCTGCGGGGAACCTCTTTGATCAGAGAAGACTTGACGACATTCCCATAGATTATGATTACATCCTATATATCAGGATGGCTTGGGGATCACAGTGTTGCTGAATGAGCTTGAGGAAGGCATTCCGGATCAGTGACAGGAATGATGGCAGCAGTGACAGTGACAAGCAGAGGAAGATGATGTCAGGAGGCAGAGAGAGGTCAGCCGCTTTATAACAACAGATCTGTACAAAGCTGGGCAGCGAGGATGTTCAGCAACAGGAAGCTGAGGGTTGGCCAGAGTTGTGGCGCACCTGTTTGGCTACAGGTGGCTGCCAGATATTGCGGGGGGTATGATGTCAGGAAGGAAGCTGAATGCTGTTCAACTGCAAACGTTTCTGAGAGGCCAAATATGTCCCTAAGTGTTTACTTTCTAGGTGAATATCTGTATGTTTCCGGCTTACGCTCTATTTACCAGATGGGTGATCGCTCTGCTCCATTTCTCTCTTCTATTATTTCTATTGTGTCAGGATTTAAAGTGGACCTGAACTCTTGCGCAGGACAGAAGGAAAACAGAGGGAAATGCACCCTGTATGTATTTATAGAGTTTAGTCTGTCTTATTCCTTCATCTGTGACGTATCACAAGTTGTTATTTGATCTCCCAGCTGTGTCAGCTCAGGGATCTCCTTTGCCTCGGCAGAGCAGCTAATTTGTAAACACAGGATGTTAAAAATATGTCTGCGTCTGTGAAAGCAAGAAGTAGATACACTGCAGATTTAGTGCAGGATTTGTATCATCTGTAAAAAAAAAAGAATTTTTTTTTTTTTTTTTTAAAGATTATTACGCTGTTGAGTATCTTTTAGAGCAGAAAGAAAGTTCTCAGTTCAGATGCACTTTAACAGGTACGATCTCTCAACCCTGTAATCGATCAGACCGCGGACCATCAATGGTGCTGATCAGTGACGAACGATCGTTCCATCGATCCGAATTTCAGAACAATTCTTTTAGTCTGATCAGATTGCTTATCACTCTCCACTCTATTTCATTGATTGCAAAGGCATGTGAGTATTGGCATCAGACAACATGGGCTAGAGAAGGTTAATGAGACACTAATAATGTTAAGTTGATATTGTATGGTAATTTTATGCAAATTTGCGTGGCTTAAAGTTGAACAAATCACATACATAATCGACCGATCTGATTGGTCCAATTACAAGCTGCATATGTTTGCATAAAATGGGAATCAATCCAAAACTGACCATCTCTAATTAGTGGCAAAAAATTCCTTTATATGTCAGCCCCGGCCATACGTTTTTGTTTTCACAATACTGTCCATTCTAGATGCTTTCCTAAGGAGAGGGAGGGCTCTGGATCCTATAGAGCCTTTCCCCTCCTCTCCTGCTTCCTGCGTTCCAGCGCTGTCACCCCCGGTAGCAGTATTCCACCGATCGAAATCTGGCTCTGTACTGCGCCTGCACAAGCTTGCTCTCACTCTCTCGCCCGGGTGCTCCCAAAGACTTCCAAAGCCTCCCACGGTGGGGAATTCAAACCAGGGTGACATCGCCAGAACACAGGGACCGTGAGAGGAATGGGAAGGCTCTCTAGGACCCAGGGCCGGTTCTCTCATGAAGCAAGGTGAAACATTTGCATCAGGCGCAGAAATTGCAGGGGCAGCATGTTTGTACTGAGTTTACATTCACAGCATGCAGTCAGAGTAGGGAGAGGAGAGATAGGTGAAGGGGTCATCATTGGGGAAAAGCAGCTTGTTGGGCTGTGTGAGGAGTCTGACAGTGAGTAAGGAGGGGGGAGACAGGAGAGCAGCAGTGTTTCATCTGACTTGCACAGCACAAGGGAGGAGGTGGCACTGCTGTCCTGACTGATGAGGAATGGAGTGGCTGAGGATGAGCAGTCTGTTTGTTACAGACTCGCAGCCAGCCAGTGTGCTATTGCGCTGAGCTGCAGCATGACATGTGAGAACATTAAGTGAAGCAAAGTAAATTGTAGGTTGCTGTGCCATCATTCCAAATTGGGGAGGGGGGGGGAGGGGGGAGGTGGGAAGGGGATGCATCCTCACAAGTTTGCATCAGGCAGCAAAAAGTCTAGAACCGGCCCTGCCACAGTCTTCACTCTCCATAGCTAAGCATCTGCTTTGTTTTTGTAGCTTAAAGAAAATCTGTAATGAAAAAAACTCCCCTGCGGGGTACTCACCTCGGGTGGGGGAAGCCTCCGGATCCTATTGAGGCTTCCCCCGTCCTTGTCGGTCCCACAGCGGCAGGGGAAAATCCTCCCGGAGCGGCAGCGATGTAAATATGTACCTTTTAGCTCCAGCGCAGGTGCAGTATCCGCTCTTCCCACGGAGATAGGCAAAAATAACCGATTTCCATCGGGCCGCTCTACTGCACAGGCACAAGTCTCCTGCGCCTGCGCAGGAGAGCGGACCCAACAGAGATCGGATATTTTCGCCTACAACAGCACACAGCACCCCGCTGGAGCCAGAAAGGGTAAATATTGCACAGGCTGTCGGATTTCTCACCTGTGCGTTCCGGGGGCTGCAGCGAGACAGCCGTGGGACACAGGAGGACGTGGGAAGCCTCGATAGGGTCCAGAGACTTCCCCCTACTGAGGTGAGTACCCCCCAGGGGAACTTTTTTTCAGTACAGGTTTTCTTTAACACTAGCTTGCTCGTGGCCGGCCTCCCCTCCATGCATGGACCACGCCTACAGAGAAGCACGGGGCCACTCTCATACACGGAGGGCAGGTGTCGTGGATGAAACGTTACATGTGTACTTTAAAGAAAATCACTTTTGTAAACAAAAAGAAAAAAGGTTGCTGTGACTATACACCAGCGCTACACAAGCCCTAACATAGTTCATTGTAATTAAAATTCCCCATTTCATTTCAACCTGCAGCCGCCCAGGAATCTCCAGAACTGGCAGTGAGCTCACATGACTCTCCTGTGCAGCGTTAGCTGTTCGCGGTTAGCGCTGCCGCTGCCATAAGGCCTTCCAGAGCCTCCCACCTTACTGCAGGAGCAATTAGCTGCAATGAGGAGAAACCTGTGTTACTCAACACCTGTACTAATCCACTGACTGGCAGCAAAACTCTGACACTCCTACCTGCCAGGGCCTGTTAGAGGCACAGAGCGATGCTTATTGTTATGGCTACATAGAAAAAGTAATCAAGCGGAAATAACGTTTTCCATTAATCCTTGTAATATATAGAGGCAAACTGAAAACACTGAGCTTTTCTCAACCAAATTAGAATTTTCTGTTAAAGAGACTCTGTAACTTCAAAAAGATCCCCTGGGGGGTACTCACCTCGGGTGGGGGAAGCCTCCGGATCCTAATGAGGCTTCCCACGCCGTCCTGCGTCCCACGGGGGTCTCGCTGCAGCCCTCTGAACAGCCGGCGACAGGCCCGACTGTAATTTCAATATTTACCTTTGCTGGCTCCAGCGGGGGCGCTGTGGCTGCTTTCGGCTCGGAAATAGACGGAAATACCCGATCTCCGTCGGGTCCGCTCTACTGCGCAGGCGCAGGAAACTTGCGCCTGCGCAGTAGAGCAGACCCGACGGCGATCGGGTATTTCCGCCTACTTCGGAGCCGACAGCCGTCAGAGCGCCTGCACAGGAGCCAGGAAGGTAAATATTACGTCACGGCTGTACGGAGGGCTGCAGCGAGACCCCCGAGGGACAGAGGACGGCGTGGGAAGCCTAATTAGGATCCTGAGGCTTCCCCCACCTGAGGTGAGTACCCCCCGGGGACGTTTTGCCGTTACAGTTCCTCTTTAAAGTAATGTTAAAAATACTTTTTTTATTTTTTCATTTTTTCAAAACGGACCTGAACTCAGAACTTCCTTTCTGTTCTAAAAGATAAACAGCAGCATAATAACCTTAAAGCCCCCTCTACATCATTCAATTCCAGGCACGATCGATCAAAATTAATTGGATTGAATTCGATTAGATCGATTAAATCCGACATGTCCGAGCGGGATTCGATCAATCTTGTGATTGATTTTGGCGAGTTTTCAATGCAAATCGATCACACAATCGATCGAATCCCGGTCGGACATGTCGGATTTAATCGAATTTGATCCAATCAATTTCGATCGATCGCGCCTAGAATTGAATGGTGTAGAGGGGGCTTTTAAAGAAAAACATGTCTTTGTTACAGCTGATACAAATCCTACAATAAATCTGCAAAGTTTCTAATTCAGACATATATTAACATCCTGTGCTCTCAAAAGAGCTTATCTGCCGTGGCAGTTAGGTGACACAGGGGAGAGATCAAATGACAGCTTGTGATTAGACACAGATGAGGGGGAATTAGACAGGATAAACTCTCTACATACAGGGTGCATTTCTATATGGTTTCCTTCTGTCCTGTGCAATAGTTCAGGTTCACTTTAAAGGCAGAGGCTTTCTGGTCCTCTGTTGGTGGCTTTGCTCCAGCGCTGTCCCTCGTTCAAACCTGTCACCTCCGGGAGCCCAAGAAAGTGCTTCGGAAGCATTCAAAGACAGGCGGCTCCGTACTGCACCTGTGGGGAAGCCGCTGATCTTTGGAGTCACTCTGGGACACGAGTGCTTTCAGAGCCTCCCAAGGATCCCTGAAGACGTATCCAACCAGTTGGCCGAATACATGAAACAGGGGTGACAGCGCTGGAGTTAAGCTACCGACAGAGGTCCAGGAAGACTCTGCCCAATCCAATTTTCTGACAACAAGCCCCCAACTCAACCCCCACCCGGTCCCCGGACAAGTGTTTGAACAGGAAAGTGGTCCCCGGGCCAAAAAAGGTTGGGGACCCCTGCTCTATGAGATCCAGAGCCTTCACTCATATAGATGAGTATCACTTTAAGGGGAGGTGAAGTACTTATTTTCCAATTTCTGGGACAACGTGATTTGCTTCCGCCAGGAAGTGCCTCAGCAGGCCTCTATTGACAACATCAACAAAAGAGCCTTGTTATAACTCCGCGTAAAGCATTGACCATCTTTTATGTTGCTATTATGGTGTTACACTGTAGGCAGCAGCAGATTGACGGGAATCCCAGTGGTGGACTTCCTGTCCAGTAGGGAGTACGTCTCTGAGCGGGGATGGGGGAGGGGGAGGGGTTGGATGTGCTATACATATGACCCTGTCGCCGCACTCTGCTGCAGGGCTGTATGTTTGTCATTTTTTTGCATAGCGCTGGGATGCAGCATGAGCATCGAATCCCCACTGCAATGCAAAATATAGATGTAAAACCGGCCTCAGGCCCCGTTCACACCTATAATCGCAAATTGCGGGAGTGATTTTCCCGCGATTGACGCAGAAAAATCACTGGACACTGCGGCGGTTTTGGAGAAATCGCGATTAGCGTGCTTTGCACTCTAATCACGATCGCTAATCGCAGATCGTCGTCAAACCACTGCATGCAGTGAGAACACTGCCACTTGCTACAATGTGTAGCGGTTTTTGCTAGCGGTTTGCCATGAGCGGTAATTGCGCGATTCCCGCTCAGGTGTGAATGGGCCCTTAATGTATTGGAATCAATCAGCTTTTAAGTTTATTGGCATCATTTATCTTTAATAAACAGAGACTATTATGACAGGTAAATAATGCAGACCAGCTACTCATTTAAGGGGCTCAACTTAGTGGCTTCATTTCTTGTAAGAAATTTTAAAACAGGACGATACCATTTATTGGCTTACTTAAAAGAATATGACTAAGCTTTCGGCTGGGCAGCCTTCGTCAGTCTCCAATCCTGTATTACATCTGTGCGTAAAAGTTTCTTTGAATATTTGTGATTACAGAAGAGAACAGGATTGGAGTCTGACAAAGGCTGCCCAGCCGAAAGCTTACTTACTCTTATTCTTTTAAGTTAGCCAATAAATTGTATTATCCGGATTCAAAACCTTTAGCTTTTACTGATGGCTAACACGGTACAACACTCTACTGCTATTTATTTCTTGTACTACAGCATATAATGTTATTGGCTGTTTATTTTAGATGGAATATTTTGTGCATGCCTGGAAAGTACATTTAAACAAAAACAAGTCCCATGGGTCCAAGCAAGCTAAAACCATCCCCACAACTGGCGAAACTTGTCGGGGCTGCTTCAATATATAGAAAAAAACATCCCAGCATTACCTCTGTGCATAACATTTTCTTTGACTGTTTGTGACTACAAAAGAGAATAAACGCAAAAAATCTATTGAACTCTATAGAGAAGTTACATTGCTAATTACAAAAAAAAAAAAATCAGATAACATTAGCTCCAGATTAGATGGAATATTTTCTGCATGCCTGGAAAGTACATTTAAACTAAACAAGTCCCATGGGACCAAGCAAGCTAAAACCATCCCCACAACTGGCGAAACTTATCGGGCTGCTTCGGTACATAAAAACATCCCAGCATTACATCTGTGCATAAAAGTTTCTTTGAATGTTTGTGACTACAGAAGAGAATAAACACAAAAAAATCTATTGAACTCCATAGAGAAGTTACATTACTAATTACAAAAAAAAAATAGATAACATTAGCTCCAGATGGTATTGTTTATATACACAAGAACTCAGAAAAACGAATACCTTAAAATCTACCAACTCAACATTTAATTAACATAAATGTTCTTTCATTTAGATAAAAAAAGCTTTAGTAATTACAGAACATGGCAGCAATATTTTCACCTTGGAATCCGATGCTAGTGGGGAGTCTCTCCCTTTCAACTCTGGGCACACGATCCAGAAAAGTTACATTAGCAAACTTAAAAACTCGTCGAGCATATGTTTACAGCGCCAAAATATAGAAATCAGATGAAACAACATTGGCTGGAGATGCAGGGCTGGAAACAAGTCGTAGCCTGTGAAGGTAGAACAATCCTTTGCGCGTCGTTTGGCAGAGCTCGGTGGACAATTAGCGGAAAGAGTAACTAACAACTGCAAAACTGGGGATGAATGCCAGGCCACAAGTGAAAGCCATCAATGAGCCGCTACCCTAGCAACACAAGTGATCTAAAGTTTACTCTGTTTATCTTAACATGAATTGCATCTAATACAGTGTAGCTACCAGTAGTATTTATGAAACTGTCACATGTGCATTTCGTAGGTCTGCTACCCGGGGCTGGGCCAAAGTAGAGGATAAGTTAGAGGCTGGATAGGCTCCAGCCTCTGGGCGCAGAGCTGCAAAGGGGGCCCAACTTCTATCCCCCCTCTCCTCAGGTCCCCCTTCTGTCAGCGAGCCTTGTGTGCGCTCCCCCTTCCACACATCTTCAGAGTCCACACGTCTGCAGAGGATTACAGAACACACTTGACTCACCTCCTCCGGGCTCCAGCCACTAGAGCTCCAGGTGCATTTCGTGGGTCTGCTACCTGGGGACGGGCCAAGGTAGAGGATAAGGTAGAGGCTGGATAGGCTCCAGCCTCTGGGCGAAGAGCTTCAAGGGAGCGAGAAGAGGGCCCAACTTCTATCCCCACTCTCCTCAGGTCCCCCTTCTGTCAGTGAGCCTTGTGTACGCTCCCCCTTCCACACATCTTCAGAGTCCACACGTCTGCAGAGGATTACAGCACACTCTTAACTCACCTCCTCCGGGCTCCAGTCACTAGAGGTCCAGGTCCCGTCTGTCTTGTCTCAGCATCACCGCTCTGTACTTCCAGATCTGTGAATAATGGGGTCAACCTACCTAAAACTGGGGGCAAATCTGGCTACCCATACTGGGGTAGGGGGAACCTACCTAATACTGGGGGTACATCTTACCCCCAGGCTAACTTAACTGGGCAGAGGGTCTCTCTATTACTGGGTGCACATTTGTGAGGGACACACCTTGAAATCTCCACCTCTAGAGATGTAAATCCTTGTCCCAGCCCTGCTACCTCATGTCACATTATACAAGTTCTGGTCTTATATGGAGAAGCTGCGTGAGAGTATTACAAATCAGATCAGCACTTATTGCTATTGAATAGGTAAGTGAAAGCCATGTGAAGACCGTACCAGAGCTCAAGGAGAGAGGGACAAGAGTTCCGCAGCCTGTTGGGTTGCCTCATTTTGTAGTAATTTTACTGATCCTGTAGAGCAGGGCTTCCCAACCCTGTCCTCAGTTACCACCAACAGTGCATGTTTTGTGGAATTCCACAGAGGTAGTTAATCAGCTCTATTGAGACACTAATTACCTCACCTGTGAATGCTTGTGGTTTTCTGCAAAACATAAGCAGTTGGTGATACTTGAGGACAGGGTTGGGAAGCCCTGCTGTAGAGAAAGTCATAAAAAAATGGTGGTAAAATTGTATTCTATGACAGCCTTCTCACCATTGCAGCCATGACTTTGCCATAGGTCTTTATGAACCCCAGTCTTTGACTATAATTCAATCACTCCAAGTCTCAACCTTGCCACACCTTCTTCATTTATGACACTTCCTTTCCCTGCAAGCCACAACATTTCCTGCTCCCTGGTTATATCATAAACTTGGCCACTGCTCCAATGCAGGTGGGAAGGGGAGTGGACTTATCAGCCTATTATTATTTTGTATTCTGTAGCCACGAGTAGAACATACAAACTCAATGCAGATAGTGCCATGGCTAACCCAGTGCTGCAAGTCGAGAGTACTAACCACTACGTCACCATGCTGCCCCCTATTCCCATAATTGGACTATCATCAGCCTATGAGGACTCACAAGGTCTGAGGTAGTAAGACGGCATGGTATGCAGCCTAATCAACTACTACATACTCCAAATGCTACTACAATCGTGTAAAAGGGCATCCATGGACATGAGACTGCTGTCAGATTTGTTTGAAGACTGATTAGTTGTCCTGTCAATGAGATCCAATATGTATGTGTACACATTTATTTAAAATGGTACAATTATTTTTTCGCAATAGTGGTCCTTTAAAATGGATTTGTTCTACACTTACCCTTCTCCCAAAAACCTTTCTTCCATAACCTTACCCTCCACCTGAATTGAAAAATTCCAATAAGTTTAAGCCTTCAACAAGGTCTCTTTTCTGTTGTCTGTGATACTTCTAAAGGTAGTCCCCGGTTAACGAACAAGATAGGGACTGTAGGTTCATTCTTAACCTGGATCTGTTCTTAAGTGCCATCTCTGTCCCCTGTACCTCATCTGTGTCCCCTGTGCCTCCAGTGTCCCCCTCTGTGTCACCTCTGCCCTCTGTACCTGTTTATACAAGTTTAAAAGCCATTTTTTCTTTGATTTTTTCAAAATCAATTTTCTCAAAAAGTACAAGTCCAATTTAAAAAAAAATTTTTTTGGCTTGTTCCCATGGAAACACAGGATCCATGCTGTCGTTCGTAAGTCGGGCGTTAGTAAGTCGGGGACTACCTGTATTTTCATATCCCCCTGTGATGGGTACTCTTATATGTTGACTGACTTTGTGTTGTACGCTCTAATTTTTCAATAAACACCCATGAAACTAAAACAGATTTAAGCTTATAGATATGGGTTGGATGCAGTTTTAGATAAAACATATCTGATAAACTCCTGTGAATATTTAGAATCCTAAAAAACTTAAACCTGTATAAAAAAAAGATGGGCAAAGGCCTACTATGACTCTTCCTCATACTTTGGATTTTCTTTTTCTCTCAGCACATCATGTCTGAGATCTGAGTGGTATACAGATGCACTGTCCTCAAAGATGTTCAGCAAGCCGAATGGTCTGTAATTTAGCCGTAATGTGTTGAAAAGTTGATGCCAGAGGTAATTTTATGCCATGCACCAGAAATGATATACTCCGCTATTCTGTGCCGGGCTCTAAATACATCTTCAATGGAAATGTTCAGTAATGCCGTGCTAGGATCTTGTGAAAAGGGAATTAACAGCATGTTAGTAATAAAAGACCTCAGCTAAGCTCTATCCGTACCTAAGGAGCCTATTTCTAAAGTGCACATCAATGAAAGATGAATGGAAGTAAAGCAGCAATAGGTAGAATAGTTGGGTGACAGAAGAGCAAAAATGGCATTAGCGCTGTCACAAGAATCAATGGCATAAACCCAAAACACCCAGAAACAGAAAATCTGGTTGAAATATTGGGCTCTAGCCATATATTGCATTGTAGAAGGCCCAGACAACAGTTATTTATCGGGCGCCCAGGTGCCCAAATTACAATGATAGCGGTTATTTATATTGGCAACTATGACAGCACCCGAATATTTGTGGGGGGAGGGGTGGTGAGGGAGGGGGTGGGAGGTCGGGGTTTACAGTGTATTGGTGTGTGTGTTTGCAGTTAAGGTTAGCCGTAGGGTGTGGTGGTTAATGGTAGCCCTGGGGGGTGGTTAAGTTTAGTCATTGGGAGATGGTTAAAGCTCCCTTTGGGGTTGAAGGGGGCGAGGCTTAAGGTTAGCTGGGGGGGGGGGGAGTTGAGGTTAGCCGGGGAAGGGGGGGGGGTGTTTAAAGTTAGCTGTGGGGGGATGATTAAGGTTAGGCATCCAAGGGGAGTGATTACGGTTGGACCTCTCAATGCAACTCAACGCAACACATTAAGACTAAAATGGCCCTGATTCATTTTGAACTTTAGGCTCTGTTCATACCACGTGCTCTGCATTATATAATAACTCAACACATTAAGGCAGGGGTCACACTTGTCTTTCAGTTTTCTACACTTTACAGAAAACTGAAAGACAAGTGTGACCCCTGCCTTACAGCAGCTAATGTAATTTATAGAGAAAACTGACAAATTGCGCAAGAAATCAGTTTTTTTTCTGCAGGCGAAATCTGCATTAAAGTGTGACCTTGCTTATTGATTAACATGAGTTCTCAGTTGAAGTCAGTTTTTCTGTGCAGAAAACGCGTACAAAAGCCGATAAGTGTGACCCCTGCCTAACTCATTCAAATGCACTGCCCGTGTTGTCTAATGGGTGAGTTCATGTATCTGTGTTACATTGGATTTCTCCATGCACATGACTAAGGACAATGTGTGCATTTTAAGTGAAAGTGGCCAGTAGTACATCATAATGTTTGTGATATAATGCAGAGCTTTTCAACCTTTTTCCTAATTGTACCACTTTTATCACTTGAAAATGTTCAAGTACCATCACTGTGCCTGCATAGTAGTGTGATAACACCAGTGTACCTGCATAGTAGTGTGATACCACCAGTGTGCCTGCATAGTAGTGTGATACCACCAGTGTGCTTGCATAGTAGTGTGATACCACCAGTGTACCTGCATAGTAGTGTGATACCACCAGTGTGCCTGCATAGTAGTGTGATAACACCAGTGTGCCTGCA
The DNA here is from genome assembly GCF_040937935.1 of Hyperolius riggenbachi. NCBI lineage: Eukaryota > Metazoa > Chordata > Amphibia > Anura > Hyperoliidae > Hyperolius > Hyperolius riggenbachi. Next base: position 77,581,403 of record NC_090649.1, on the reverse strand, counting down.
TAGTAGTGTGATACCACCAGTGTGCCTGCATAGTAGTGTGATAACACCAGTGTGCCTGCATAGTAGTGTGATACCACCAGTGTGCCTGCATAGTAGTGTGATACCACCAGTGTGCCTGCATAGTAGTGTGATACCACCAGTGTGCCTGCAAAGTAGTGTGATACCACCAGTGTGCCTGCATAGTAGTGTGATACCACCAGTGTGCCTGCATAGTAGTGTGATACCACCAGTGTACCTGCATAGTAGTGTGATACCACCAGTGTGCCTGCATAGTAGTGTGATACCACCAGTGTGCTTGCATTGTAGTGTGATACCACCAGTGTGCCTGCATAGTAGTGCGATACCACCAGTGTGCCTGCATAGTAGTGTGATACCACCAGTGTGCCTGCATAGTAGTGTGATACCACCAGTGTGCCTGCATAGTAGTGTGATACCACCAGTGTGCCTGCATAGTAGTGTGATACCACCAGTGTGCTTGCATTGTAGTGTGATACCACCAGTGTGCCTGCAAAGTAGTGTGATACCACCAGTGTGCCTGCATAGTAGTGTGATACCACCAGTGTGCCTGCATAGTAGTGTGATACCACCAGTGTGCCTGCAAAGTAGTGCGATACCACCAGTGTGCCTGCATAGTAGTGTGATACCACCAGTGTGCCTGCATAGTAGTGTGATAACACCAGTGTACCTGCATAGTAGTGTGATACCACCAGTGTGCCTGCATAGTAGTGTGATACCACCAGTGTGCTTGCATTGTAGTGTGATACCACCAGTGTGCCTGCAAAGTAGTGTGATACCACCAGTGTGCCTGCATAGTAGTGTGATACCACCAGTGTGCCTGCATAGTAGTGTGATACCACCAGTGTGCCTGCAAAGTAGTGTGATACCACCAGTGTGCCTGCATAGTAGTGTGATACCACCAGAGTGCCTGCATAGTAGTGTGATACCACCAGTGTACCTGCATAGTAGTGTGATACCACCAGTGTGCCTGCAAAGTAGTGTGATACCACCAGTGTGCCTGCATAGTAGTGCGATACCACCAGTGTGCCTGCATAGTAGTGCGATACCACCAGTGTGCCTGCATAGTAGTGCGATACCACCAGTGTGCCTGCATAGTAGTGTGATACCACCAGTGTGCCTGCAAAGTAGTGTGATACCACCAGTGTGCCTGCATAGTAGTGTGATACCACCAGTGTACCTGCATAGTAGTGTGATACCACCAGTGTGCTTGCATAGTAGTGTGATACCACCAGTGTGCCTGCATAGTAGTGTGATACCACCAGTGTGCCTGCATAGTAGTGTGATACCACCAGTGTGCCTGCAAAGTAGTGTGATACCACCAGTGTGCCTGCATAGTAGTGTGATACCACCAGAGTGCCTGCATAGTAGTGTGATACCACCAGTGTGCCTGCATAGTAGTGTGATACCACCAGTGTGCCTGCAAAGTAGTGTGATACCACCAGTGTGCCTGCATAGTAGTGTGATACCACCAGTGTACCTGCATAGTAGTGTGATACCACCAGTGTGCCTGCATAGTAGTGTGATACCATTACTGTGCCTGCATAGTAGTGTGATACCATCACTGTGCTTGCATAGTAGTGTGATACCACCAGTGTGCCTGCATAGTAGTGTGATACCACCAGTGTGCCTGCAAAGTAGTGTGATACCACCAGTGTGCCTGCATAGTAGTGTGATACCACCAGTGTACCTGCATAGTAGTGTGATACCACCAGTGTGCCTGCATAGTAGTGTGATACCATTACTGTGCCTGCATAGTAGTGTGATACCACCAGTGTGTCTGCATAGTAGTGTGATACCACCAGTGTACCTGCATAGTAGTGTGATACCACCAGTGTACCTGCATAGTAGTGTGATACCACCAGTGTGCCTGCATAGTAGTGTGATACCACCAGTGTGCCTGCATAGTAGTGTGATACCACCAGTGTGCTTGCATAGTAGTGTGAAACCACCAGTGTACCTGCATAGTAGTGTGATACCACCAGTGTACCTGCATAGTAGTGTGATACCACCAGTGTGCTTGCATAGTAGTGTGATACCACCAGTGTGCCTGCATAGTAGTGTGATACCACCAGTGTGCCTGCATAGTAGTGTGATACCATTACTGTGCCTGCATAGTAGTGTGATACCATCACTGTGCCTGCATAGTAGTGTGATACCACCAGTGTACCTGCATAGTAGTGTGATACCACCAGTGTGCCTGCATAGTAGTGTGATACCATCACTGTGCATGTATAGTAGTGTGATACCACCAGTGTGCCTGCAAAGTAGTGTGATACCACCAGTGTGCCTGCATAGTAGTGTGATACCACCAGTGTACCTGCATAGTAGTGTGATACCACCAGTGTGCCTGCATAGTAGTGTGATACCACCAGTGTACCTGCATAGTAGTGTGATACCACCAGTGTGCCTGCATAGTAGTGTGATACCACCAGTGTGCCTGCATAGTAGTGTGATACCACCAGTGTGCTTGCATAGTAGTGTGAAACCACCAGTGTGCCTGCATAGTAGTGTGATACCACCAGTGTGTCTGCATAGTAGTGTGATACCACCAGTGTACCTGCATAGTAGTGTGATACCACCAGTGTACCTGCATAGTAGTGTGATACCACCAGTGTGCTTGCATAGTAGTGTGATACCACCAGTGTGCCTGCATAGTAGTGTGATACCACCAGTGTGCCTGCATAGTAGTGTGATACCACCAGTGTACCTGCATAGTAGTGTGATACCACCAGTGTGCCTGCACAGTAGAGCCCTGATCAGAAGAGCTGCTAATGCACATGCGCACACGCCAACAAGAAGATCTTTGAGGGGTCCCAGCCCTGGATGCCCTCTACTGAGGAGGAAGGGGGAAGCCTCTTTAGGATTCAGATGCTTCCCCCTCCCAAGGTTAGTACCCCCAGGGGCACTTTTTTCCTACAGGCACACTTTGAGAAAAGGGGGGCATATGGGAGGGTAATATTAATATTATTATTATTTAGTATTTATATAGCGCCGACATATTACGCAGCGCTGTACAGTGTGTATATATATATATATCTTGTCACTAACTGTCCCTCAAAGGAGCTCACAATCTAATCCCTACCATTGCCATATGTCTATATTATGTAGTGTAAGTACTGTAGTCTAGGGCCAATTTTTTTTTAGGGGGAGCCAATTAACTTATCTGTATGTTTTTGAAATGTGGGAGGAAACCGGAGTGCCCGGAGGAAACCCACGCAGACACGGAGAGAACATACAAACTCTTTGCAGATAGTGCCCTGGCCGGGATTAGAACCAGGGACCCAGCGCTGCAAGGCGAGAGAGCTAACCACTACGCCACCGTGTAATAGAAGGAGGTACTGGTGGGGCATAGGGAAAAGGATTACAATTAGATCGTTAGCGTACAGATTGCCATTATTGGCCAATATAGTTAGCCTTTCCAGTTCCCCCCTCCCCTGCTTCAATATAGGTAGCCTCTAGCAACCACCAGAGAGTTGGGCAGTGACTCAGCACAAAGTTCTGTTCCCCCTAGCTCACTCCTCTCTGTGCTGCCAAGCGGAATTGTTCACACCTGAGATCAGTGGTAACCTGGCTACAGTGAAGAGACTGCCAGGCGAACGGTGCACAGTGTTGGCACGTATACTTCAAATGCAGGATGTGAGCAGTGATGTCACTTCCTGTATACAAGCTGTCACTGTGCACTGTTCTCTAGGCTGTCTCTTCACTGCTGATCTGAGGTCTGAAGTATGCCACAGGGCAGCACAGCGAGGAGCGAGCAAGGGGGAACGGAACTTTATGGATGCAGGACGGGGCTAGGACAAGTGGCAGACAGGCAATAAAGTGGCAGGCAAGCCTGATGTGTACCACCTGGCCAACAGCAAAGTACCACCAGTGGTATGCATACCACAGATTGAATAGCCCTGGCATAATGAACTCAAAACCCTTTCTAAAGCTCATGTATTTTACTGCATGCGTTTCACAGCGTACATAACGTGAATGTTGCCTTAGGAAACAGTAAATTATACATAAACAAAAGCTGGTTAAGTATTTTTTTATAGAAGAGAAGACATCAGAGAAGGTTTGGAAAGCATTTATACGCAATTAAGGTGTACTTCCTACAAATGTACACTTGTGAGGGGGTACTTGAGATAATGCTGAAAAGACCGGCTCTCACAAAGGGGCACAACCTGCAATAATATTGACAAACACTTCTCTACAATGTAACGAGGGAACAGATTCTAGTTCTTCATTAATTCCTCTGGCAGGAATGACTCTTCCATTAGCAGGCTACAAGGATAGACCAATATATACTATACATTACCAGCAGCTGCTGACCTCCCCACGGGATTGTCCGATAATTGAACGTTAAGCCCTGTTGAAAGTCTGTTTTTCTTTTATTTTTATTTTCCTCCCAGATCTTGCAGCGTGAGATAGTTCTGAAAGACATAAAAGAAAAAGAATTAAACACAGCTTTCAGATTGAGGATTTCCAGCACAGTATGTTCAATTTTGTATACAGGCAAGTCTAATTATTGTTTTAGCTTGTATGATTGGTCCCCGATATATCAACGGCACTCTGGGTATTGTAGTATTTTGGCATTAGGCTATTATTGTTCAAGACGGCTCGTGTGGAGCTATGGGAAATGTAGTCTCCATGCATCCACCAGGCTAAGATAACAACCAATTAGGAGACACATTAGAATTCCAGATCGGAGAAATGGCCAATGACGCTGATTGTAACAGGGGACCATGTGACTGAAGGATGGGAATTTATGGCGTCTGCCGGCTCCGAATGGCCAAGCCCCTGATGAGTCGGATGACGAAACTAGTTGGGCGTGGCCTGGAGAGCCGGTGAGACGCTAAGACCTCGAGGGGAAAGATACTTTTTAAATGCGCATATTTTATGGAATACATGTGAGTGCACTACTTTTTAATGCTTTTTTTAAATAAACGGAGTTATGCTATGTCAAGCGTTGTTTGAGTTTTAGAACATTTAACGCCGGAGGCAAAGACTTATAAGATATATGCTGAACTGCTGGTCTGTGAGGGGTCGGCCACAGAATCTGGTGAGAGGCTTACCTACTAAGGTGGTGGAGACACGCTGGTGATAATATTGGTCAATAGGGGAGCACTGGTGAAAAGTAGATGCTCATTTATTTAACAGTATCACACTATTGAAGTTTATTTTCTCCACATGATTAATGAGTATAAGAAGAGCGACAACAGAGAAAGGAAGAGTATTACAGGCTGGGCCAAACGTGTTTTGCTGATCTTGATTGATTAGCCATCCCTTCTGGTGAGCTTATATTGTTAACATGTGATGGAATATCGGATTGCATGAAGATTGCGGGAGATATAGAAGTGACTTGTACTAATGGGAGGACTTTATGGCCATTAGTCTGAAAGGAACTTGAATATTGTAATAGATTTGAGAGTTGTTGAGCGCTCTGCTGTTTTGATATTATAATTATGGCTAGCAGTATTCATCAGTGTATCAGTTTGAATTCAAAACAGATGCAGTCTATGCACTAAACCCTGGTGAAATTTGCAATCTTAAAACAGAAGGGAACTTTCAATAATTCAGCTATAAGTGAATATTTGTGGTTACCCACAATGCACCACCTCTGAATATGCAAATTATCTCTTTTCGCCCCCTGTAAACCAGATTAGCATCCAGAACTGCTGGTGTATAGCAATCCTACCAAGCATTGCTTATTAGTAGGAGGGTTTTTCAGTCTCTTTTATCCCCCTATACATTCCTAGTGGTTTGGATCACCCCGAGCTGCTTGGTTACTCTGTTGCACTAAACCCTAATACTAATAAAAAGAATGCAAGGTGTGTATTTAAAGAGAACCAGAGACGGACAACATAATACATTTATACATACCAGCCCCATCAGCATGGATCGCTCCCATGCCGGCGTCCTCCGCCTCCTCGATCGCCGGTTCTGGGTCCCGTCACTTCCGCCAGTCAGGGCCAGTTGACGCAATCGCACTCCCTTCAAACTGCGCAGGCGCTTGCATAGAGCAGGTGCCGGAGGGAGTCCCTGTGGATGCGTACAACTGGCTGCGTCCAGAGGAAGTGACGGTACCCGATACCGGCGATAGAGGCGGCGGAGGATGGCGGCGTAGGAGCGATCCATGCTGATGGGGCTGGAGAAAGCCCCAGGTATGTATAAATCTTTTATGTGTTTTCGTCTCTGGTTCTCTTTAAGTCTCTGGGGGGGGGCACTGCACACCTCTGTTGCACATTTCAGTTGCAGCCTGAATAGGAGCGCTGCCACTTCCTTCGCTGTTCTTTAGATAATGTGTACACCATTTATGGCTAGCTGCCCCAGGTTTAAACTATGTTTAGTGGTTAGTTAGTGCTTAGGTCTCTTCTGTGAGGATCCCTCAACGTGGTGGAAGTGTCTTGTACTGAATGGTCTGTGCGCACACTGTTTATTGGAAGCTAACGTCCTTCATTTTTGCATCTCTTTTGAATGCAAGTCGTGTAATCTCCCCTTGTATTGGGCTCCGCACATGTATACAGCTGGTCAATTCAGGTGCAGCCGGCACTTGGAAGCACTGCCATCTCCTCCTGTTGCACAATTTTGTATATAGGCAAAAATAGCAAAGCTACAGAAATCTCTTTCCTCTCCATATCAAAACTAAGCAGAACTAAAAAAAAAAGAGAAAGTGCTTCTTTCCGCCGCAAGACAAGAATCTGAAATTAGCAATTCACCCCATCGCCGAAATGTAAATCTCGCAGCCTTCTGGGCCGGTAGATTAACCAATATGAGGCATTCACGGGGGAGAGCAGGGAGCGAGCGCGAGTAAGACGGGATGGAAAAAGGCAAAGCGAGGGGAATTGAACGCAATAGAATAAACGTAGGTAATTCATTAAAAATAACAATGGTTCTAATGAACTCTCCGCTACATGAACTGGAGACCTCGCTACATTCATCTGCGCGCCGAGCGCTAAGCCAAACTGGCAGGACAATTTTCGCCTAATATAAACCACAAGAGTCCATTTGACAGAGCTCATGTCCTTACCGGTTTCATTTATTTGTAACTTCTCCCACTTGGCAGAAATATAATGGCGTTTTTTTTCTCTCTGACGCATGCGGTGCCTTCTGAATTTCAGCAAGACACCTAGCGGAGAGATGCAATGTGTGTCCTGCGGTTATAATATCGCACCACTGCACGCCATTATTTTTAGTCTGAAGTCAAATACATATTAGAGTGTGCTGGGGTGTGCACACGGTACATAGGGATGTATTTGGCTAGCTCCCATGGGGGATTAGTTTGATGCACTCCCAGTCCCAGAAGATGACGGCAAGGATATGTGCTGCTAATCTTTCCATTGGTTTGACACACTGAATGTATGTACTATCTATGCATGTGATGCTGGGAATACACGGTTCGTTTCTGTCTCTCGATTCTCCTCTCGATCGTTCTTGTTGCTCTATTCTGCAGTTGATTCTCTTATCTTCTGCTCGTTTTTCTTTTTTTTCCATTCACTGCTATTAAAAATTGAGCGGCGAAAGGATCGAAAGGGAGATCGGACATGTCGGAAATTATCTATCGAACCATCTAATCATCTCAAAAACGATCCGTGTATTCCCAGGGCCATAGTTAGGATACATACTATAAAAAGGGGAATCTCAACATAGTGCATGTGACTATGCAAGAGACTCTTTTCTTGTAACGGAGAGTCAGCCATACTATGGAGTCAGCCATACTATCTCAAAAAAAAACACATATATAAGTAGATAAATACTTGCTCTACTTACATAACACATGCATTGCACTGTCCACGCTTAGATTTTAGTGATTTTTCTATAGTAAGAAAAGAGAAACTGCTTCTTAGGATTCTCCATTTTAACTGTGTCTATCTTGAAGCCAATCCAGGTGTAATTTCCTCTCTTACACTGCTCTGCCCTCGTCCCAGTCTTCAGGCACTAACACCCAGCTCTGCAATAGAGACTGCATTGTCTCAGCATGAGAAATATTGGCCAATCAGAGAGGAACAAAAGTATGGGAGGGGAAAACAGGGGGGGGGGGGGAAGGCTGCATTAGTAAAGTCTGAGAGGAAAGTAAAGAAGCAAAAAAACCACAACCCAGCATGCTCTGCAACTTCCTTTGTGCGGCAATGTACCAAATAAGAGTCAGGTGACCTGGGGAATGATCATTTATCAGAGACTGCTGGGACGTTAAAACAGTGCTTACCGACCAATCGCCGCAATCATCCGCCGCCCCGTCCCTGCCGCAGGTCCCTCTCTCTGCGGTCCCTGAGACGGCCGAGCTGTGCAAGCAGGTCAGGAGCCTCTTTCATTGACTCCTGATGCTGTCAATCAATGTAAGCCAATGGGATTGGTTTACAGTGATGACAGGGTCAGGAGCCAATGAAATTGAGCGGGACAGAAATGCGGTGGCAACAAAAATGCAGCATGTGGCATGTAGCAAGAAGAAGAGCGTCACACTCATGAGTACAGAAAATGGACTTGTCTACTATATCCAGATTACAGTGGCTGGATAGTATACTGGTAAATGCCTCTGACACAGGAGACCAGGGTTTGAATCTTGTCTGTTCCTGTTCAGTAAGTCAGCACCTATTCAGGAGACCTTGGGGGAGACGCCCTAACACTGCTACTGCCTATACTGCGAGCCCTAGTGGCTGCAGCTCTGGCTTTGAGTGCGCCAGGAGAAAAGCACAATATAAATGTTGTGTGTCTTGTCTCTTATTGGGTTAGTATCTAAAGGGGCCCATACACTGGTCGATTTCAGCCATCGATCGATCAATCGATTCTATAGAATCGATCGATCAGAAATCCATTGTATCAAATTTCCCCATTCAATCGATTTGCGGCCGATTTTGATCGATTTGATCTATCTGACAGGGTGGAAAATGTAGGTCGATCTGCTGCTGGCAGCAGATTGATGGCCCATAGAGTTGCATTAGATCCAATGATCCAATAATGAAGTTAGATCGATTTCAATAGATTTCCTTGTGAAATCTATTGGTAATCTGTTCCTAGTGTGTGGCACACATCAGATAGATTCTTGTCAGATTCTACCTGACAGGCATCTGCCAGAAATCTATCTGATGGTTGAATCTGCTGCAAATCCATAAGTGTATGGCCACCGTAACTTTTGGTTTATTTGCCACCAAGGGTATGCTTTAAACAAAGGACCATTATCACAAAAAATGTATTGTTAAAATACATGTGTACACATACAAATTAGATGAACATTTTCCCCTAGAGTAAAATGTACTGTAAACTACTTTTTTCCCCTCTGTAACTGGTACTATTAATATGACAGCTCTAAACCTCCCGACAGGTTTTAGACTAGTCAATCTCCTCATAGGAGATTCCAAAAGTTTCCTTCATTTCTTTCAAAAGCACACTCTGGAAAGGACCTACACAAAGATGCCCATCTGCCTACTCATGTGCCACTATTCTGGCAGTCGGTGCGTATCTACCGTGCAAGGGGTGTTTAAAAAAAATAGGGAAGTCTTGAGAATTCCTCATGAGGAGATTGACTGGTCCGATATCTCAGTAAAAGGTTCAGAGCTGTCAGATTAATACTAATCTACTGTATGTTACAGCTGCACAGGTCATTTACAGTAGAACTACAGGGGAGCAGCGTCTGGGACTGCAGGGAAGGGGGGGGGGGCAGGGCTGTAAGAGGACCCCAACTACACCTCACTCCCTCCGATAAAGGGCTCCACCCTCCAGATCAGGTGTTCTTGTGGCTACACCTGTTATGGGTGTGCAGATTAGGATGTCCACACTTGTTTTATGACCCTTGCAAAATTGGCCCCCAGGCTGTGAAGGGCACCAAGGGGAGGCAAAAGAAAGGGTGTGAATATAGGGAGACCCAATTATTTGTAGTTATGCTCCTGCTTTACACTGATATAAATGGATATGTATGCATACAAATGTATTTTACGTTTTACAGCTTTTCTTCATAGTGGTCCCTTGGGCCTCTTTCCCACCAAGACGTTGCGTTTTAGGGGACGTTATGGTCGCATAACGTACCCCTAACGCAACGCCTGGTGGTGTTCAAGGAGGACGCCAGAGTGAGCCGCGTTATACAGCTCTTTGTGCACACTGCGTCTCCGTGGTGCTGATTGGCTGGCGGGACCACGTGATGCGGAGTGTTCCACTCTGCATCACGTGGTCCTGCCAGCCAATCAGCGCACAAAGCGGCCGCTCCAGGAAGAAAACACTGCACGTCAGCAGTGCAGTGAATATTAATTAGCCATGTGGCTAATTACTGCGCATGGGCAAGCAGTCTAACGCACAGTATGCAGCACTTTCACAGAACGTGCAGTGTTACCCTGTAACGCAATGTGGGCACTGTGAACAGCCCATTGATTTTTTATTACTGTGCGGTGGGCTGCGTTACAGGCTGCTCTAACGTGCGCCTGTAACGTCCCACTGTGAAAGCAGCCTTAAAGGAGACGTAAAAATAGTATTGTGAGAAAACTCGGAAAAGCCGCCGCGAGTACTCAAAGTAAGGCAGCTGATTCCGCGTTCAACATGGCAGCTTGCGCGCATGGGCCTGCATCCACTAGCCTGACAAAGCGCGGAGAAACCGCCGCATGCCCAGTGAACAAGGCGGCGGATTCCGCGGTTTGCACGCATGGGCTTACCGCTAGCAGTATGGCTGAACGCGGGGAAACCGCTGCATGCTCTGACAGCGGTGCGGCTGGCCCCGCGTTCAAACCAACAGATGCATTACAACACATGTCTGGTGTGGCTGGGACTGATAGTGCACACAGGTTCAGAAGGACGCGCGCGCGCGCTGAGAGGCAGAGCCTTTATGGCAGTCAGAAGGGTGTCAGCTGATCCAGCCGATCAGCTGACAATTCTAACAGGTTTCATTGGTCCAGCACTTAGGGGAGGCGCTGGAGAGCGTTTGTGTATATATACTGGGTGCTGGTCATTTCTCTGGTGTCTGGCGTTGCGATCACTACGTGGTAGCACTCAGACCTTATCAGTATCTGTGATATATTCTGTGTTATTATCTAGACCAGTTCCTAGGTGTTGATGATCAAGGACCTCACACCTCAGGAATACTTTATGTGCTAGCTCTCAGACCTTAGCTAGATCCGACAGTGTGCCAGAACCGGCTGGAGTCAGATTGATAGCTTAACCACTTCTCTACCACAGGGTTTTTCACCTAAAAACCACAGCAATTTTCACATTTAAGGGAGGCAAGGGTTAATGGGCTTAATGGGGGTATAATTTATTTAAAAAAAACCTCACTGATGCTGATCAGTCACTAATGCTGTGTTAGTTATCTGAGATCCTCTCAAGAGTGATCTCAGTAACTGTAACAGCATAGTGACTGATACAATGTTTACACACATTCTGCATGAATAAGCACTGTCATTGGCTTTGTGAACACATGTTCACATCAGCCAATCACAGACCAGCGGGTGCCCGACGCGTATGCCCGTCCGCATGCACGCGGACGCGATCGCGCACGCGATCGCGCACGCGAACGCGATCGCGCACGCGAACGCGATCGCGCACAGCAGGAAAATAAACAGGAGTTGCCTATCTACGCCCCTGTGACTCAGGTGAATTTTAAAGGGGCGTAGATAAGCGTGGCAGAGGTTGTTAAGTGGTTAAAGTACTAATTGCATTGTTTATCTGTTATGACCTTCTGCTTTCCTGACTACTCTTCTGATCTCTGATTAGGTACTTCGCTATATCTGATACTCTGTTGCCGTACTCTGCTTGTCTAAGGATTCCGCATCTGTCTCCTGGCTTTGTCCCTGATCTGTCTGTCTGTTGCCGACCTGGCTCGTCCGACCTCGAGAGCTATCTCCTCAGTCAAGAGATAGCTCACAGACCTGTGGGTGACACCCCTCCTGGTGTCACTCACACTTGTCCTTCCTACTCCTAGCCTGACCCCTCCCTTGGGAGAATCTCAGGCTTACGGAAGGAACGTGTTACTGTGCAGTACTCCTTACTGCTGTGCGCCTGCTCCTCAGGTGCAGTCCTCAAAGTATTCCTGTTGCACTAAACACTCTTATTACTCAGGTGTCCAGAGGTTAGAGATATATCTGATTATCGGTGATACTGCAGATCATCAATAATCGGGTATATATCTGTATTCTCGGTGATGCTGCAGATCACCGGTAATCAGACCCTCTCTGTGTTACACCGATCGTTACAAGTATAAGTAAAGTAACACTTTAAAATATCACAGCCATTAGTTACAAGGGAAGTGCCCTGTTTATTGATATAAAAAAATGTGCATTTTAATGACTGGTCTGCATTAAAGCCAACCTGAAGTGAAAATAAACTTATGAGATAAGGAATTGTATGTGTAATACAGCTAAGAAATAGAACATTAGTAGCACAGAAAAGAGACTCATATTGTATTCCAGTACAGGAAGAGTTAAGAAACTTCAGTTGTTATCTATGCAACAGAGCTTCTCTGAGAGCTGGTTCACACTTGAGCACTTTTCAGCGCTTTGCTGATCGCATATAGTGGGAACTGTGCCATAGGAAAACATGGGCATTACTTTGTTTTTTTTCAGTTATAACAGAGCAATTGATAAAGTGTAAAAGAAGCCTAAAGGTGGCCAAACACCATACAATTAAAAGATCCAATTTTTCACCAATTCGATTAATTTCAATCAGTTGTCCCGAAAATTCAAGAGCTTTTCTTTGTTTTCGATCGATAAATCTGATCAAATGTCCCGATTTTTTTTTTTTTTTTTCTTCCGGAGATTGGACATGTTGGAAATTTCAGACCAACTTTAGCAAGAATTGTATGGTGTGTGATGGATTGTCAATTACTTGATGTACAGTTCCAATCAATTTCTTCTGAGCTTTTAATTATTTTATTCAGAATTAGGGAAAAATTGAACATAGGTGTGTGGTACATTGGTCAGATTTTTGAATTGTTACAATCAGTCAGAAAAAAATAATTGCTACTCTTGAACTGAACAGATATTTAACAAATTGTATGATGTGTGGCCAGCAAAACAAGAAACAATGAGAGACCGGTTGAGATGAGGTTTTACTGCAAGTTCAAAGGGTCAATAGCTCTGCTCTGTTTTACAGTTTCAAATAAAGAGTGTGGTTTCTAAACTGCAAATATGACAGTATGATGCAATGTTATTAAAAAAAAAGCTATATAACTGAAAATAAAAATCAGAGACACTTTTCTTTGCTACTCATGTTCTATTCATTATCCGTGCTACCCATACAATTCATTATATATACAGTAGTTTGAGCAGCTGGGATATGACCCATAAGCTATACATTGTATGATTTTATTCCGCAGACATGCTCCGTTCGCTCTTAAATTTCCTCGTGTTTGTCATCTTATTTACTCACGCGTGTTTAAGTCATATTTAACTCGTGCGGTTTCCTGCTTAATTGCCGCTGAGCGTCATGTCATCGTAACGCCTGACTAAAACGGAATCAATTAAAAAATAATTCTGAAGTATTATGTAATCCATAATTAGTCACATTTTGACATTAGCTCTTCTCCATGATTAGAAAAAAAAAAAAAAAGCAAAACGCACATTAGCATAGAAGATGAGTTAATTAAAAACCTTTCAAGCTTTAAGGGTGATATTTGGATTTGTGGGGAAAACAAAAACCAGTCAAACAGCACCAATTCCAGGTCACAACAACCAAGGAGAAGATGCAAACAAGTAATAACATATAGCTAACTTTCTACAACTTTACTCGGAGACCGGTAGCTCTACTACTCGATGAATAAGCAAAGCGTGCATTAGCATACAGGACGTGTTAATTGAAATCCTTTCAAGTATTAGGAGCGATATATTAGAATACCGTGGAAACAAATAAACTATAAAAAAAGTAAAACAGAATCAACTCCGGCACACAAGAAGAATTAACTATAGCTGACATTCTTAAAGGTGCACTAGGGTGAAAAATTGTAAAATTTAAAATATGTGCAAACATAAATAAATAAAAAGTATGTTTTTTTCTAGAGTAAAATGAGCCATAAATTACCTTTCTCCTATGTTGCTGTCACTTACAGTAGGTAGTAGAAAATCTGACAGAAGTGACAGGTTTTGGACAAGTCCATCTCTTCATGGGGGATTCTCAGGGATGTATTTATTTTCAAAAGCACTTAGTGAATGGTAGTTGCTCTGTCCAACTGCCAAAAAACTGTGTAGGGAGCAGGAAAGCTGGCCAGCATTATTGTTTCAATCTTTTTCATGGAATATCTTTATAAAGAATAAAAGCCTTGCTGAGAATCTCCTATGAAGTGATGGACTAGTCCAAAACCTGTCACTTCTGTCAGATTTCTACTACCTACTGTAAGTGACGGCAACATAGGAGAAAAGTAATTTATGGCTCATTTTACTCTGGAAAAAAATGTACTTCTTATTTGTCTATGTTTGCACACAATTTAAATTTTAAAATATTTATCATAGTGCCCCTTTAACTGCTTGCAAACTAGATGGCTCTGGCGAATTTGATCTGGGAATACACATTATTTTTTGTGGAGAATCGCTCCGATAGATGCCTTCGATGATAAACTTCCGACATGTCCGATTCTCAGCTCGATTCTGTTTCCGCTCGATTTGAATATGAATGGAAAAAAGATAAGATAAACGAAGATAAAAGAATCAAGCAGAAAATCGAATGGCTAATAGATCATGCGGCGAATTGAACGCGAAAAACGTAACGTATATTCCCAGCATAGAGCCTGTGGCTTTTTAAGCAATGTGATTGTTGTAATTAGCTGTAATTTTAAAGTGGGATTATCAGCCACAAAATCATTTTCCATGTACCCACTGCTCTGTGTTTGTTATGAAGTCTACATGTAGACAGCACTGCAAGCATTCCAATATAATATTCATAAATGTTTCTGCTGTAATGGATCTTATCGGACTCAGCCTGGCTCTATTCTGGACAAAAGTGGGAGGTGCCCAGTAGGAACAAAAACCCAAATTAGAATGAAATATACAAAAAACTCACAAAGGGTATATTTATAAAAAAAAAACTATATTTAAAGCTTTATTTCATGAGCACTGTACAGCTTTAAATAAGGATTTATTTTAATATACTCTGTGAGTTTTTTGTATATTTCATTCTAATTTGGGTTTTTTGTTCCTATTGGGCGCCTCCCACTTTTGTCTAGTCAAAAATACCCTACATCTGTAGGGTCTGTACCACACAATTCAATTGTGAGATACAATTTTTTTCGGAGCAGCAACCAAACCTCTACCTCTGAAAGGCTGAGTGGGGATGGTACTTCTCCACATGTCTATATGAGTGGTTGCATCTGGTGGCAACCCTCCTTTGTGAGTATATATTTTTATTATCTCAACCTATTTACCACAACAAAAACGATATTACACTGGGCTCCCGGTGTCCACGCGTCCTTTTCGGTTTCTACCAGTGTCAAGTGGCTCTATTCTGGTACAATGCTGGGATGAGGAAAGGTTGTTATCTCCCCTCCCACATTCCTGCTCCTCACTGATTGGCTGAGGGCAGTTCAATGCGACACGAGGCTGAGAAGGGAAATACACCTCATTTTTCTGCAGAGGCTGCTGAAATACGATCTATGCTGTGCTCACATGTGTTTACAAAGCAAGCTAGACATGTTTCAAGAAAATAAAAAGTGTAAGGTAGGAAATGACATCAGGATTGGCTTCAGTCAGAGGTAGTAAAAATGGAAAATGCTTAAAAACCGTGTTCTCTTTATTTGCTACATAAAATTCCCTGAAATCAAAAATTAGACAGTACAATACATATGTTATGCAAGTAGATCAAGTATTTATCTACTTATATATGTGTTTTTTTTCCCTGGGGCAGTATGGCTGTGCCTGCTGCTTTAAGGCTAGAGCCGCACGTTTAAGATTTGCAATGAAGGCTCTAATGCTAGGTACACACTATGACATTTTCTGGCAGATTTAATGTCAGATCGATTTTTTTCAACATGTCAAAGCATTTCCGATTGATTTCCGTTTTTGTTGTGGTAAATCGGTTAAGATAATAAAGTGAATGGAAAAAGGTGGAAATCAGATCGGACATGTTGAAAATAATCGATCTGACAGTACATCTGCCAGAAAATCTCATAGTGTGTACCTAGCATAAGGCAGGGGTCACACTTGTCCTAGTGTTTGTTAGCGCAATTTCAACGTTTCTGGTGTTCTGCAATCATGTTTTTCCATATGCGACTTCTCACATTAGTTTGTTATTTTCCATATGATGGCAAAATACACTGTAATTTGGGACAAGCGCATCGTGCAAAGAAAAAAAAAGAAACAAAAAACCCGAAAAGCTGTACAATTTTCAAACGTGGAAAAGAATGGGCAAATGGAACATGACCGAACATAAACAATTTCCGATTCCCGAGCGTCATTTACTTCATTGACGAGTGCGGTGGTGCACATTTTGCTGCACAGGGTAAAATGCATGCAAATCTAACAAGTGTACCTCTATCTTAGAGAAACTGTAGGCCCCTTTTACACTTAATCAGTTGCTCTCAGTTATAACTGAAAGAAAACTGATTCTGACAGCTCATGGCAAGTTCCATGTTTGTCTGTCTCCTATGAAGCCAATTGTGTCGTCATGTCCTCCCTGCTTCCTGATAATTCGACTCACAAAAAAGATCCTAATGGTTCATGATCCGGACAACACTACTGTGCAGTGAATATTAATTAGCCATGTGGCTAGGAACAATAGCGGACTCCTGCAGTATACTCTAACGGAACATATGCCTTGATTTTTCAGTGCTGTAAGCTGGACTGCATTACAAGCTGCTGTAATATGAGCCTGTATACATAGTACAAATGCATCTCTAGCCTTCAGGCTAGCAACGTGTTCTGTTGTTGCGCAGGGGAGGGGGGGGGCAAGAGTGTTGTCAGGCGCCAGACAGGGTGAGTGAGGAGAAAAATGCTCACAGCCGACACCCAGCTGAATCAATGGCCCTCCACCAGAAAGTTGCCAGTGGGAAAAGTTTCATCTACCAAAAAGACAATAACGTGCCACAAAGCAGAACTGACCACACAGTGGCTAAAGGAGAAATATATATATATATATATATATATATATATATATATATATATATATATATATATACATATACATATATATATACAGTGGCTTGCAAAAGTATTCGGCCCCCTTGAAGTTTTCCACATTTTGTCATATTACTGCCACAAACATGAATCAATTTTATTGGAATGCCACATGAAAGACCAATACAAAGTGGTGTAGGCATGAGAAGTGGAACGAAAATCATACATAATTCCAAACATTTTTTTACAAATAAATAACTGCAAAGTGGTGTGTGCATAATTACTCAGCCCTCTTTGATCTGAGTGCAGTCAGTTGCCTATAGACATTGCCTGATGAGTGCTAATGACTATACAGAGTGAACCTGTGTGTAATCTAATGTCAGTACAAATACAGCTGCTCTGTGAGGGCCTCAGAGGTTGTCTAATAGAATATTGGGAGCAATAACACTGTGAAGTCGTGAAGTCCAAAGAACACACAAGACAGGTCAGGGATAAAACTATTGAGACATTTAAAGTAGGCTTAGGCTACAAAAAGATTTCCAAAGCCTTGAACAACCCATGGAGCACTGTTCAAGCGATCATTCAGAAATGGAAGCAGTATGGCACAACTGTACACCTACCAAGACAAGGCCATCCACCTAAACTCATGGGCCAAACAAGGAGAGCGCTGATCAGAAATGCAGTCAAGAAGCCCATGGTGACTCGGGACGAGCTGCAGATATCTACAGCTCAGGTGGGAGACTCTGTCCATAGGACAACTATTAGTCATGCACTGCACAAAGTTGGCCTTTATGGAAGAGTGGCAAGAAGAAAGGCATTGTTAACAGAAAGCAAAAGAAGACCCGTTTGCAGGTTGCCACAAGCCATGTGGGGGACACAGCAACCATGTGGAAAAAGGTGCTCTGGTCAGGTGAGACCAAAATGGAACTTTTTGGCCAAAATGCAAAACACTATGTGTGGCAGAAAACTAACACTGCACATCACTCTGAACACACCATCCCCACTGTCAAACATGGAGGTGGCAGTATCATGCTCGGGGGTGCATCTCTTTACAGGGACAGGGAAGCTGGTCAGAGTTAATGGGAAGATGGATGGAGCCAAATACAGGGCAAACTTGGAAGAAAACCTCTTGGAGACTGCGAAAGACTTGAGACTGGGGTGGAGGTTCACCTTCCAGCAGGACAATGACCCTAAACATAAAGCCAGTGCAACAATGGAATGGTTTAAAGAGAACCCGAGGTGGGTTTGAAGAATATTATCGCAATACAGAGGCTGGATCTGCCTATACAGCCCAGCCTCTGTTGCTATCCCAAACCCCCCTAAGGTCCCCCTGCACTCTGCAATCCCTCATAAATCACAGCCACGCTGCTGACAAACAGCTTGTCAGAGCTGGCTGTGTTTATCTCTATAGTGTCAGTCTGCTGCTCTCCCCGCCTCCTGCAGAACTCCAGTCCCCGCCTGCATCCCTTCCCTCCCTGCTGATTGGAGGGAAGGGACGGGGGCAGGGACCGGAGCTCTGCAGGAGGCGGGGAGCAGCTGAGACTGACACTACAGATATAAACACAGCCTCACAGCATGGCTGTGATTTATGAGGGATTGCAGAGTGCAGGGGGACCTTAGTGGGGTTTGGGATAGCAACAGAGGCTGGGCTGTATAGGCAGATCCAGCCTCTGTATGCAGATAACATTCTTTAAACACACCTCGGGTTCTCTTTAAAACAAAACATATCTATGTGTTAGAATGGCCCAGTCAAAGTCCAGATCTAAATCCAATCGAGCATCTGTGGCAAGATCTGAAAACTGCTGTTCACAAATGCTGTCCATCTAATCTGACTGAGCTGGAGCTGTTTTGCAAAGAAGAATGGGCAAGGATTTCAGTCTCTAGATGTGCAAAGCTGGTAGAGACATACCCTAAAAGACTGGCAGCTGTAATAGCAGCAAAAGGTGGTTCTACAAAGTATTGACTCAGGGGGACGAATAATTACGCACACCCCACTTTGCAGTTATTTATTTGTAAAAAATGTTTGGAATGATGTATGATTTTCGATCCACTTCTCACATGTACATCACTTTGTATTTGTCTTTCACGCGGAATTTCAATAAAATTGATGCATGTTTGTGGCAGTAATATGACAAAATGTGGAAAACTTCAAGGGGGCCGAATACTTTTGCAAGCCACTGTATATATATATATATATATATATATATATATATATATATATATATATATATATATATATATATATATATATATATATATATATATATATATATATATATACACACACACACACACACACACACACACACACACGTTTCAGAGCTATTGCTATGTTATTGTACCCTTGACTGTTGCAATGACTAAAATGATTGAGTAAAAAGTAAATAAACGAGTGAGTAAAATAAATGAATGAAATAGACGACCTTCGCTTTCCACCAATGGATTGCATTCTATGTGGAGGTCCATTGTGAGGCGTACATGTAATAAAAGCGCCTGGAGAGAAGGGTGCAGGGGATTGCTGCTCGCAGAATAATGGTAACATTACAGATACTTCTTTCTTCCAACAGTAAAATATTTTTATGTCATTTGGTGATTTTGGATACGTCCACAATAAACTAGTCATTCACGGACATTGGGCTTGATTCACTAAACCATGATAACTCAAATATCACACCTTATCAAAGATATCACACCTTATCAAGGTTAACACACCTTATCAACGTTAACACGCCTTATCAGAGTAGCATAGCGAGCACTACAAACGTATGCCTGCTAATTGCAATGGCACTTGTCCTGCCCTGAGCCCCTGCGGGTTCGTAGCTCTCACTATGCTACTCTGATAAGGCGTGTTAACGTTGGTAAGGTGTGATATCATTGATAAGGTGTGATATTTGAGTTATCACGATTTAGTGAAACAAGCCCCTTGTGCGGACATCCTCTTGTTGGTAGTAAAATATTGGTAATGTTTACCGATATTTTGCTATGACCTAACCTAACCCTACTCTCACACAGAACCCTCCCTCTACCGATGCCTAACCCTAATACCTCCCCTGCTGGTCCCTAACCCCCCCCCCCCCCCCCCCGCCTGGTGGTGCCTAATCCATCTAACCCAAATCCCCCTCCCCCCATGGTGCCACAAAACCATGATTAGCGGCAATAGATGGAAATTTGGGTGCCCAGAAATTATTTATGGCCGCAATTTCCAGGCACCCCAAATTCCATCTATTGCTTCATTTAATCGGGCGCCTCATGCGTCCGGATTTCCCTCTGTTATTGCTAATCGTGGCTTATATCACTGCAGCCTATGGCTGTGCCTTTCTTTCCTGTTTGCTCTGTGTGCCTTTTTTTTCCTGATTGTGTGCTGAGGCTTTGCGGTATGTGCAGTGAATGCTCTGTGACGTGTTATATCATTACAGGAGGAACGGCTTCATCCACACTTGGACACTGGACTGAAGTGCTGCAACTTCTAAAGAAGTGTTGTCTCACTTCAGAGAAGAGTGTTATTTTACTTGCTTTTTTCCCTATCTAATGTCGACTCCATTTATAGCATTACATTATGGTATATATAACGTACATCACGTACAGCTAATTGGCTAGTAACAGAGTGGAAGAGCTGTTCTTGCAGCACACCGCCACTGCCAGAAACACTTTGCTACTCATCACCAGGTGATTTTTTGCTAAGACAATGTCAATTTTTTTATTAATAGGCTGACATTTTCTGTGCAGTTGAGTGCTGGTGCTTGATCATTTGGCCGCTCAGTCTTGGCCATAATGCTGAAGGGTTTAGAACAGGGATGTCAAACTTAGATACAAAGTGAGCCGAGATCAAACACCGGGACCTAGTCTTGTGCCAACCTCAATGTCTACTGGCCTCCTTTCTCCCTGGTGTCTAATGGCTCCCCTCCAACCCCTATACAGTTCCCTGGTGTCTAGTGGTCATCCTCCCTTCCCTATACAGTTCCCTGCTGTCTAGAGCAAGAGGCGCCTCTCCAGTCCCAGAAAGAGGCTCTAAAGTGATCTTCCAACACTGACAAAAAATAAAGGTTTTTTTTTTTGTTTTGTTTTTAGTGAACATCCTGCTGACACATACTGTATTTTTGGACTATAACAATAATGGGAAAAAAAGTCACTGTATCTTAAAGTCCAAATGCAGGGAGTTCCAGACTTGAGAAAGCCTGCCAATATGAACCTCCAAACCCGCCGCAATGTCTGGGACTCCCTGAACTGGGCCCATGCAGAGGATAACACGGGGACACAAAGGGGCATAGAGAAGGACACAAGGACCACAGAGGCGGACACGTGGGGGACACAGGAGGACAAAGGAAAACACAGGAGGTACAAAGGGACATGAGGTAACAAAGGGGGCATAATCCACAAGATGCCCCTTCACCATGGATGCACCAGGTTTAGCATATATATTTTCCCCCTGGTTTTTGTCCTCTAAACCCAGGTGCATTTTATGGTCAGGAGCATCTTATAGTCCGAAAAATACGGTAACTAATTTCCCGACCATGCAATTTTCTGTCAGATAGACGGGTCGAATAGATTATTTCTGACTGGTACGATCTGCTTTCCGATAGTCTTTCTGATCGATTTTGTACAGAAGTGATCAGAAAATCGAAAACCAGATTGGACCTGTTAGAAATAATCTATTAGACCCGTCTATCTGACGGGAAATTGCATGGTGTGTACCAGGCATTAGTGTGCTTAGTTGGTCGGCGGTATAAATCTATGGGTAGAGAATAGATGAGGCTGCTGCTGGTAGGGGAGGCCTCTGTGCTTTAATCACGCTGTTTAATAATCTGCCAGGAATCATGTTTCATGAAAACCCTTTTTTAACTGTCCAAAAAAATGAATCATTACCCACACAAAGGGTTAAACATTTGTCACTTAGCACATGTTCCTCCCCTCCGGCGCCTGGAGACGTAGCGAGCCGTATGCAGTCTCACTACAGCCGGATACACACTGGGGAGGCTGAATACCAATCATTAATCATACAGGACTTTTTTTTTTTGTAATTTGGTGATACTATTAATGGGCTTCTCGCTAAATATTCCATGCTGCTTGTTGCCAGTGGCTAAAAAGCAAAAGAGAAGCATCTTACTTATGATAATTAAAAAGGAGGGAAAAAAACACAAATCCCATGTGTTCCTGAGCGATATATATATATAATATTAAAGCACACTGGAACGAAGTTTAAATGTACAAAATGGCCAATCGGGGGGGGGGGGGGGGGCTATTTGCTGGGCTCCCCTATGCTTTGTGGTTGGCCCTTCCGTTCTTGCATGAAGCATGCATGCTCAGTCCACTTGCATACTCTTTTCATGCACAATCCCTTTTTATTATCCTATATAATGAAACCCTTGTGTCTCTGTGTCCCAGGGGTTGTGTGTGTGTGTGTGTGGGGGGGTCCATGCTCTGCGCAACTGCGCATGTCCAGGGACGCAGAGACACGGTGGGGGAGTGATGCGCGGCTTGCAGGGAAGGACAGGGCTAAGTGGTGGGTGTGTGCATGCACACATGCGTGGTGACAGACCTAAAGCCCGTTTTGAAACGGCTTAGGTCAACTAGTTATATAATATTTATTTAGCACCGACATCTTCCACAGCACTGTACAGAGTATATGGTCTTGTTACTTAACTGTCCCTCAGAGGGGCTCACAATCTTATCCCTTCCATAGGCATCTGTCTATGTATGTATCATGTAGTGTACGTTTCTTAGTCTAGGGCCCATTTAGGGGAAGCCAATTAACTTATCTGTATGAATTTTGGGATGTGGTAGGAAACCGGAGTGCCCAGAGGAAACTCACGTAGTCACGGGTAGAATATATAACCTCCTTCCAGATAGTGCCCTGGTTGGTATTTGAACCGGGGACTCAGGGCTACAAGGCGAGAGTGCTAACCACACCCCCGTGCTGCCCAACAGGCTATATGCCACAGCCTCAGTCGAGAGCATCCTGGGCCTGTGTGGTTACAAATGTATGTGTACCGTGCTTGCCCAGAACGCTTAGGGCTGCTGTGCACTGGTGTTTGGAAGCTCTATCCAAGGCAAGTGTGCGGAGTGGCAGTAACATGCGGCCTGGCTCCAACTAGCCCCAGCTTTGTGAAGACAGAAGTGAGGGCTGCTCAGCTGAGGAGCCATCAAGGTTATGGGTGGCAATGAAGAACCCCCAGGCATGGCCAACTCTTGTATTAATTTATTGTTCAGGTACCCTTTAGGCCCTTTTTACACTATGAGACTTTCTTTGTACTGCATTACTCTTTCTGCATGCAAGGTAAAGCAACTGCAATGAAAGTCTATGTAGACCAGTAGACGTTTCCAAATCATTGCCGCAAAGTCATCAGTGCATTACCGTCGGACTTCCATGGCGACTGAATGTCTGGAAGACTATGGACAAACACAGAAATTTTAAATAAGTTGGCGGCAGCGGTGTGGCGGAATGAAGCAAACATGACGAGTAATTTAGGAATCCCAGTAATGTACTTCCTGTCTAGCAGGGAGCACGTCACAGGGCCAGGAGCGGCAATGGGCAGCGAAGCGCATCCGTGGGGGTGTGCAAGGGGATGGCGCTATGTATATGACCCTCTCGGCACAGTCTGCCACAAGGTCATATGAATCAATTTGTGCATTGGGGGCTACTGAGACCCAGAGAACGCAATATTGTTTGCTGTTCACTAAAGGGAAACTTTGAAACCTTGCTGAAATCTATTGAAAATCTACTTGCAGCATGTGGATGAATGTAACCTCTCTTTAAACAGATTCAGATCAGAGATGGATCCATTTGCCCCTTTGGGTGGCAATCTGTGTGTATGGCCACCAATGTGGCAATCAAATTATAATCTCCCTTATCCTTTCACCATTAATAAAAAATAATCCACCTGTGCACTTAACATACTGGAATACTGCTCGTTTGAAGCCTCTGTTGTGAATTCCTATTCCACGTTTAGCTCCACACGAGATTCTCATCATTTGGGAAATAGCTGTTTAATTTAGATTTTTTTTCTTTTTTACTGAAAGCAAGCCTACTCCACATATTGCTAAACAACCTCAGCATCTGCTCATTGATTTTGATGGATGGGCTCGTTAGCATCAGATACTTTTTCATATTTCAAGGCAAACGCATACGTGGGGAGGGAAAAAAACTCCGACATTAATCTTAATTCCCGGCCTTGCATTTTCACAATGCTCAAAATAAAGAAACACAATGAAAAGCAATGAAAATGTATGCCTTGATACACGGACAGATGTAGCAGGAATTACCGGAGCGGACGCTGTCAGCACTTGCTGGATGCCGGTTTAGCAAACGAGCCAGCGACCATATTGTTATAAGAGGGAGCCAAATGTTTGGCTAGACCTTCTATGATAGATTACATTTATTTAGATTGTTCTAAGAGCAAATTTGCCACCCACGTGCCTGGCCTTTCTCTGCTGGGCAGGCGTAGCTGTGAAAGGGTTTCTTCCACGTTGATTCTCTTCAGGGAGAATGCATAAAGAAGCATGTGGTCAGTCTGATCAATTTGTAAGTCTCTGCTTGCAGTGTTCTCCCCAGGCTCTTGCAGCCGGGTCCTCCACCCGGCTAGTTTTGGTGAGCACCCGACTGTTATCAGCTCACCTCCTATGCTGTAGTGTAAGCATAATTGCTAACAGAAGCGCAGGCCCTGCACTCTCTCGTCTCACCCCACCCAGCTACTTTTTCATGCCACCCGACTAATATTTCATGCCACCCGGCTGGAAAAAAATTCTGGGGAGAACACTGGCTTGGCTGCCTGTATTCACAACCAACTTTTGTTTCCTATAGGCCAATGAGAGAGTAGACGAGGCGGCATCCACCACTCTTCGGTTCAATTCAGCAATCTGATGTATACAGTACACATACAGCAGGCACAAGAGATGGCAGTTTTGCAGGGATACCCACTTCCTCGGAGACCGCAAAGTATCAAAATATCGGTGATACTTTGTGGTCTCTGAGGAAGCAGGTATCGCTGCAAACGGCTGTCAAAAACCTAAGAGAAGTGGATAGTGGGGAAAAAACAAACACTCTGCAATGAAGCTTTTCCTCCACTGCTGTTATGCCACCCTGGAAGGTATTTTCAGTTCTTTACAGGACAACTGAAGCGAGAGAGATATGGAGGCTGCCATATTTATTTCCTTTTATACAATAACAGTTGCCTGGCAGTCCAGCCGATCCTCTGCCTCTAATGCTTTTAGCCATAGACCCTGAACAAGCATGCAGCAGGTCAGGTGTTTCTGACATCAATGTCAGATCTGCCAAGATTAGCTGCATGCTTGTTTCTGGTGTTACTTAGACACTACTGTAGCCAAAAAGACCAGCAGAGCTGCCAGGCAACTGGTATTGCTTAAAAGAAAATATATATGCCCACTTTCATATCCCTCTCGCTTCAGGTGTCCTTTAACCTCCCTGGCGTTCTGGACAAGCTAGGCCCATCTAGAGACGCCGGAGGTCACCGCTCAGGCCCCGCTGGGCCGATTTGAATATTTATTTTTTTAAACACGCAGCAAGCAAAGTGCTGTACCTGATCACCGGCGCTCACCGCCGCGATACAGGCCCCCCCCCCCCAAGACCCCGTGCGCTGCCTGGCCAATCAGTGCCAGGCAGCGCTGAGGGGTGGATCGGGACTCCCTGTGACGTCACGACGTCGCAAACGGGATTTCCGGACGGGTCTTTGCGCCTGCGGCAATCGGAGGGCAAGGAGGGACGCCGGCTAGCGCTAGGCTAGCTACATGATAAATAAAAAAAAATGTGCAAAAAAAGTTCCCGCGGCCGCGGGAATCAGAACGCCAAGCAGGTTAAAGTAATATGGCAGAAGTGGCAAAGTGCAAAAAGAACCAGTTTTGCTAAATGCTGATTTATTGTATCAAAAAGTAAAATGCAAACATCATGTGCATAACTCACATAGGCAAACTTGTGGTGTAGACATACCAAGTTGGAGTGGGCTATCTTCTGGCTAACCAAAACACAACTTGTTTCAAACGTAGTGCCAACCCCCTATTTTCTTTATACTGCTTGGTCCATTAAAGTAAACCTGTAACAAAACAAAGGGCCCTCAGGGGATACTTACTTCGGGAGGGGGAAGTCTCTGAGTCCTAAAGAGGCTTACCTGTCCTGCTAAGCACCCCCGTTCCAGCGCTGGCATCCACTGATGCACAAGCACAGTGGGAATCCAGCTCAAGACCCATAACCAGCCTGTGGTGCACCTCCCGCTGGAGCAGTAGCAGCTTTCCCTTTGGGCTCAGGCAGAAATGGCCGAGCCCGATCATGTCCGCTCTACAGCGCAGGCGTGTGGTGTTTGTGCTTGCACAGCAGAACGGATCCGATCGGGCTTGGCAATTTCCGCTGGAGCCCATGAGAAAGTGGCTACTGCACCTGCGTGACGCATGTCACAGACTTGTTATGGACAGTTCGGGGGTCCCAGCACAGGATTGAGAGGATGGAATAGGAAGGGGGAAGCTTCTTAAGGTTTCAGAGACTTTACCTTCCTGAGCTAAGTACCCCCTAAAGGCATTTTTTTCATTGCAGGTGTAGTTTAATGTGTTTAGTCAGCCAGGGCTGTCTTGTTGATGTGCTGGGGGCAAATGTCGGTGTGTATGTGGGGGAGCAGCTAAATTCATGACTGCAGAGACTATGGTGGAGTAGTTGGTGGAAGCTATATCAGGGTCAGTGATGGATGACAAGGTGCTCAAGGGTTTCAAAGAATCAGAAAATGACTGGAGATCGAGGTTGTTGATCATTCCTGCACAAGCTACTGGGCATCTATGCTGTGCTCACATAGGTTTACAAAGCAAGATGGATATGACAGTGCAGTTTGCAGTATAGAGCTCATTGGGGAGAAGGTCTGGCAATGCATACACCATTTCAGGCAGGGGAAGAAAAAAAAAAAATAAGGAAGGAAATGACATCAGGATTGGTTTCAGTCAGACAGTACAGATGGAAAATGCCTGGAACAGTATTCTCTTTATTTACTACATAAAATGCATTGAAATCAAAACATGGACAGCACAATACATATGTAAATTATTATTTATCTGCTTATATGTTTTTTTTTCCTGTGATGATATGGCTGTCCCTGCTGTAGTACGGATAATTACTAGAAAATTAGTAGCAAAGAAAATATTCTCATATTTTTATTTTCAGTTATATAGTGTTTTTTTATAACATTGCATCATTCTCTAATATTTGCAGTTTACACACTACTCAGCATTCTAAATGAATTTACAGAGCAGGCAGGTGAACTTTTGAACCCTTCTCTGCAAATAAACAAACAATTCAGCGCTAGAAACTCGAGATAATAAGCTTCAGAAGACAGAGCTCTCTGCAACTTTGAAAGTCATAGAGCTCAATGGCTCTTTTGCATAGATAACAACTGGAGTTTCCTAACTTTTCCTGTACTGGAAACAATATTAGACTTATGTCTCTGCTCCTAATGTTTTATTTGTTATCTGTACTACACTACCAATTCATTTTCCGCTTCAGTGTCTCTTTAAAAGGTGTCCCTTTTTCTTATCTCAAAAAATTAGGGAGGTTTGTGATAAGGTTCTCTGGTCGTGTGTAGCCAGCAGAAACCTGTGGTGTTCCACAAACTCATAGCGGATTCCTCAGATGTTTAGATCTTTAGTGAACAGGAGAGATTTTCCTGCTGAAAGGACCAGACCACAAAGTACACAGGTGAGAGCAATGCCAGATAATATCATTACGTTTGCAGGTAGAAGAAATGTTCTGTATTGTGTGCAATCTTATCTTAAAATATAAAGAGAGACATTCAAAAGGTCATTCAAATGACATAAAGAAGTTAAAATATGCCAGCTCTACAGATGGATTTTTCTGCCAACATAGATCTGTTGCAAAGACTGAAAAAAAAAAAAAAAAGTATGATCTTGGATGAACTAATGTTCAACTCAAAATCCGATGTTTCTTCAGACTACCAAGCAGCATATAACAAATCTGTCAGGGCTCCTAGCTCTAGTAAACCGGTCATGCTGCTGTTTAAATCCCCTCTCCAGGCACAGATGTAAATATACCATCTGATAGCTTTAGTAATCACAGTGCACACATTATCTCTATACTCTTTATACTGTTTTTTAAAATACATTTTTCAAATCGAGACATCAGCAAAACTGTGGTTTGTACATAAGCAAATTGTATTTGCCACTTTGAAAGTTGAGAACATCGTAGGCTACAATGGAGAACGGTGGTTTTCTTTCAAACAGTCATTGTCCAGTTTCTGAAGATCTTCACTCTAAAGACTAGCAGGGGACGGGTTCAATGGCAGTCAATTGGATGCCTACTGGAACTTTTTCTTTAAAGAATACCCGAGGTGACATGTGACATGATGAGATAGACATGGGTTTGTACAGTGCCTAGCACACAAATAACTATGCTGTGTTCCTTTTTTTCTTTCTCTGCCTGAAAGAGTTAAATATCAGGTATGTAAGTGGCTGACTCAGTCCAGACTCAGAAACAATTGTCGACCGCACGAGTCTTCGTGGGTGATGCTACCGGATTGGTGATGTATTAATAATACCATCAGCTGTCACTACTTTTATCACGATGTAACACTCGCTATTAAAGAGGCAGTAAGAATCAGCTGGAGCCCATGTGTAATGATTGTTTGTGTACTCAGTCCTGACTCAGACAGGGAGTGACAAGAGTGTGACCCTCACTGATAAGAAATTCCAACTATAAAACACTTTCCTAGCAGAAAATGGTTTCTGAGAGCAGGAAAGAGATAAAAAGGGTCAATAATTCATAGATTTTAGCTCTGGCATACTTCAATGAATGTGTCATTGAGCAAAAATATTAAAACAGTTAAAACGTAGATTTAAATATAAAATAAAATTGTGGAATATCTTAAAAAGTCATTTTTAGGAGAAGGAAGATAGATACAATTACAATCATTTATTTCATTAGTTTATTTTCACACTGGGTTTCCTTTCAGTAGCCTTGCAGATTTAGGATTGTACTTCCGAGTTACGGCGCATTCAGGAGAGTAGTGCATGAGAGGGCCTGAGCATCTGAATGCTCAGTAGGTCCTCTTGTGCACTTGTTTTTTTCTATGCCTGTAGCCTGCTGTGTGTGAGCGAGCACGAAGAGGCAGGGAGAGGGGTGGAAGGGGCTTTCCTAATGCTGGAGTGAGCAGTATGCAGCAGTCCCTTTCCTACAAAGGATGCCCCATCCTGTGCAAGCTGCCGACAAGCTCCTTGTTGCCGATTTTGGGGGGCTGGTGCAATAGTCAAGGGGACACAAAACAGAGACGGAAGGACAAAGAGGTATGAAATAGACTCACTAACATGCCTCTTTGTCCCAATTATTATGCAAATTCCGCCTCAGGTACACTTTAAAGAGGAACTCCAGTGAAAATAATGTAAAATCTTTCCTCTCCCTGATTTACATTCTGACATTTATCATGTGGTGACATCTTTACTGCTGGCAGGTGATGTCAGTGGAAGGAGATGCTGCTTGCTTTTCTATGCAGCTGGAAACAGCTGTAAACAGCTATTTCCCACAATGCAATGAGGTTCACAGACAGGAAGCTGTCAGGACACCATGGTCCTGATATCACATCAGCTGTCACTACTTTTATCACGATGTAACACTCGCTATTAAAGAGGCAGTAAGAATCAGCTGGAGCCCATGTGTAATGATTGTTTGTGTACTCAGTCCAGACTCAGACAGGGAGTGACAAGAGTGTGACCCTCACTGATAAGAACTGATGTCAGTGGAAGGAGATGCTGCTTGCTTTTCTATGCAGCTGGAAACAGCTGTAAACAGCTATTTCCCACAATGCAATGAGGTTCACAGACAGGAAGCTGTCAGGACACCATGGTCCTGATATCACATCAGCTGTCACTACTTTTATCACGATGTAACACTCGCTATTAAAGAGGCAGTAAGAATCAGCTGGAGCCCATGTGTAATGATTGTTTGTGTACTCAGTCCAGACTCAGACAGGGAGTGACAAGAGTGTGACCCTCACTGATAAGAAATTCCAATCCACAATGCAATGAGGTTCACAGACAGGAAGCTGTCAGGACACCATGGTCCTGATATCACACTGTGGGAGGGGTTTCACCACAATATCAGCCATACAGAGACTCCTGATGATCCGTTTGCGAAAAGGAAGAGATTTCTCATGGGAAAGGGGGTATCAGCTACTGATTGGGATGAAGTTCAATTCTTGGTTACGGTTTCTCTTTAAGTTGTCTCCACTTTACCTAAACATCAAAGATGAGGGGCACTCTACTGAGGAGTGTGGGGTGCACACTTTAGACACAGACATAAACTGATATACAAGAGAAAAGAGAGGCCATCTAAAGCCTGGTAAACATGCTAGAAGGCTCTTGGCTGCAGCAGCTGGTTAGGCTGCCTCTGCTGAGAATCTAGTGTGTGTGTTCAGCGGCCCCAGCACTTGTTGATGCAGGGATCATCAGTCTGGTGGATTATCTCGGCTGGGAGCATTGTTCTCCTCACTCACCTCACCCACTCTGAGCGCTCTGTCATTTGAGGCAATCATATCATCACGAGTTTCCAGCCATTTAGGCAGTCCCCTCAGCATGCACCTGGGAGGGCGGAGCTGAGTAATGTTAATATCAATAAATGTGAAACAGGAGGGGGAGTGGTTAGCAGGGAACTGGTGCTGTTGATTGCAATCACAATAAGCTAGCACTATAACAGCGCCCTAAGGACCAATGCTGCTCAATGCAATGACCTGGGATGTCTTTGGTTCAAACAACCCTGAATGTCACCTTACAGAACCATGGATTGTTGAGCTTTGTAGGCTAAACCTCACAGACACCATATTGTTTAGGGATATTGCTGCCCTAATATACCATTACTAACAGAAAATAACAAGCTGAAGTGTTGTTAAAGAGGAGCTGTCAGTGATACTACCTCAGAAGAAAACATATATAATTAGATAAATACTTGCTCTACTTACATAACATATGTAATGCACTGCCCACATTTTGATTTTAGTGATTCTTCTACAGTAAAGAGAGAATTAGCATTTCCCATTTTAACTGTGGCTATTTTGAAGCCAATCCTGATGTCATTTCCTCCCTTACTCTCCTCTGCTGGAAGGTGTATGCATTGTCTGCCCCTCACTGTAGAATGTGCATTGTCTCAGCATGAGAAATATTGGCCAATCAGAGAGGAACAGAGGTGTGGGAGGGGATAACAGGAGGGAAATAGGCTTCAGCCAATCTGGCTGCATTTGTTAAGTCTGGGTGGAAGTAGAGAAGCAAAAAAGGACAACCCAGCATGCCCTGCAACTTCCTTTTTGTGTACCAAATAAAAGTCAGGTAAACTGGAAAATGATCATTTATCAACAAGAAAAGTAATAGTAATTCTAACTTTTGGATTGCCTGGTTAGCATCCTTAATACTTGTTTACCAGATAAAAATAAATAATTGATTTTTTATTTTATGCCCACAGTTACACTTTATAATACTGTCAGCCCATTCATGCACCCATTTCACTTTAAGTTAAAGTGGTCTGAAAGTAAGCATTTCTACTTTGCTCTAAAAAGATTCCTCACAGCTGGAAAGCTACTATCCCAGAATTTTTTTTTAGCAGAACTTCACTGAAAATGTCAAACAAAAGCAGTTTGTCCTGCTATTCAGCTTCAATCACATCCAAACTGTAGATAACAGTATCTTTGTTTACATTCCAATCTAGTTACACTGAGTGTAAACATAGTCTAACAAGTGAAAAGGAGCTCTCTGTTCTTCAAGGTGCGTACACACACACTACACCCGGCGACGACAGGTCCATCAGACCCCCCAGCTGGGCGGACGTTCAGACGACAGTAATGTGTGTGTCCGCGCTAGCGGCGGACTGACAAGGCTGTTTCTGAACGATCCGCTCAGCGGATCGTTCAGAAACAGCATTATCAGTCCGCCGACAGCGCGTACACACGCACTACTGTCGGTTGAACGTCCGCCTAGCGGGAGGGTCTAATGGACTTGTCGTTGCCGGATGTAGTGCATGTGTATGCACCTTCAGACACACACACAAAGTTCAGAAAAGCTCATTAGATGTTAATATATAATAAAAAGCAGTTAGAATAAAATGCAATGGCAGCTTTCATGGTACGATAAACTACACTTTGGAAACTTGTAATTTGTAAACAGACAATATTACTTGTGCACAAAAGCAAATATGATAACTGTATGAGTAATACGAAGTGGGAAAACATTTTCATTAAATGTTATGTCGGAGTTTCAGACCACTTTAATATTGTATTTATTTTCACACCATTTTTTTGATATGCGGCCCTGGGGCAAAAGCACAAAAATAGCCATCCGGCTTTAGGCAGCTATAAAAAGCACCTTGGAAAGATGTTTTTGAATTAACAATAAACCATTGCAGTGGATGTGTGCTGTACTTGGCTTATTGGATATTTTGCTGACGAAATCCAAAGGCATTCTCAGCACCGGCCCTAATCACAGGAATCCTATCTCGCCTCTGGTATTAAGTCAGCACATCGGAAGGGGTCATGTGACATCAACCGCCTAAGACAGAGATCTGTGCCTGAAATGAGTGTTTTAAGCCTAGCTTTCACTTTCTGTGGAAGGGGTCTTTTTCTTGTTAAAATGAAAGGGATTTGAAGATCCTCTTAGAAACCGAAGTTTCTCTTTTTAAAGGGGAATTCCGGTCAAACAGAAAAGCAGAAAATATTTTAATGGGAACTACTGCTGTGCTGACATGACTGACTACAACTGATCAACACTTTTATTTGAGAAGTTTTTTCCTATTGGTACCATATATGTAATTTACCAATACATATTTGGTACTACCACTTAATGCACATAATGGTTTTAAAAAATGCATATGATATGTATGTATACTTGCCCTTGCATTGTTTTTACTAAGTGTTTCCACAACTGGAATTAAGGCCTTGTTCACATTATAAATCGCCAGCGTTTTTGCAAGCACTGAGCGATTTATAGAACGCTTTTCAAAGTGCTTTTCCCTGCAAGTTGCGCTTAGAAAATCGCTTTTTTAGGTGCTTTTGCTGAGCGATTAAGATTTTCACTTTCTGTTGTCAGTCAGGAAGTGATCTCTTTGACCCGGAAATGAATAAATACAATGTATTTATTCTTAAAAGCGCTCGGGAAATCGCTATACAAAGCACTTTTTCAAGCACTTTGCGATTTCCCTATACCTTCCATTGAGCAAAAACACGCAGAAAATGGTACATGTAGCGCGATTTTAATAAAATCGAAACGCTCACATGTGAACACTGCCGTAGGAACTCATTGCACAAGCCTTTTTAGGGCGATTTGAAAAATCGCCAGTGCTTAAAAAAAGACAGCAAACGCTGATAGTGTGAACCTAAAGCCCTAAATGTATATTTTGATGATGATTTTGTACAACAGAGCTGGGACAAGGTCCTCCAGCACCCAAGGCTGAGGCACCAAAGTGCGCCCCTCCATCCCTCCCACCCAGCCGTCACACACTGATTGCTATTAGACACCCCCTTTCCCCCAACATCTTAAGTTATCTGGCTTGTAGTCATTGCCATGTGTCCCCTTTCCTCATTTCTCTCTGCTTCAAGCACAATAGGGGAATGATAGCTGAGTGAGTTGCGTGCCCCTCCCTACACTGCGCCCTGAGGCTGGAGCCTCTCTCGCCTCTGCCTTGCTTAGCATGTTCCATTGGTTCCTTCCCTTGTCCCTATCCCCCCCTCCCCCGGTTGCTCCTGTTTACTGCCTGAGGAAGTGGTAAATACCTGCTAAACATGTCAAAAGGTGGGTTTTTTTTTCTTCTTTCTCCATATTACAGTGAGCGACATCTTGATGTCAAGTGGAATCCGGCCTAATCTCCCCACCTGCCTTAAAGAGAATCTGTATTGTTAAAATCGCACAAAAGTAAACATACCAGTGCGTTAGGGGACATCTCCTATTACCCTCTGTCACAATTTCGCCGCTCCCCGCCGCATTAAAAGTGGTTAAAAACAGTTTTAAAAAGTTTGTTTATAAACAAACAAAATGGCCACCAAAACCGGAAGTAGGTTGATGTACAGTATGTCCACACATAGAAAATACATCCATACACAAGCAGGCTGTATACACCCTTCCTTTTGTATCTCAAGAGATCATTGTGTGTTTCTTTCCCCCTTCTGCTCTCATGCACTGAAGTTTCAGGCTGCTCTTTTCTTCTTGCAAACAGCTTTGCCCTTGTCTGTAATTCCTCACTATGTGAAAGCCCAGCCAGCTCAGAGGACGATTTATCCAGCTTGTAAAAGATAAGAGAGAAGAGAGAAGCTGCTCTAATGTAAATAATACACAGGCAGTGTGCACAGAGGGGCCTGGAAGGGGGAGTTCATCACAGAACCACAACACTGAAGAACTTGGCAGCCTTCCAGACACAGGCCGACAAGTCTGACAGGGGAAAGATACATTGATTTATTACAGAGACTGTTATAGTAGAAAGTGCTGCAGTAAGCCAAAACACATTAGAATAGCTTTTGGAACTTGTAGGATGATAAAAAACAGGATGCAATTTTTGTTACGGAGTCTCTTTAAGAGTGGTTGCCCATTGATAACCCACACTTGTGAGTATTATATTCATACACTGTGATTGCCCATTCTGTATCGATCTTCACATACTACACCATAGTGGGCTCTTGAAAACAAATATTTTTATTTGCTTCCTGTGCAGCTGCATAATGCAGTGTATAAAAGTCGGTTCACACAAGAGCTAAAAAGTCGCATTGTGCGGTAGCCTAGCAACCATACACTGAGGCATACAGTACGATGAAAGTATCCCTCACTGCCACTTCAAACATGCACATTGCCCTGTAAAGGCACTGCATGCAGCCCCCCACAAGCAATGTGATAGCCCCATAGGAATATCGTGTCATTGCTATGTGATGCAGTGATATTGTCTGGTGCTAGGCAAGGGACCATGTGTGTTCTTTCATGTGTGCTTCTCCTCCTCGGTTTTTGCTGCGTTTTCATTTTTTCTTTTATGTGCATTTCTGTTTTGTGTTTTTAATAAATATTTACATTTTACAAGTAAAAAAAAAAAGATTTTTCCAAAACACATGCATTTTTATATTTTATATTTATTTATTTCCCATAGGATAGCATTGTATGTGAATTACATGCGGGTCTCGTGCAATTTTCATACAGTATGCAGGAAGAGGGAACTTGCTGTGTGATTGTAAAGTGTACATAAAATGGCATTAGGAATGTGACTCTATAGCGGGAGCTGCCTGTCCACCACCCGTACTGTGCATTAGCAAGTGCCCGAGACGGTTATAGGCCATAAGGTGAATTACGGCTATTGTGGAGCTCAGACAGTAATTTAAATTACTATCAAAACAAAGAAATTCGGCATTCCGAATTACGTCGTTCCCCTGAGTCCGCGGCAGCCTGGAGGGGGAATAGCAATTAACGGCGCCGGGACTTTTGCAGGAGCAGGGTGAGCCATGTTTCATCTTCACCCTGTGCCCAACTTCCCCGTCACCGTTTTTGCATGTATGCGCAGCTAAGAGGTGGTGAGTTCCAGGTCTTCAGCCTCCCGCGTGAAAGAAACCTAACAGCTCAACTTAACCCAAAATTGTAAAAGGCAAATGAGGACAATACGTAAATAACTACCATTTATAAAAGCAAAGTGGCGGACAGCCAGGGCCGGATTTAGGGCAAGGCCCCCTAGGCCATGGCCTAGGGCACCACAGGAGCAAGGGCACCAAAGCAGCAGGCTAAACAGGTGCAAGCTTACAAATGCTGCAATACAGTGAGATCATTCAGATCAGACAAGCGCCTGACCGTAGTACTCTGCTGTTAGCCACCTGTGCAGCAGCCACCTTGCTCTCTGTGCACATTTGCATTGTGGCCAGTGGCTATGGACTTTGGCTGCATTGGAGACGGAAAGTAAGAGGAAGCTTCTGCACTGGAGACGAGCGGAGAAATGATTGATACCGATGGCTGCTGCGTGTGAAGGCAAGCTGGCTAACTGAAGAGGGGTGGGAAAAGGAGGGATTGGGAAAAGGAGGGATTAAGGTAGTCATCTGGCTACCTATACTGGAGGGAAGGGGTTACCTCGCTACTTATACCAAAGGTTGGGCGGCTGGTGGCAAAGAGTACAAATCCGGCCCTGCGGACAGCATAACTTTTTATGGGGCAGTTAAGTTCCTCACTTCATGCAAATGGTCACTGCAACAGGTTAGATATTAAAAAGTAGAGACATCAGAATAGTTAAAGGACATCCGAGGTGAAAATAAGATGATGAGAAAAACAAGTGTAGCTATCCTCCTTCTCCTAAAAACGACTTTGTCAGATATCCCACAGTATTATTTTATATTTGAATCTAGTTTGTAAGGTTTTACTGTTTCATTGTCTCTGTTCAATGACACCTTCACTGAAGTATGCTACAGCTCAAATCTATGAATTATTGACCCTTTTTATCTCTTTCCTGCTCCAGGAAGCCATTTACTGACAGGAAAGTATTTTATGGCTGTAATTACTTAAAGCCCGACCTGACCCGGACAGAAACTTGTCACTTGCATATCTGATTTTTAACCCTTTCAGGCAGAGAAAGAAAAAAAGGAACACAGCGTAGTTATTTGTGTGCTTGGCACTGTACATACACAGGTCTATTTCATCATGTCACATGTCCCCTCGGGTATCCTTTAAGGCTATGGTATTTCTGGTAGCAACTTGCGGCTGTGAGAGCTGGGCAATAAACAAGAATATTCATTGGAAAAAGAATGCTTTTCAGTCGCGATGTTGGAGAAATTACTGAGGGATCCCTGGAGTGCAAGAAGGTATAATCAGTCAATGCTCAAAATAAATAAATAAGTCCAGATAGCTCACTAGAAGAACTGGTATTAGCATGAAAGCTCAAATACATTGGCTGCACAATATTATTATTATTGATTTAGAAAGTGCCAACAAATTCCATGGCGCTGTACAAAGTAACTAACAAACAAACACGGGGTACATAGTACATAACATGGGGAACGTAATAATACAGACAATGGTGCTCACCAATATACAAAATACATAATTGGTTCAAAATATAGAACTGGTAGAAATACAGAACAGTAACAAAAGTAACATGATGATAAAATAAATAATTTTCAAGACACAAAAGAGTGAGAGCCTTGCCCATGCGACCTCACAATTTAAAGCATTAGGAAGAAACATGAGGTGGAGTTGTATTCAATATTTATATCTGGAGGCTGTGTGATTTTAGGTTATGTAGTAAGGAGTCCAACTTGGCTAGAGGTCAACATGGGAATGGCCTAAGGTAGAGTGTATGCTTGTTGGAAAGTGAGTTTTTAGTGAGCGTTTATAGATTTCAAAGGTGAGCGGTGGATGGGTTTTGGAAGGGTATCCCAGAGGAGGAGTGAAACGTGAGAAATCCTGTATACGTGAATGTTAGGAGGTGATTCTAGAGGAGGAGAAAAGAAAGTTCTGTGATTATAGCAACACAGTGCATGGTTTGCGTTTTTGACATCGAAATCCCTTACATCACATCACAATTAATGAGGTGAGAACTGTTCACAGACTTTGAATCGCACCATATAATAGTACGCAAAACAGTGTCCGTTACAACGTGTCAGTGTGAAAGTATCCAAAATGACCACGCAGGATCGCAAATAAAAAGTGGCCTGAGAACATGAAATAATAAAGAGTCAAACGTCATTACATGACAATCATGCTTTCAAAAACACTGGGGGTGTATGCACTAAATTGCGTTAAGCAGAAGTAAGTGCGTAAAGTCTTATGCACGATGAGTTAAGCGTAATGCATTCCATTTCATGTATTGCATTCTGTTCTACTCATCGTGCATTAAGACTTTGCATATGTTATTCTGCTTAATGCTGTTTAGTGCATTCACCCCACTGTGCTTTACAGTTTGTCTGTGTATGGTCTTGCAAATGACAGCTGAGAGCATTAGCATTATATGTATCCCTCTTCCCCCAGGAAAACATTGTAAAATTCTGCTCAAGAACCGACTGCAGGACAGGAATTTCAGGTTTAACCCAGCAGATGAACGTTGCTCCTCCCCTTCACACCCATACAGTGGCACAGCTCCCCACCCAACCTACCATTTTCTCTTGGGGAAGATTGGCCGGTGACCACGTCACTGTGTGACAGGAATGGGAAAAGCAGCGTTTAGATTTCTGGGCAGTCAACTTTCCTGTCCAACAGCCAGGTCAGATGCTGATATTTATAATAGTCAGGGCCGGATTTATACTCTTTACCGCCCTAGGCCACTGTCACCAGCCGCCCCCCTTCAGTATAGGTAGCAAAATGACCCCTCCCCCGTATAGGTAGCCAGATGACCCCTCCCCCTTTTCTTCCAGTATAGCGGCCTGATGACTCCCTTAATCCCTCCTTTTCCCACCCCCTTTCAGTATAGGTAGCCAGCTTGCCTTCACACCACAGCAGCCATCAGTGTCACTCATTTCTTCACTCATCTCCAGTGCAGAAGCTTCCTCTTCCTTTCTGTCTCCAATGCTGCCCAAGTCCACAATGCAAACGTGCACAAGCAAGGTGGCTGCTGCACAGGTGGCTAGCAGCTGAGTACCGCGGTAAGGTGCTAGCCTGATCTCCCTTCATTGCAGCATTTGTAAGGTTGCAAATGCTGCACCAGTTTAGCCTGTTGCTTTGGTGCCCTTGCTGCTATTGTGCCCTTACTCCTGTGGTGCCCCAGGCCATGGCCTTGGCCTAAATCCGGCCCTGCTAATAGTGACTTGACAAAATTGGGCTACATATGGAAATATAGCTTAGGTGATGAAGGAGAGTATTTGAGAAGTTGTTGAGGGCATTTTTCAGTGGCTGGATAGTGTACTGGTTAAGGACACGGAGACCAGGGTCCGTATGCAATTCACTTTTTCTTCTGAGCTTTCTCCTAGGAGATAATTTTTTATCTTCTATTTCAAACAACTTTTCAGCATTCCGCAATTGAAAAAGCACCAAAAGTAATAGGAAAAGAACTATTAAAATTATTATTATATTTTTGTATTTTGTTGCTTACTGAGGGTTTAACCTCCCTGGCGTTCTGGGTAATGTGTACATAAGTACGCATTACCCACTCTGTTAAAAAAAAAAAATTCCGCTTGCTGTAGCTAGCGTATTGCTAGCAACAGCAGTACGATACGCCGTCCGCGTCCACCCTCCCAATCCCCACCGGCCATACTTACGCGCCCGAGATCCCGCAAGAAGCGTGACTTCCTATCGTCGCTTCTCCCGTCGCCATGGTGATGATCTGACATGACGTCATCAACGTCATGACATCATGGGGAGCTCCGATCCTTCCCATTGCGCAGCCTGGCGGTGATTCGGGGGGGGGGGCAGCCCCTTTAGCGGCGCATCGGCGGGTAGCGGCGGCGATTGGACAGAACATGTAGCTAGCAAAGTGCTAGCTACATGTTCTGAAAAAAAAAAAGTAAAAAGACCCTCCAGGGGCTGAGCAATCCTCCTTGGTGTACATGTATGAGCTGAGCTCGTCCATACCGCCAAGGAGGTTAAAAGGCATTTTCTTGACAAGGTGTGAAAATATCAACTTGGAGAAGACCATGGAGAAAAAGCAAATTGGTTATGGGCCCAAGTCCTATATGCAATTCACTTTTTCTCCCGCGTTATCTCCTAGGTGATGGAGTATTTTCACACCTTATCAATAAAACACTCTTTAAATTACCAGAAAGCAAGAAAATACTCAAAATACTTCTGATAGTACTTTTTAACTACTTTTTGGTACTTTTCTATTGGAGAGTTATGAAACGTTATTTCAAAGAGAAGATGAACAATTATCTCCTAGGAGAAAACTCAACAGAAAAAGTGAATTGCATTTGGCCAAAACCTTGGTTGTTCTTTATTATTTAATCCAGCACCTATTCAGTAAGGAGTCCTTGGACAAGACTCGCTAACACTGCAGAGTGGCCTACTGAGTGCCCTTAGTGGCAAATTAAGTCCAACAGGAGAAAAGTGGTACACAAATGTTGGGATTATTATTGTGCCCTGTAAAACTTTGGGTATTTCTTAATTTATTTCACATGCGGTTTTTCCACAGAGAATTCCAGCGGAGTTATTTTTCATCTTATAATCATCTTCTGTTGGCCAGATTTGTGACAGGTTTGCTTTACAAGCTCTGTGGAGAAGCTCAGCAAGTTAGTTGGAAAAGCAGAATTTTGATTTGGAACGTTCTGACACCTGTCATTTCAAAAATTCAAAACCGTAGCAAACAAAAACAAGTACCAAAGGGCCAGACCTTTTTCCTCGCTTGAAATATATATATCTCTTCTTCCGAGGCCTGTTCTCTCCAGTTACTGTCCATGTCCTTCACTTTGAAATTCAGAGGCAGTCGGAACACAATATCCTCTGAAATCACAAAACTCATAAATGTATCAGTCAGAAGAATCCCTCTACCTTGCAGCTAATGCTGTTTCTCCAGCAGAATGTCACTGGGAGGATGCTGGGCTGTGACAAGGCATAATAACAGGCGGCTTTCTGTGGCGCGGACACTGCCGGAGCCTCAGCTTGCATTTAGCTGACTGCCCTGTGGCAGACGAATCCTGCAGCAAGACACTTTTTTCCAGTTGAGTAAAGCCATGCCATAGAAAAGCAGTGATGATGTGAAGTTCCGATGCTTCTAGTAGGACACAGCATACAACTGTACCCACTCCGTTTCATTTTCAGCCCTGAATTGGGGAGGGGATTTTTGAAATGTGTACTCTACTAACAAGAGTTAAAAACCGGAAAAAACAGATCAATGTGTATCGACGATTCTCCAGATTCAATGCAATCAAAGTCATATTGTTCTCAGTTGTTGGCTCTGGATTATATGATGAGATGTGCCTAAGATATGATGCGGGTACTCTTTATAAGTGTGTGTAAAGTGTGGTAACGTAATGGCAATGCAAGTCAATAAGACCTTTTACACTTACAGTGTCACGTCAGATGTGTTCATCCCGCCATACAGCCTGCATTGCTGTACCGCAAGTGCTTAAAGCACAGTGCTTGGGGTAATGGAAGTCAGTGACATGACAGAGCATGGTGCTTTGCAGCAAACATGCGAAGGCTAACAGGAATCCCGATGACGTACTTCCTGTCTAGCAGGAAGTATGTCATTGAGCGGGGGGCGGCACTATGCATATAACACTGTAGGAGCACTCTGCTGCACGGTCATATCCAGATAAAACTAGTTTGCTTCGGTTTTCTCTTCAGGAGAGCCGCCGCTGCATTTGACTGCTTCATTTGCATACATATATACTCTTGGGATATGAAAAACTAAAAAGGGGACACGGCACTGTTCAAGTAGGTGAAGTGCTACATGTACTCATGTTTATCTCATTATATCATGTCACCATAGAAAAGCTTGAGGCTTCTTTCACACTGGTTCGATGTGTTGGCCTATTTGACAGCAGGCCAATGCTAAGCCAGTGCAAGTCTAAGGGGCATTTCTTATCTAGCATGTTGCGATGCGATTCGCCAGAAGGGCCGGATTCTGCGATAAAGCGACAGCACATTGCTGGGCAACATGCGGGGCGACGTGCCACAAACCGTAAGTCATGTAAGTTAAGGTGACTTATCTTTTTTTAAAAAAAATGTACACATTAGCGTTGCGGAAGCATATTTTTTCAATACATTTCTGCGCAATTCAAATTCCGGCCACAGGAAGCGCTAGAGAGCCTCACTTCCTGCTTGGCCTGCAGCCAGAATGGAGATTACCGTGCACTGCCGGAGTAATCTCCATCATCTTTTTTTGGCATTGTGGTGTGATGCAATCAGCCAATCGCACCGCACTGTGAAGCTGGGCCTGAAACTCCGCTTTTGCTAAGGAAAATCCTCTACATGTTGGCATGAAGAAAATAAACAAACGTTACCACATGTTTCTACCTTGTTCTTATGTGCAAATACCAGCATGAACCACTGTAGTGTCTTATTAACAGGAAATGCTACATTGGTGAGTCAGCTTACCCTAATGGGGCGTACAAAAGAGAAAAAGCCTTCATTTTCTTCCTGTTCGGTGTGCTCAAACTCCAAACCGATCCAGACAACCCTACGGGCAATGTCACGCACACAAAGATTTGTAGCGGGAACATATTTCCTATATAGCTCTAGCGTAACACGGTCAGGAATGTAAGGTAAGTGACCTATGAACTGCGTATATATTAAAACACATAAATCACTATTCTGATAATAGCTGTTCTTTTAAATCTATCATCCTGTTGGCTGCTTGCTTGTAAGTAGCTCCAGCAGTCGGCTACACAAGCCGTTTTTGACATTTAATAACCCCCTGTATGATTTACTTCAGAGATTAGAGTTCCTCGGCAATGTACAGCTCATGCACTATATATGAGGAGCAGTGCATAATATATGTAGGAAAGAGCATGCATAGAAGGAGTTGTATTTACTGTGCATTTTATAGTCCAGCTTTTACTTTGAAACCATTTGGTATTTCCTCTCTAGAGGACTGTTACAACTTTCCCATTTACTACACATGATCAAAGTCGGTACTTTTATCCTTTTGGACGCGAGAGGAGGAACAGAATTTACTACAAGATACTGTACTGTGTTATCTTTTATTGTGTGTTTTATTTGACACCATACAGAAAGAAAGGAAGCTCATTAGAACAAGATGGATGAGTGACCTGCTCACTTAGAGGCAGGTGTTACGCTGTTCTTTCCCCTCCCTGGAAGGAAGTTACAAATGAGGCTACAAAGCTAATGTTGTCATAGGCCAAACCGAGACACGTAGGAAAAAAGGAAGCTTGAAGTGCACCACACGTCAGCGGTTCTGGATGCGCAGCCTTTGCTTTCAGAGGCATAAAGAGATGATTTGCATTTTCAGTAGTGATGCATTATGGGAAACTACAATTGCTCACTCAAAGAGAATCTGTAACAAAAATATTCCCCCGTAACAAAAAGAAAAACCCCTGGGAGATGCTTATCTTGGGAGGGGGAGGCCTATGGATCTTAATGAGGCTCCCTACCATGCTCCTAAGCCTCAGGGATCCATCGCTGAAACCAAAAAATGCAAAATATACTTTTTCTTTTAATA
This sequence comes from Hyperolius riggenbachi, assembly GCF_040937935.1. Taxonomy (NCBI): domain Eukaryota; kingdom Metazoa; phylum Chordata; class Amphibia; order Anura; family Hyperoliidae; genus Hyperolius; species Hyperolius riggenbachi. Next base: position 77,538,350 of record NC_090649.1, on the reverse strand, counting down.
TTCCAAAAAAGTGCAGACATTTGTATACAAAATCTTCAATCACGTGGTAAGCCGATTTTGTTCCCACATTTATCGGGTCTTACATGTCCCACTATGAATTCCTGTGCATCAAGGAAATAGGTCCGGCACCAACAGTGGCGTATTGCAGCTCTTAATTGAGTAAACTTCCAGCAAGCTCTATGATCGTACAACAGTAAGCATAATCACAGGTTGTTTATACCTGGAATCTCATATTATGCATCAATCTTATCACTGGTGTGGGAGTGGAGGTAGGTGCTAGGGCACAGGTGGGGCAGGAATGACGGCCATTTCATGTCTTCTGAGGACCCTTGGTCCTGTATACGTCCGTGGGCCATAGGGAATTTACTATAGATTCCCCCTCCTATTTGTTTAAAGGACCAGTATCATGAAAAAAGTAGGCAGGTTTTGGGCCAGTTCATCTCCTCATGGGGGATTCTCGGGGTTTTCAGCATTTCCTGAACAGCAGTTTAACTGCCAAGATAGTAAGATACCAGCCAGCCTCCCTACTCACTTGCACACTATTTTGTCAGTTAGACTTTGTAACTGCTGTCCAGGAAATGCTGTTGAAAACAAAGAAAATACTGAAGGGCCCCCACGAAGAGATGGACTAGCCCAAAACCGGTTCCATAAGATCGGAAGGATCGGTTCTATAAGATTTTAACTGTCTACTTTTTTGGCGACAGTGGTCCTTTAAGAGTAGGTACAACAGAAACAGGAAGTTATAGACACACAAATCGTATTTGCCGTTGTTAAAGTGAACCTCCAGACTAAAAATCTACTCTGCAGCACTGAACTTTGTTTTTCTTACTTAAGCCAAATTTTTAGCTGCACAAAAGCTAAGCTCCGCCCAATCAAACAAAACTGCCTGGGCATTTTTCCCCTGATGCTGTGCAAAGCATGATGGGATTTCCTATGTTGTTGTTCTCGTTGCCTAGCAACTGGGAAAGGTGATCAGGACACAGGACAGTTGGAACGGTGTCTCATTCTCCCTGTCACCTCCCTTCAACCAAAAAGATGGCTACCCTCATGAAATCAAACATTTGCCTGTTCTTTTAAAACAGGGTGGGTAAGAGATTATATTACCTATCTATTTTAATTTACATAACTAATGTAACTTAACCTCCCTGGCGGTATGAGAAGTGCGGCTGCGTGGCCGCGGGAGGGTTTTTTTTCACTTTTTTTTTTTTTTTTTTTTAGCATGTAGCTAGCCTAGCGCTAGCTACATGCTTCCCCCCTCCTTGCGGCGTCCCCCTGTAGCGTCCGATCGCCGCCGCCGCCGCTTGCCCACAAGGAAATCCCGTTCTGAACGGAATTTCCTTGAGGGCTTCCCCCGTCGCCATGGCAATGATCGGAGTGACGTCATCGACGTCGTGACGTCACAGGGAATCCCGATCCACCCCATAGCGCAGCCTGGCAGCGATTGGCCAGGCTGTGCAAGGGGTATGCGGGGGGGAGGGGCCTGTATCGCGGCGAAGTGCTAGCTGCGTGTTTGAAAAAAAAAGTTATGTAAATCGGCCCGGCAGGGCCTGAGCGGCACCCTCCGGTGGCTTACCCCGTGTCCAGCACGGGATTACCGCTAAGCAGGTTAATGACAGTATATTTGTTTATACTGAAGTTCCTCGTTAAGCCAACAAGCACCTTCAGTTGGTCTGCCATCTACAGCAGGAGGATGAGTTGCTTCTGGCCATTTCTGCAAATAAAACCTTGGCAGAAAATTTTGGGATGAGGCCGTGAATGAGGAAACTACATTAACAGAAGGTCAGCATTACCATAAACACACACCATTTAAATAATATATATCCAAAAGATCTTTCTGCTCGCACGCGTTTGGCCATATCAGCCACTCTTACTGAGCAGAGAATGGTGTCTATTGGCGCCTACACTGAGCAGTTCCTGTGGTTCCCCATATATCTGTGGCTCATTATTTGCTTTTAACTGTAATTAGAGACGGGTACCCCTGCTGTCTTAGAGCACGTGAGCTAACGATCTCCTCTAAGTTACCGAGCTTGATACTCATTTTCTTTCTCAGTGACAAAAGTGGAAAAAGTGTCACAGAAAGCAGCAGCATTTTTTCCATTTTTCTTTTGGGTTGATATGGCTCTTTAAAGAGGAACTTCAGCCTCAACAAACATACTGTCAGTAAGTTACATTAGTTATGTTAATACAATAGATATGTAATATAATCTCTTACCCACCTTGTATTAAAAGAACAGGCAAATGTTTGATTTCATGAGGGCAGCCATCTTTTTGGTTGAAAGGAGGTGACAGGGAGTATGAGACACAGTTCCAACTGTCCTGTGTGCTGATCACCCCTCCCAGTTGCTAGGCAATGTGAACAACAACATAGGAAATCCCATCATGCTTTGTACAGCATCAGGGAAAAAAAAACCCTGGGCAGTTTTCTTTGATGAGGCGGAGCTTAAGCTTTTGTGCAGCTAAAAATAAGGCTTATGTAAGAAAAACAAAGTTCTGATGCAGTGAAACTGTTAAAGGGTACCACAACTGAAATGTGACATAATGAGATAGACATGTGTATGTACAGTGCCTAGCACACAGATAACTATGCTGTGTTCCTTTTTTTCTTTCTCTGCCTGAAAGAGTTAAATATCAGGTATGTAAGTGGCTGACTCAGTCCTGACTCAGACAGGAAGTGACTACAGTGTGACCCTCACTGATAAGAAATTCCAACTATAAAACACTTTCCTAGCAGAAAATGGCTTCTGAGAGCAAGAAAGAGGTAAAAAAGGGGAATTTCTTATCAGTGAGGGTCACACTGTAGTCACTTCCTGTCTGAGTCAGGACTGAGTCAGCCACTTACATACCTGATATTTAACTCTTTCAGGCAGAGAAAGAAAAAAAGGAACACAGCATAGTTATTTGTGTGCTAGGCACTGTACATACACATGTCTATCTCATTATGTCACATTTCAGTTGGGGTATCCTTTAAAGAAACACCAAGCCTCTTCAGTGCTGCTGAGTAGATTTTTAGTCTGGAGGTTCACTTTAAGCTATACGCTTGTTGTACATTGGCATTTCTTAATGTGGGCCTGGCTTCAGGGCCATAAAGAGATGATTTGCATGTTTGGGAGTGATGCACCATGGGAAAACACTGCTGCTCACCTACAGCTGAATTATCACAAATACCTTTTGTTTACAGGGAATCCCAATTCGTTCAAAATCAGTTACTTACCTACAGAGTGGGAAGCCTCGGGATTCTTTTGAGACTTCCCTCTGTGCTCCAATGTCTACCTTATTAAACGCGGCCTCCCTCCACAACGGGGCCACTCTCCTCTCCTGTTATGAGAGTGGACCTGCGGTAGCTGCGCATGTGTAGTAGCACGGAGCTGCTCGTACACGAGTAGCTACGGCTTACTGAGCATGCGTGGCCACGCTGATGGAAGAGGAGGTGACATAATTTTCCAAGAGAGAGGGGGCTCAGTGACGGGGACATCAGAGCACTGAGGGAAGCCTCAATAGGATCCTGAGGCTTCCCTCTCTTTAGGTGAGTGTATCATTTTGTACTCGAGCTTCGGCTTGGGTACAAACCAGCTGGGCGGTATGGACGAGCTCAGCTCGTCCATCACCGCCGGAGGCTGCCGCTCAGGCCCTGCTGGGCCGATTTTCATGAAATAAAGAGCAGCACACGCAGCCGGCACTTTGCCAGCCGCGTGTGCTGCCCGATCGCCGCCGCTCTGCGGCGATCCGCCGCGAGCAGCGGCGAAAGAGGGTCCCCCCAGCCGCCTGAGCCCAGCGTAGCCGGAACAAAAAGTTCCGGCCAGCGCTAAGGGCTGGATCGGAGGCGGCAGACGTCAGGACGTCGGCTGACGTCCATGACGTCACTCCGCTCGTCGCTATGGCGACGATGTAAGCAAAACAAGGAAGGCCGCTCATTGCGGCCTTCCTTGTTTATTCTGGGCGCCGGAGGCGATCGGAAGAACGCCTCCGGAGCGCCCTCTAGTGGGCTTTCATGCAGCCAACTTTCAGTTGGCTGCATGAAATAGTTTTTTTTTTTATTTAAAAAAAACCCTCCCGCAGCCACCCTGGCGATTTAATCAGAACACCAGGGTGGTTAAGAAGCCAAATAATATTCAATGCTGCTTTTTAATAAAAGGGCTTTTTGGTTTCTTTTATACTTTCCTAATGGTTCTGTCACCATGAGCCATCTGATTATTTTGCATTTTTAGAAGACTAGAGAGAACATCTGTCAAGTTTTTACTGCTGTCTGTACCCCATTTCCTCCCACTTCCTGTCCTAATGCCTAGGCACAGGTTACATAACTAGCACAGAGATTCCAGTGTGAAAAAAGAAAAATGGAGCATTTCTGACGTCTTTTATGCTGCTACCCTATTAATGTTTTCTCTTTGGGCAGTATTGTTAAATATAGTGCCATGTGTATGGATGTAGGCTGACTTTAACAAACCACTTTGAGTTGTAGAAAGCTGATGTATATATTTCTTTACCCGAGGTTTTTATCTCTCGGAGAAAATGCCACCTATGGAAAGAACGTGAACAAAGATGACAAATGGAGCTTTTATGGCCACAAATAAAAAGGATAAATTTATCTTGTAGTCTGGAAAAAAAAAACAGGTTAGTTAAAAGCATGTGGTATTCCAGTTTCCATTTTTGGCGTCTCTATTGCAATTTATCATCCAGGCTGGCCTTGTGACGCAAGCCGAGGCAAATCTGAGCTGCTTGCAAGGTCGCTGCTTGACCCACTTACAGTATCTCAGAGCCTAGATTCACCTTCTCTGCAGTTTCTGCCTGTAAAATATCCTGCGCCCTTCACGTTGCCCATTATAGCCTATAGTTAGAAGCAGACTCCTGATGAAAGTTTTGTAGCTGTATAGAACACAGTGGAATGTCTTCCTACCGTTCCAATAGGTGCCACTAGAGATGTTAAAGTGAACATGAAGTGAAAAGAAACTTATGAGATTATTAATTCCATGGACCATATCCTATTTGAGGTGATAAGAAGCTTGCTAAATTAGGCTACTTATTACCTTGCCACCACAAATCCTATTGCTGGTTTCACTCATGCGATAACCGATCGCTAGGGAGCATTACTCAGGGAAGAGCCTGAGCAATGCTCCCATATCCCGGGAGATGACAGCGCCCCCGTAGAACCTCCACCACCATCTTCCGCCGCTGCATCTGGAGGTCTCCTTTCTTAAGGAGGCCCCCAGAGCTCCCAGTTCAGTACAAATGTTCATTTTTGATAATTCTATGCACATAGGGAGATTGTGCCTGCTTAGATGTTGGAAAAAGCCTTTATTTCCCACAATGCAAGGAGGTTAAAAGACAGCAAACTGTTATGACCTTGGTCATGACATCACACTGAGGGAGGGGTTTCTCAACTATATCAGCCACACAGACCCCACCGATGATCTTTTCAAGAAAAGGTAAAGATTTCTCGTGGGAAAGGGGGTATCAGCTGCTGATTAGAATAAAGTTCAATCCTTGGTGAAATCTCCTCTTTAAATGATGACCCGTGGATCTCACGGGTTTACTTTAAGGCCCGGTTCACATTAGAAAATATGAGCCAAACGGATTCAATGAGCGAATCCAGTCTCCGCTTCCCTGGATCCAGATGGCTCTGTGCACATTGGCAACGGATTGTGAAAACTGATCTGATCACGGATGGATCGGATCGCTTTTCACTCCGTTTGCCAGCAATTGCATATCTAAAGGCAGCAGCAGAGGTTCCTCATCTTGCACTGTGATTACACAGTGCGTCATGTGACTAGTCACGACGTGTCATGTAGTCACATGACACGGAAGAAGACGGAAACCTCTACCGCTGGCCTTTAGGTATGTATTTAAGGCCCGGTTACCCTCGCTCACCCACCGGCCCGGCTGCTGCACCCTCCCTCCGCTCAGGTTCACGTCCCCACATCCCCCCATCCCCTATGGAATGGTCCGTTTCTCCACTAGTGTGAATAAACATTCCGTTCTCCATTGCCACAATGCAAAAGCATTTTTTCTCCAGTTCCGTTCCGCTGGGCAGAACGGTCCGGAAAATTAGGACCTGCTGCATTTTTTTTATCCGGGGAACGGAACGTACGGAACGCATCCGTTCCAACGGACGCATGTGAACGGTCCAGTAGGTTAACTTTGGATCCCTTCACATCCGTTCCGTTTCTACAGTATACGATCCGGTTCTGTTCCGTAAAAAAATGCAGATGTGAACCGGGCCTAAAAGAGAGACCAGGAACGAAGGGGTTACACAAGAAAAAACCTCATTGTAAGGCACCACTGAGGGGATGGGGTAATAAAACGATAGATGGCCAGGGGTAAACATACGGTTAGTGCTGGAATTAGGTGGGTCAGCACCTGCAGCAGACGGAAGATGGACGATCACAGCACTGACTGCCTTATCTGAGCCTTGACTGTAGTAACTTTAGTGTGGCACGCCTCACCAGGCCAGCCTGCAACTGTTGTGTGAAATGTAAATCTTCTTCTATTACTGCACATTAAATCCCGGCCACAGAACATTACCTTCCCTCTTAAGGCTGCCTTTGGCAGAGGGGGGAGGCGAATGACTAAGCGGGTCTGAGGTGCCCTGCATGGGTAGGATGATAAAAGTGCCCCCCTGGATGGAGCGGCGGCAGAGCTGTGCCGAGCACAAAGCCTTGTCATAAATCACCAGGCACGTACCGGACCGCGTGCTATTTATTATGCCATTTATGAAAACAGCCATGGCTGGAATCTGCAGTATATTTGAGAACTGTCATTTATCACTTAGCTGGAGTGGCAGGCTAGTTATTCCCTTCAAGAATGCACGCCAATGAATTACCGCCTCTCACAATAGTGAGGAGACCGGAGGCTGGGAGCAGCCAGCTCTGCTTTCCCTCATCTGCGCTGTTTTAATGACAAAGCACTTCCATTTGTCTTAAACAGGTCAGGAAAACGTTAAAGGAGAAAGGCGATCTAATTAAATAGCAGGATAGGATTTTTTTGTTTTTCAAGAGGAACTGCTATGAGCATTAAAGTAGAACTCCAGGCTGCGAAAACGTCCCCAGCTAAGGAGGCTGCCAATTTTGACAAAACGGCAAAACGCTAGCGCTTTTTAAAAGAGCTAGCGTAATGAAACCCTATGGGCCCGATCTTACTTGGGCGATTTGTGGTAATCGCCGCAAATCGCCCCAAAACTGGCAAAAGCGCCAAACGCGTAGCCGGCACCATTTTCAGGCGATTTCCAGGCGATCGCGTTTTAGTGCTATAGAAGCGCAAAACGCGATCGTTTCAAAAGTGTTCAGTGATTTTTCCGCGTGAAATCGCGGAAAAATTACTCCTGCAAATTTTAAAACGCAGGTGTTAATAGAGCCTTCCGTTAGAATTCTGGAGTTATTTTAAGGATTGAAGAGCTAACGTTAGAGATCACACCTAAACTTAAAGACAGAAGAGTTAACTTTAGGTTTGCCTGAGGTAAAATGTTTCCTGAATACTACATGCCTTATCACCATGGTGATAACTCTCGAAACGTTTTTAAATACAGGAGATAAGCTTATTGAATTGAGGCCAATGTGGTTCACAGAACCTCAGGCAATAACTATCTGCAGGTCATAAAAACCAAATACATGCAATTAATACATATATAAACACTCTACTCGTACTACACTTATTAAAACAAATAACTTGATAAACAAAAGACATACAATTGCTATAAGACATTCCTACATAAACCAACTACAGGTGTTTGTACTAATTAAAACTATTCTTGCATAAAATTTGCATGTGGCCATCATAAACAGGGAGCATATGCTATCTGGAAACAGCCTTGGGTACATTAGTTGGTTAATCATCAGTAGTATTGTAGATTGGTGAAGAGAAATGGAATCTGCGGAGTTGGGGATTAACTCATCTATGGAAATGCTGCTTATCCATGTATTGTTTACTGGTAATGCAAATGGTAAATATATAGGTAGTTATATGATTTATATTTACCTAATCACTAGAAACTAAACTGTGGGCAGCACGGTGGTGTATAGCAGTGTTTCTCAACATTTTATTGGTATGTACCCCTATTAAAACCCTGTACTCGCCAAGTACCCCCTGGCATAGTAAACATTATCACAAGTACCCCTTAAATATATATTTAATCATAGTACATAATTGGTTCGAAACAATTTCCAAGCATTTACTATTGCTTTTAGTTAGCTAAAATACTAATTTGGTGTTGTTTATATGGGATTCATCATTTTCTAAAACTCTAAATGTGTTATTCTTGGTTAAGTATATCAAGCCTGAGTACCCCCTAGAGCCATCAGGAGTACCCCCTGGGGTACGCGTACCACATGTTGAGAACCTAGGGTGTAAAGGATAGCACTCTTGCCTTGCAGCGCTGGGTCCCTGGTATGAATCCCAGGCAGGTCACTATCTGCACAGAGTTTGTGTGTTCTCTCCGTGTCTGTGTGGGGTTCCTCCGGGCTTCCCGGTTTCCTCCCACATCCCCAAAACATACAGATAAGTTCATTGGATTCCCCCTAAATTGGCCCTAGACTACGATACATACACTACACAATACATTCATAGACATAGGACTATGGTTGGGACTTGATTGTGAGCCCCTCTGAGTGACAATATTCTATACAGTGCTGCAGAAGATGTTGGCAGTATATAAATACTAAATAGTAATAATAATTGCCCTCCAATACAAAGTATAGGATTCTCTACAAAGTTTATTTTCAATCGCTTGTACAAAGTGACTTTGAAGCAATTTTACCATCCAGAACAACTAATTAAAAAATAAAAAAAAAATGCAATCACTGTACAATTCCTAGTATTCAATTACAAATCACTTCAAAAGTGCCAAAGTCGCTCCCAAAAAAGCCGCAACTTTTGCTAACTATTGCACTGTACAAAAGGCACCCCTAGGCCTAATGTCCTAACCTCTCAGCAACAAATACATCAGTGCAGCTTGACCAAGCTGGGTGTGTATACTTGTACTTGAAATAGCAGTCCAGGTTTGCAGGGTGACTTAAAGAGACACTGAAGTGAAAAAAAATAATGATATTATGATTTGTATGTGTAGCACAGCTAAGAAATAAAACATTAAGATCAGATACATCAGTCTAATTGTTTCCAGTACAGGAAGAGGTAAGAAACTCCAGTTGTTATCTCTATGCAAAAAAGCCATTAAGCTCTACGACTTTCAAAGTCATGGAGAGGGCTGTTTTCTGACTTTTATTATCTCAACTGTTCCTGAACTATTTACTTTTTCTCTGCCAGAGGAGAGGTCATTAGTTCACAGACTGCTCTGAAAGAATCATTTTGAATGCTGAGTGTTGTGTAATCTGCACATATTATAGAATGATGCAATGTTAGAAAAAAACACTATATACCTGAAAATAAAAATGAGAATATTTTCTTTGCTGCTAATCTTTAAAGTCATGCCAGTTTCCTGGCAGCCCTTCTGCTCTATCTGGCTGCAGTAGTGTCTGAACACACCAGAAACAAGCATCTGGCTCATCTTGTCAGATCTGAAAATAATATCAGAAACACCTGATCTGCTGCATGGTTGTTCAGGGCCTGCGGCTAAAAGCATTAGAGGCAGAGGATCAGCAGGATAACATGTCAGCCTCCATATCCCTCTCGCTTCAGTTGTCCTTTAAGTTCTCCATCATCCCTTAGCTAACAAGAATCTTACTAAACCAGCCTCTTTATTTCGAAATCTATAAGCCGAAATGAACATAGCAAGGTGAATTGAAGTCACTGCCTCACAGTTTACCCAATCACACTTCCTAATTTGGCCGTTCATAGAGTCATAATGGTTAATGGGAGTTACAGAGCCTTAGGACCTGCATTTGTCATCCATCACTCTAATTGTTCCATTTTTTCCCTTTTCTCTCAGGAGCCTGCCCTCTCCAAGAGCTTTACCTTAAGCCTCATCTGGCCTCTGTCCAGGGTGCTGAACTGAGCGGGTACAGCACATGCCATCTTTAGAGGTCCTTCAAGGTCTAATCTCCACCAAGCACAGTAGCTGAACTAGGCTGAACGCAGATGTAGGCCCAGGTGCTCCTGCTGCAGTCACAGGGATTCTGTAACCTTTACACAGGGAACTTCATCATCATGCCATGGCCAAGCAGGACTCTGGGTGCCGGCTCAGGAAAAATGAGGTTAGCAGTTCCCAGACTGACAGCAGATACTAGACAAGAACTCCTCTCTGCAAAACCAGGATAACATTTATCAACAAGCAGCAGCAACTAGTCATTGTTTTTAAAGGGGGAATCCGGCAAACATGTACAAAGGACACCACAGGAAATTTAGGTGCAGGAATAGCTGCTAGTAGAATGCTTTAGGGCCTGTTTTCACTACATGCAGATTCTGGATGCAGAAAAACTGACTCCAATGAATGCCTATGGACCTGTTTCCACTAAACGCAATTTTTCTGATGCAGATTTCCCATAGGCATTCATTGGAGTCAGTTTTCTGCATTCACAATCTGCATGTAGTGGAAACAGGCCCTTAGGCCCGGTTCACACAGGCAATGAAGTGGCAAACATGATTAATGGTCGATGGGATCCATTTTCACTCCGTTGCCCCTCAGCTGCTTCTGTTTCGTTTCTCTATATCCCCCTCCCCCCGACCCCCATCACCAAAGCGGATTTTGCTGCCCAGAACGGTCTGTTTCTTCACTAGTGTTAAGAAACGTTACGTTTTCTTATTGCCCCCAATGCAGGTCTTCAGCTTCCAGATCCGTTCCGCTGGGCTCAGGGTTTCCTGAATAAATTGCTGCAAAACCCAGTTTGTGGTCCAATCAGCAGATTGTGCAGAACGGATCCGTTCTAACGGACGGATGTGAATGAATCCATAGGTTAACATTGGATCCGTTATGATCCGTTCCGTAAGGATCCGCAAACGGACTGTTTTTTTCCGCCAGTGGGAACAGAGCCTAACACCAAGTCTTTCTCCTTAACTACATCCAACAATAACCTTTCTAGAAATATCTATAGACATGTTACAGACTGAGGCACGTACTAGCCAACTGATATGACACTAACCATACGCTACTTGAACTCTACCCTCAAACTAATGCAAACTAGCTGATCTGACAGAAATCATACTCACCTTAGTCTGGAACCGCACCCTGCAGAAAACCTGCACTAAGACTAGTAATTTATGAAGCTTTGGCACTGGCATTACACCAACTGTGTGTGCTCCAGTGTTGTTCAGTTCACTACAAGTTGATCACTGTGTTCAACCTGGGTAATGTTAATTGCTATGTGGTGCTAGAGGCTCTGAGCCGAAACAATACAGCGCGAAATTAAAGTGGACCTGAACTCAGAACCTCCTCTCTGCTCTAAAAGATAAGAAGCAACATAATAACCTTTAAAGAAAAACATTTCTTTGTAACAGCTGATGCAAATCCTGCAATAAATCTGCAGCGTGTCTACTTCCTGCTTTCATGGAAGCAGACAAAGGTTAACATCTTGTGTTTACAAATTAGCTGCTCTGCCGAGGCAGAAGAGATTCCTGAGCTGACACAGCTGAGAGATCAAATTACGGATGTGATTGGTCACAGAAGAGGATGGATTAGGCAGTCTAAATGCTCTAAATACATACAAGGTGCATTTCTCATTGTTTTCCTTCTGTCCTGTGCAAGAGTTCAGGTCCACTTTGAGGGAAACACAAGTTGAAAATAAACTGATGAGATAAACAATCTATCCTCCTCCTAAAAAAAGTAGACATCCTACAGTTGTATTTGTTTTTAAAGCTTGTTTCTGACCTGTAACTGTTTCATTGTCTCTGCTCAATGACACATGCATTGAAGTATGCCAGAGCTAAAATCTATAAACTGTTGACCCTTTTTGTCTCTTTCCTGCTCTCAGAAGCCATTTTCTGCCAGAAAAGTGTTGTATGGCTGTAATTACTTATCAATGAAGGTTACTCTATAGTCCAACCCGGACGGAAACTGTTACTTGCATACCTGATTTGATGAGAAAGAAATAAAGAAACACAACCTAGTTATTTGTGTGCTAGGCACTGCACATACACATGTCTATCTCATCATGTCACATGTCACTTCGGGTATCCTTTAACCAACTTAATTCCAACAAAGATATTGGGCTTGATTCACTAAGACAAATAGCATGCCTTATCAAAGTTAACACGCCTTATCAAAGGTAACATACCTTATCAGAGTAGCATAGAAAGCACTATGAACCTGTAGGGGCTCAGGGCAGGGCGAGTGGAGCTCTCGTCATTGCCAATTTGCAGGCATAAGTTCGTAGCGCTCACTATGCTACTCTTATAAGGCGTGTTAACTTTGATAAGACGCGTTATCTCTGATAAGGCAGGCTATGTGTCTTAGTGAATCAAACCCATTGTGTTTAAAGAGACTCTGTAACAAAATGTTCAGCCTTATTTATTCTATCCTATAAGTTCCTATACCTGTTCTAATGTGGTCTGGCTTACTGCAGCCTTTCGTAGTTGCACAGTGCCTGTGTTATCTCTGTTATATAATCTAATCTTTGTTCCTTTGTCAGCTTTGTCGGCTCAGGCTGGAATGTTCTGCTCTGCTTGTGATAGGAAGAAGCTATACACACCCTCTCCACGCCCCCTCCAGGCTCTGTGTGAGTCACAGACTGAGCTCCTCTCAGCCTATCCCACTCTGGTTAGCAGCCATGTCTTTTGTTTGTAAACACTGCCTAAAACTGGCAATTACAAGCCAGGATTGCAGCAGGGAGTGGCAGAAACAGCACAGAGGGGCCCAGGAGAACATAATGAATAGAATATGCTTTTTATTGTAAGAATTTTAGAGTAAAATTACTAAAAACGGCTGAATATTTCCAACCACAGCGATCAATTTAACCGACAACGAAACAGGATAGATTTCATCGGTTGCACACTATCAATGCCCCATAAAGGACTATCCTTATGTGCATGAGAATATATATATCTCCACGATACACAGACAGTGAACATTCCGGGCCGAATTCCGCTTTATCATCACCGCGTGCTGCAATCTGTGCGAGTTCCAATCGCTCTGCTTATTACACTGGCCACTGGGTGATAAAGCCCAGATTCTATTGACTCTGACACTTGGCTAAAAATTGGTTCGATTAAAAAGAAATTCTCGGAGTATATCTGATAAGCGGCAGCATCATAAAACCTTTCTCTTGTCAGGGACCTGCTAGAGAGGCCTCCAGGAGAAGCCAGAGGAGAGCAAAGCAATGATTGATGCTGATTACAAAGCGGCCCTCTCGCTGGAAGACACAAGATGGAGTCTGAGAGTGCCGCGCATATTACCGCTGTGGCCAGGGAGCAACTTTTTGCTGGTGTGGGCATTTGTTCTAAATGAAACATTTGGCCCTAAGTTTATAGTGCGCGAGAAGGAGGTTATGTCAGTCCGGAGATATCTTAATGGACTTCTGTAAATGGCAAAATAATTTTCCAAGTGCATGTTCCTCTTTTTAAAGGACCCCTACTTCTAAAAATGTAAAATACACGTGTACACATACACATAAGAAGGACATTTGTCCCTGAGTAACATGAACTATAAAGCAAGGCCGTGGAGTCAGAGTCAAGGAGTCGGAGCAATTTTGGGTACCTGGAGTCAGAGTTGTAGGTTTAATAAACCGGAGTCGGATGATTTTTTTGTACCCATTCCATAGCCATGCAAGGGCTATCTAGTAGGAGTCAGAGTTGAGGAGTCAGAGCAATTTTGGGTACCTGGAGTTGGAGGTTTCATAAGCTGAGGAGTCGGATGATTTTTGTACTAACTCTACTAACTCTACAGCCCTGCTATCAAGTACTTTTTTTTTCTATGTCACTGTCACTACAGTTAGTAGTAAGAATCTGAAAGGTTGCGGACTAGTGCATCTCTTCAGCTACTTTCGGTGCGGTCATACTGTCAACTACTAAGTCGACTGCAACTCCGCCTCCCAAGCCATGCGTAGCTTTCTTCACGTTGCACTAATAGCGCAGGACACTATAGCGGGTTGGAGCGCAAAGAATGATACGCGTGGCCCAGGGCACGCAGGCGCAGTTGCCATCTCGACCGAACCGAAAGTAGCTGGCGGCGGGAGAACGGAGGATCATGGAGGACCGGCGCGGGACAGAAAGGCTGCAAGAGGCTGGCAGAAGCCCCAGGCAAGCGAAACGCTTTGTTTTTTTAAATTTTAAAAATTCATACATACCTGGAGATTTCTCCTGCCCCCCTGGAGGCTCATCAGTCCCTCACCATCCTCCTCCACTGCCTCAATCCTCTGCTATGGGTCCCGGTAAGTCAGCTAGTCGGCACAGACGCAGCCTGGTTCTGTGCGCTCCCCTGACGTGCTCCCATGGCTGGGAGGATTCTGCGCCTGCTCAGCAGTACTGCACGGATGCAGAACGCTCCTGATGACCGAAGCAAGGGTAGGGTGCATGCGTGCGGCTGGTCACGCTTGCGCACTCTGCTCCGACTCGCTCACTTACCGGGACCCATATTGGAAGACTGAGGCAGTGAAGGAGGATGGCGAGAGACAGATCAGCCCAAAGGGTTACAAGTTTTAATGATTCATGAAATAAAGTAAAGCAGAAACTGTACTGTCAGTTACAGGTGCAGTTTGGAAGCAGATTTCCTCACTGAATCCGTGTGTCTCTTGAGCAGAGATGGTCAATGATATGTTAATACTTCCTGCTTGTATGCAAATTTGACACTTGAAATTGGGCCAATAAAATGCATTTCCAATAAACAAACATTCGACAGAGCAGCACCTGACAGTAATAAACACCAGCGATACATTTCAGAATGTAAATCAGAGAGAGGAAAGATTTTACAATGGGCAAGCACTAGATTAATAATCGATAAATGAATATTGTAAGGGAAAAAAAGCAGTTTACTTGTTACGTTATTTTTAGTACAGTGCCTCTTTAAGTCCTTTCTACAGTCCCCCGAATAATATATGGTATATATAGAAGTATTTTCTACAGTCCCTTCAATAATCTATATTTAAGGTAGCAGTAAGCAGTGAGACTAATAGACATGCTCCAGTGTTTGTGTTATAGAACATTCCTTCCTTGACCACAGACAGGTTTTATAAATTATATGTGGAAAATGCAAAAAGCCATCTGTGATGTATGTAAAATGTCCAGCACCTTAAACATACCAGATCTCTGAACATTAAACAATGTCTTTCTCATAGCCATGGAGTTTATAAAGCAAAATACCACCTAACTTCCAAATAAAGTCTGCTCCCCATATGCTTCTACACAGCATCTCTCCGAGTTATGGAGTCACATGTGACGCTTGCACAGAAGGAAGGCTCGCTCACAATAGGGGTGTTTTTGCCCTTTTTTCAAGCGCAGGCGATTCTCAAAAACACCCATAAAACGTGCAATGAATCTCTATGAGAAGGTTCATATCAGCGCGTTGCGCCCGCTTTGCATTGCATTTATTCTTTTCCGGGTCAAAGAGTTCACTTAGGGTCCGTTTCCACTTGTGCGTTGCAATTGTGTTGCGGAAAACACGTCAATGAAACCGCACGCGGGTGCAGATTCGTTCACGTTTCCATGCGGATTTTCACGCGGAATCGCTCGCGGTTTGCGCTATGCGATTTTAACCATGTCAATGCCGGTATGCATTGACATGGGTTTTTCAGCGGAATCGCAAGACTAATACGCTTGCGGTTTTCCTATTAAATTACATTAGCGGCGATTCGCGTGCGGGTGTGCGGCAGGCGAATTCTGACGGCTCTGCCGTGCAGATTTTTTCTGCACAGCAGACCGCACAGAATTCCTGACAAGTGGAAACAGCCCCATCCACTTGTATTGGTTATGCGAATCTGCATGCAGGAAACGCATGCAGATTCGCTCTAGTGGAAACGGGCCCTCACTGATTTGCGTCAGGGAGTGAATTACAAAACCGCTCTGGAAAGCGCTTAGAAAAGTGGTTTTATCAGAAGCGCAGTGGACCGCTGGGATGGGGGGGGGGGAGCGCACGTTTTCGATTTTAGGTGTAAATGAGGCCGGACACAGACTTTCACAAGAGCTTGCAATCAGATGCAACCCATCATACAAAAGAAAAGGGGCATGATTTACAACCCACAGAGGAACACAACAAAAACGGGGCAGTCTGTCTGCAGCAACCAGTTAGAATTCTTCTTTTATTCAATAGATGAAACTTTATTTTCTTTAGTTTCTTCTGTGCGTCCGATTCAATTTTACACCAGTTTTCTTGTAAATCAGCTTTGAATTGCATACATTTTTTAGAGATGTTTATTTGGATTCCGCCGGAATTTAGATTTCCACATTTCTGTCCAAATATCAGAAAACGGAATTCGGCGGAAATCCGCCATTCTTGCAACACTGTAATTTTAGCCCAATCATAGGACGTAAGCATTGCACCAATCAGAGAATGCGGAAGTTTTCTGCAAAAATCAGATCACCGCGGTAATTTTAATCTCTGGACTAACTTTTCTGATTTCCCTTTTTTTTCTCAATTTCCACTTTTCCATCTTCACTTAATACAGGGGTTGCCTGAGATCCAAAACTTATTTAACCACTTGAGGACTACAGTCTTTCTAACCCTTAAGGACCAGGCACTTTTTTTTCACTCAGACCACTGCAGCTTTCACGGTTTATTGCTCGCTCATACAACCCACCACCTAAATGAATTTTGGCTCCTTTTCTTGTCACTAATAAAGCTTTCTTTTGGTGCTATTTGATTGCTCCTGCGATTTTTACTTTTTATTATATTCATCAAAAAAGACATGAATTTTGACCAAAAAATGATTTTTTTAACTTTCTGTGCTGACAATTTTCAAATAAAGTAAAATTTCTGTATACATGCAGCGCGAAAAATGTGGACAAACATGTTTTTGATTAAAAAAAACCCATTCAGTGTATATTTATTGGTTTGGGTAAAAGTTATAGCGTTTACAAACTATGGTGCAAAAAGTGAATTTTCCCATTTTCAAGCATCTCTGACTTTTCTGACCCTCTGTCATGTTTCATGAGGGGCTAGAATTCCAGGATAGTATAAATACCCCCCAAATGACCCCATTTTGGAAAGAAGACATCCCAAAGTATTCACTGAGAGGCATAGTGAGTTCATAGAAGATATTATTTTTTGTCACAAGTAAGCGGAAAATGACACTTTGTGACAAAAAAAAAGAAAAAAAAAAAAGAATCCATTTCTTCTAACTTGCGACAAAAAAAAAATGAAATCTGCCACGGACTCACCATGCCCCTCTCTGAATACCTTGAAGTGTCTACTTTCCAAAATGGGGTCATTTGTGGGGTGTGTTTACTGTCCTCGCATTTTGGGGGGTGCTAATTTGTAAGCACCCCTGTAAAGCCTAAAAGTGCTCATTGGACTTTGGGCCCCTTAGCGCAGTTAGGCTGCAAAAAAGTGCCACACATGTGGTATTGCCGTACTCAAGAGAAGTAGTAGAATGTGTTTTGGGGTGTATTTTTACACATACCCATGCTGGGTGGGAGAAATATCTCTGTAAATGACAATTTTTTCATTTTTTTTACACACAATTGTCCATTTACAGAGTTATTTCTCCCACCCAGCATGGGTATGTGTAAAAATACACCCCAAAACACATTGTACTACTTCTCCCGAGTACGGCGATACCACATGTGTGGCACTTTTTTGCACCCTAACTGCGCTAAAGGGCCCAAAGTCCAATGAGTACCTTTAGGATTTCACAAGTCATTTTGCGGAATTTGATTTCCAGACTACTCCTCACGGTTTAGGGCCCCTAAAATGCCAGGGCAGTATAGGAACCCCACAAATGACCCCATTTTAGAAAGAAGACACCCCAAGGTATTCCGTTAGGAGTATGGTGAGTTCATAGAAGATTTTATTTTTTGTCAAAAGTTAGCGGAAAATTGATTTTTATTGTTTTTTTCACAAAGTGTCATTTTCCACTAACTTGTGACAAAAAATAAAATCTTCTATGAACTCAACATACTCCTAACGGAATACCTTGAGGTGTCTTCTTTCTAAAATGGGGTCATTTGTGGGGTTCCTATACTGCCCTGGCATTTTAGGGGCCCTAAACCGTGAGGAGTAGTCTGGAAATCAAATTCCGCAAAATGACCTGTGAAATCCTAAAGGTACTCATTGGACTTTGGGCCCTTTAGCGCAGTTAGGGTGCAAAAAAGTGCCACACATGTGGTATCGCCGTACTCGGGAGAAGTAGTACAATGTGTTTTGGGGTGTATTTTTACACATACCCATGCTGGGTGGGAGAAATAACTCTGTAAATGGACAATTGTGTGTAAAAAAATCAAAAGATTGTCATTTACAGAGGTATTTCTCCCACCCAGCATGGGTATGTGTAAAAATACACCCCAAAACACATTGGACTACTTCTCCCGAGTATGGCAATACCACATGTGTGGCACTTTTTTGCACCCTAACTGCGCTAAAGGGCCCAAAGTCCAATGAGTACCTTTAGGATTTCACAGGTCATTTTGCGAAATTTGATTTCCAGACTACTCCTCACGGTTTAGGGCCCCTAAAATGCTAGTTCAGTATAGGAACCCCACAAATGACCCCATTTTAGAAAGAAGACACCCCAAGGTATTCCGTTAGGAGTATGGTGAGTTCATAGAAGATTTTATTTTTTGTCACAAGTTAGTGGAAAATGACACTTTGTGAAAAAAACAATAAAAATCAATTTTCCGCTAACTTTTGACAAAAAATAAAATCTTCTATGAACTCACCATACTCCTAACGGAATACCTTTGGGTGTCTTCTTTCTAGAATGGGGTCATTTGTGGGGTTACTATACTGCCCTGGCATTTTAGGGGCCCTAAACCGTGAGGAGTAGTCTTGAAACCAAATGTCGCAAAATGACCTGTGAAATCCTAAAGGTACTCATTGGACTTTGGGCCCCTTAGCGTACTTAGGGTGTAAAAAAGTGCCACACATGTGGTACCGCCGTACTCAGGAGAAGTAGTATAATGTGTTTTGGGGTGTATTTTTACACATACCCATGCTAAGTGGGAGAAATATCTCTGTAAATGACAATTGTTTGATTTGTTTTACACACAATTGACCATTTACATAGAAATTTCTCCCACCCAGCATGGGTATGTGTAAAAATACACCCCAAAACACATTATACTACTTTTCCTGAGTACGGCGGTACCACATGTGTGACACTTTTTTGCAGCCTAGGTGCGCTAAGGGGCCCAACGTCCTATTCACGGGTCATTTTGAGGCATTTGTTTTCTAGACTACTCCTCGCGGTTTAGGGCCCCTAAAATGCCAGGGAAGTATAGGAACCCCACAAGTGACCCCATTTTAGAAAGAAGAGACACCAAGGTATTCCGTTAGGTGTATGGCGAGTTCATAGAAGATTTTATTTTTTGTCACAAGTTAGTGAAAAATGACACTTTGTGAAAAAAAACCAATAAAAATCAATTTCCGCTAACTTTTGACAAAAAATAAAATCTTCTATGAACTCGTCATACACCTAACAGAATACCTTGGGGTGTCTTTTTTTCTAAAATGGGGTCACTTGTGGGGTTCCTATACCGCCCTGGCATTTTACGGGCCCAAAACCGTGAGTAGTCTGGAAACCAAATGTCTCAAAATGACTGTTCAGGGGTATAAGCATCTGCAAATTTTGATGACAGGTGGTCTATGAGGGGGCGAATTTTGTGGAACCGGTCATAAGCAGGGTGGCCTTTTAGATGACAGGTTGTATTGGGCCTGATCTGATGGATAGGAGTGCTAGGGGGGTGACAGGAGGTGATTGATGGGTGTCTCAGGGGGTGGTTAGAGGGGAAAATAGATGCAATCAATGCACTGGGGAGGTGATCGGAAGGGGGTCTGAGGGGGATCTGAGGGTTTGGCCGAGTGATCAGGAGCCCACACGGGGCAAATTAGGGCCTGATCTGATGGGTAGGTGTGCTAGGGGGTGACAGGAGGTGATTGATGGGTGTCTCAAGGTGTGATTAGAGGGGGGAATGGATGCAAGCAATGCACTGGCGAGGTGATCAGGGCTGGGGTCTGAGGGCATTCTGAGGGTGTGGGCGGGTGATTGAGTGCCCTAGGGGCAGATAGGGGTCTAATCTGATAGGTAGCAGTGACAGGGGGTGATTGATGGGTAATTAGTGGGTGTTTAGGGTAGAGAACAGATGTGAACACTGCACTTGGGAGGTGATCGGACGTCGGATCTGCGGGCGATCTATTGGTGTGGGTGGGTGATCAGATTGCCCGCAAGGGGCAGGTTAGGGGCTGATTGATGGGTGGCAGTGACAGCGGGTGATTGATGGGTGGCAGTGACAGGGGGTGATTGATGGGTGGCAGTGACAGGGGGTGATTGATGGGTGATTGATGGGTGATTGATAGGTGATTGACAGGTAATCAGTGGGTTATTACAGGGGAGAACAGATGTAAATATTGCACTGGCGAATTGATAAGGGGGGGGTCTGAGGGCAATCTGAGCGTGTAGGCGGGTGATTGGGTGCCCGCAAGGGGCAGATTAGGGTCTGATCTGATGGGTAACAGTGACAGGTGGTGATAGGGGGTGATTGATGGGTAATTAGTGGGTGTTTAGAGGAGAGAATAGATGGAAACACTGCGCTTGGGTGGTGATCTGATGTCGGATCTGCGGGCGATCTATTGGTGTGGGTGGGTGATCAGTTTGCCCGCAAGGGGCAGGTTAGGGGCTGATTGATGGGTGGCAGTGACAGGGGGTGATTGATGGGTGATTGACAGGTGATTGACAGGTGATTAGTGGGTTATTACAGGGAAGGACAGATGTAAATAATGCCCTGGCGAATTGATAAGGGGGGGTCTGAGGGCAATCTGAGCGTGTAGGCGGGTGATTGGGTGCCCGCAAGGGGCAGATTAGGGTCTGATCTGATGGGTAACAGTGACAGGTGGTGATAGGGGGTGATTGATGGGTGATTGATGGGTAATTAGTGAGTGTTTAGAGGAGAGAATAGATGGAAACACTGCGCTTGGGTGGTGATCTGATGTCGGATCTGCGGGCGATCTATTGGTGTGGGTGGGTGATCAGTTTGCAGGTTAGGGGCTGATTGTTGGGTGGCAGTGACAGGGGGTGATTGATGGGTGATAGGTGATTGGCAGGTGATTGACAGGTGATCAGTGGGTTATTACATGGAAGGACAGATGTAATTAATGCACTGGTGAATTGATAAGGGGGGGGGGAGGGGTCTGAGGGCAATCTGAGCGTGTGGGCGGGTGATTGGGTGCCCGCAAGGGGCAGCTTAGGGTCTGATCTGATAGGTAACAGTGACAGGTGGTGATAGGGGGTGATTGATGGGTGATTGATGGGTAATTAGTGGGTGTTTAGAGAAGATAACAGATGTAAACAATACATTTGGGAGGTAATCTGACGGCGGGTTTGCGGGCGATCTAATGGTGTGGGTGGGTGATCAGATTGCCCGCAAGGGGCAGGTTAGGGGCTGATTGATGGGTGGCAGTGACAGGGGGTGACAGGGGGTGATTGATGGGTGATAGGTGATTGGCAGGTGATTGAAAGGTGATTAGTGGGTGATTACAGGGAAGAACAGATGTAATTAATGCACTGGCGAATTGATAAGGGGGGGTCAGAGGGCAATCTGAGCGTGTTGGCGGGTGATTGGGTGCCCGCAAGGGGCAGATTAGGGTCTGATCTGATAGGTAAAAGTGACAGGTGGTGATAGGGGGTGATTGATGGGTGATTGATGGGTAATTAGCGGGTGTTTAGAGGAGAGAATAGATGTAAACAATGGATTTGGGAGGTGATCTGATGTCGGATCTGCGGGCGATCTATTGGTGTGGGTGGGTGATCAGATTGCCCGCAAGGGGCAGGTTAGGGGCTGATTGTTGGGTGGCAGTGACAGGGGGTGATTGATGGGTGATTGATGGGTGATTGACGGGTGATTGACAGGTTATCAGGGAAGATAGATGCATACAGTACACAGGGGGGGCGGGGTCTGGGGGGGGGTCTGGGGAGAATCTGAGGGGTGGGGGGGTGATCAGGAGGGGGCAGGGGGCCGGGGGGGGGGATAAAAAAAAAATAGCGTTGACAGATAGTGACAGGGAGTGATTGATGGGTTATTAGGGGGGTGATTGGGTGCAAACAGGGGTCTGGGGGGTGGGCAGGGGGGGGTCTGAGGGGTGCTGTGGGCGATCAGTGGGCGGGGGGGGGCAGATCAGTGTGTTTGAGTGCAGACTAGGGTGGCTGCAGCCTGCCCTGGTGGTCCCTCGGACACTGGGACCACCAGGGCAGGAGGCAGCCTGTATAATACACTTTGTATACATTACAAAGTGTATTATACACTTTGTAGCGGCGATCGCGGGGTTAACATCCCGCCGGCGCTTCCGTATGGCCGGCGGGATGTTACGGCGGGTGGGCGGAGCCAGTTTCCCGGGGGAAGCGCGCGTCATCAATGACGCAATCGGTCCCCCGGCATGCCTAAAGGACGCGCCGCCTGAAGGCGTATTGCGGTCCTTTAGGCGTCCACTTTGCCGCCGCCCATGGGCTGTGGGCGGTCGGCAAGTGGTTAAAGAGACTCTGTAACAAATTTTTCAGCCTTAGTTCTTCTATCCTATAAGTTCCTATGCCTGTTCTAATGTGCTCTGGCTTACTGCAGCCTTTCCTAATTGCACTGTCTCTGTAATCAATCTTATCTCCTTTCCTCTGTCGTGTCTGTCGGGCTAAAGCTTGAGTGTGTGGAATATGCAGGGCTGCTTGTGATTGGATAGAAGCGATACACACCCTCTGCAGGCCCCCTGCACACTCTGTATGACTCACACACTCTGTTTATGTGAGCCTATCACAAGCTGGTTAGTTTGTTTGTAAACACTGCCTAAACTGATAATTACAAGCCAGGATTGCAGCAGAGAGTGGCAGAAACAGCACAGAGGGGCACAGGAGAAAATAAGGAATAGAATGGTATGCTTTTTAGTGTAAGAATATTAGAGTACAGATTCTCTTTAAAGGGTTCCTCCAGGGTGAAAAGGTTAAGAAACACTAAGCTAGACAATGATATGGTAGTTCCTGATGCAGAAAGCATCTTGCTACCCCCCCCCCCCCCACGCCATGTTCTGATTGGCAGAAAACAGACAGATCAGTTCAGTTCAGTGAGCTGACAAGAGCAGGGCCCTCGACCTTGTGTTTCTGCTGTACATGTATCACAGTGTTCTCCCCAAGCTTTATTACCTGGATGCTCCACACGGCTAGTTTTAGTGAGCACCCGGGTGTCATCAGCTCCCCTCCTCTTCCTCCTCCTATGCTGTAAGCAGAGTTGCACCAGCCCTGCATTCCCCCATCACGCCCCACCCGGCTACCTTTTAATGCCACCCGGCTGGAAAAACGTTCTGGGATGAACAATGTACCTCTATTGATGGATGTTTTTAAACCACCCGTGAACTATTTATGCCTTTTGTACTTGTGTTCCTGGATGTTCCCGATGTACTGTGCCTGAGCTATTTATTCATCTTCGGTCCCCATTATTGTCGGTTTTTCTCTCTGTACAGAGCTAGGGATGATGTTGATGTTTTATAAAGAAAAAACAATAATAATAAATTCCCAGCCAAGTGATCACAAAACATTGCTTTGGATGATATTTATTCAAACTGTGGATGCCGCTGTACATTGTGTTCAAGAGACAAACAATAACCTGAAAATAACTAGGTAACAGCAATAAGAGTGGCTTTACAGTAGTCAGTCAGAATCAGAATCATTTTTATTTGCCAAGCATGACTGGGTCGTGCCCGGAATTGGATTCAGCATACAGGACTATGAGGAAGTATGGAACAGGGAACACAGTTTCCTGTAATAACAAACAAAGCAGAGTAGCACATTATACAATACAATATCCAGAGCAGCTTCCCTTTTAGTGGCCATACTGCTGTCAGCATCCCAACACATCATATAATGCTGCCACCAGTTTCTTCAGGGAGACGTCATTGGCTCAAACCCAGCAAGAGTGGGAGGTCTTCAGTTGAAGTCAGGCATGCGCGACCCTGTAAGCGTCCTGCGCATGTGTGGTTCAGTCTGTAGAGGACCGCCCATGCACAGAACTCTTACGCCGTCTGACGTGATGACGTGCCAGGGGCGCGCAACTTCAGACGAAGTCGCCGGCTTACCGGAGCCACCAGCGGGACCACGGAAGGGAGCAAGAGGATGCTGGGGGACCTCCCGGGCTATGGGGGCTGAAGGAAGCCCCAGGTAAGCCCAGTTTTTCAATTTAAGCCACTGCTCAGTTTCCCTTTAAAGAGAGTCTGAAGCGAGAATAAATCTCGCTTCAGACCTCAGAGTTAGCAGGGGCATGCGTGCCCCTGCTAAACCGCCGCTATCCCGCGGCTTAATGGGGGTCCCTGATCCCCCAAATCCCCTCCGTAATGCGGGGAGCGCTTCCTGGTTGGGGCAGGGCTAACCGCCGCAGCCCTGCCCCACGCGCGTCTGTCAGCGCGTATCTCCGCCTCTCCCCCGCCCCTCTCAGTCTTCCTTCACTGAGAGGGGCGGGGGAGAGGCGGCGATGCGCCGCTGATAGCCGCGACTGGAGGCAGGGCTGCAGCCGTTAGCCCTGCCTCCAGGAGCGACCAAGTCTGCGACCAAGTGTCGCAGTGGGGGGTTTGGGGGTCAAGGGACCCCCGTTTAGCGGCGCTATTGCTGCGGTTTAGCAGGGGCACACGTGCCCCTGCTAACTATGAGCTCTGAAGCGAGATTTATTCTCGCTTCAGAGTCTCTTTAAATGGTAGATACAAGCTATATACATGAATAAATAATAGACAGAAGGACCTTGTACAGTATGGACTCTGCCCCCTATCATAAGGCTCTGTTTATTAAGTATAGATTGGTGTAACTATAATTGTATATTTTTGAAGTAACCTATTTATATACGGTACATCGCCTATATCGTGCAGTACATTGGAGTTTTGCTAATGTTATTCACATTTTGAAAGGTTATGCTTTATATATGATTGCTATAAACCCAACTGCTGGTTTCTAACTGTGATGTGCTTTTGTATTGTGCAAGAAAAATGCAATTATTCAACGGGGTTCCAAAGAGAGATGGTGACCTGGGAGGGTCCAAGTTTGCGGACAAATAATTGAGGCCAGCAATTTGGCTCTAAAACGAAAGCACTGATTACACTCTATCACATATTAGAGGGGCTCACAATTTGGCTGGCCTCGACCCTAGGCACTGTTCTGTACAGACCTAATGAAGCAGGTAACGGGTTGTCCATTTTTAGTGCTATGATAAACCTTCCTTTCCCAGTCATACTGGCCTTATTCTTCTGGAGAGGTAAGACCAACATTGCCTCTCCTTTATAAACTGTTTTTTTAAACATTTTAATTGAATTCGGCCACCCCCAAAATAGCTTATTCGAGATTGTTACAGCTCAGTTGGGAGGTTAAAGTATTTTAGCCGGCCCTAGATTAATTTTATGAGTGCGACCATCTAGTTCCTGAGTCATAGTGTCTGGAAAGACCCGAGCAGGGATGGGCATGTCCCTGCAGGCTCTGTTAGTGGTTGCAATCGTGCTACCTACTTTTGTGAGTATAAAACCCTAAAAATCCTCAAACCAGACAAACTGCACCATTGTCTCCTGGTCTTTTTTTTTTTTTTTTTCCATGTGAATCCTAGATCCTGTGGAAACACCATAAAAAAAACCTTCCTTAGAGTATTCTATTATGGTGTCTTGCTTTCTATGCCTGCATTCTGGCATGCAACATTAGCCCCACAACAACCAGCCATTATAAGGGGTGAGGGGAGGCATTTCTCTTCCCATCCCTATGTGGTTCACACTAGACCCCATCCGTGCCGTGGATGGTCACAGCAGATCCACTGTGTCTGACCCCATTTGTTGGCCATGTAACCGGTAGCATTGTTATCTATGATGACTTGTAGTACAACAAGATGGTGGTACTGGTGAGGGGTGATTCTTTTACATAGGAAGTAGGATCCCTTTTGCCTGTAAAGAAGGGGAGACCAGGAGCCCAATGGTGCAGTACCGCTATTACAATATGACGACAGGATATTGTGGGTAGTGGATACTCACAAGGATAGGTTACAGTCCTGCAACCACCCTATGTACATGCGGAAAATAACGTTCCCACTCGGTATCCCAAACAGTCTGGAACCGGGTGGTCGCTCTCCTCCGGTGGTCCTCTCTACTGTTGGACTGAGTCACTATGTAGTAGAGGTCAGCACCTCTGTTAGAAGTGTGGAGATAACTGGATAGGAGTTGTTGGGGAGGTGCCCAATCTGTGCAATCGTAATATAAGCTTATCTCAAACAAACAGTATATCAAACCAATGACACTTCATCATGGTTCAAAAAATTAAAACCACATTAAAATTGTATCCCATAAAATCTCCATGCCGATACTGTCCAATTTCATAGATAATATACACTAAACCTAAAGGATTATTAGGAACACCTGTTCAATTTCTCATTAAAGCAATTATCTAATCAACCAATCACATGGCAGTTGCTGCAATGCATTTAGGAGTGTGGTCCTGGTCAAGACAATCTCCTGAACTCCAAACTGAATGTCAGAATGGGAAAGAAAGGTGATTTAAGCAATTTTGAGCGTGGCATGGTTGTTAGTGCTAGACAGGCCGGTCTGAGTATTTCACAATCTGCTCAGTTACTGGGATTTTCACGCACAACCATTTCTAGGGTTTACAAAGAATGGTGTGAAAAGGGAAAAACATCCAGCATGCGGCAGTCCTGTGGGCGAAAATGCCTTGTTGATGTTAGAGGTCAGAGGAGAATGGGCCGACTGACTCAAGCTGATAAAAGAGCAACATTGACTGAAATAACCACTCGTTACAACCGAGGTATGTAGCAAAGCATTTGTGAAGCCACAACACGCACAACCTTGAGGCGGATGGGCTACAACAGCAGAAGACCCCACTGGGTACCACTCATCTCCACTACAAATAGGAAAAAGAGACTACAATTTGCACAAGCTCACTAAAATTGGACAGCTGAAGACTGGAAAAATGTTGCCTGGTCTGATGAGTCTCGATAGAGTCAGAATTTGATGTAAACAGAATGAGAACATGGATCCATCATGCCTTGTTACCACTCTGGCTGGTGGTGGTGGTGTAATGGTGTGGGGGGATATTTTCTTGGCACAATTTAGGCCCCTTAGTGCCAATTGGGCATCGTTTAATTGCCACAGGCTACCTGAGCATTGTTTCTGACCATGTCCATCCCTTCATGACCACCATGTACCCGTCCTCTGATGGCTACTTCCAGCAGGATAATGCACCATGTCACAAAGCTTGAATCATTTCAAATTGGTTTCTTGAACATGGCAATGAGTTCACTGTGCTAAAATGGCTATCACAGTCACCAGATCTCAACCCAATAGAGCATCTTTGGGATGTGATGGAACGGGAGCTTCGTGCCCTGGATGTGCATCCCCCAAATCTCCATCAACTGCAAGATGCTATCCTATCAATATGGGCCAACATTTCTAAAGAATGCTTTCAGTACCTTGTTGAATCAATGCCACGTAGAATTAAAGCAGTTCTGAAGGCGAAAGGGGGTCAAAACAGTATTAGGCTGGTGTTCCTAATAATCCTTTAGGTGTATAGTGATCATGCCACTGCGTTTATAATCAATCGCCTCCACACAGGGAGATCAAAATCGACCACTCAGGTGGTTGAACCCGGTTCAGTAATGCATCCTGGTGACATATACGTATATACAAAGATCCTCTTTACCAAATGGCATACAAAAGTGCAAATCAAGCATAGTCAAACAAAATACACAGTGGAGCGGCCCACAGAGAAGTAATGTGCACAGTGAATTGAAGTGAAAATTGAATACTTAAGATGGCCACTAATGGTCCAATTTCCAGCGAAAAATCGCTCGCGCAATCAGAAATTCTGATCGGATTGATTGTAAATAATCACTGTTGTTTGGCACAATCGGTTACAAACGATTATAAAAAAAATAATCTTTTGAATGGATTTTCGTCAAATCAAAATTTGGATTTTCTTGTTAGTTGTGGTAGATAGGAAGCAAAGATTGGTTCGTTGGTGGTGTAGTGAACGATTTCACTTACAATCAGAATTGTCTGATTGCTCTGAACGATTTTTTGCTAGAAATTGGAACGTTAGTGACCACCTTTAGCCCAGGTAAGCAGGGCTGTGGAGTCAAATTTTGGGTACCTGGAGTCGGAGTCAGTGGTTTCAATAAACTGAGGAGTCAGATGATTTTTGAACCAAATCCATAGCCTTTGTAAAAATTAAACTAAAGAGTCGGAGTCAAGGAGTCGGAGCAATTTTGGGTACCTGGAGTCGAAGTCGGTGGTTTCAATAAACTGAGGAGTCAGAGTCGGATGATTTTTGAACCAAATCCACAGACTTTGTAAAAATCAGACTAAGGAGTCAAGAGTCGAGGAGTCGGAGGTTTCATTAACTGAGGAGTTGGAGTCGGATGATTTTTGTACCGCCTTCACAGCCCTGCAGGTAAGTATCAGGTGGCACAAGCATCGGCAATGCAGCAAAGAGAGACGGAGGATCCCCACAGATGGACCCCGCTAGTTCCGCGCGCATCACCTCGCTTTTTCAAGGAGAGGAGGGACACCCGTATTTGTTACCTATTGATATTTATGACTTCTCTGTGTTCTGTCTGGTGTCCGGCAATAAAAAAAAATTGCATGTAACTGGGTTTGCAAAGCAATCCAGAAACAAGAATATTACCGTATATTCCAACAGTAATAGGAGCAATTTAATTTGCATAAAAACAAGACAACTTTTATATGCAAATGATTGAAGTCATACGCATAAATATGCGAACATCTTGTATCTCAGTTATATAAAGTGTATACAAAAAATAAATCTGGCTAATACAACAGTCCTTAAGTGCATCAGTATTTGCATGACGCACATTTCCCGGCCTTGGCGCCGCTTCCTCCGAGGATCAGTGTAAACGAATATCTAAATATCAATACATAGCCATGAGCAATATCAATTAGAGATGAATATACAGCACTCTTGTTCTTTCTTTTATAAATCTTCATGCAATATGAAAAACAAAATCTTCCTTTCGACAGTTTAACTGGAGTGATTTGATGATCTGCCAGGGATGTTAACTGAGTAAAAAGCGATTTTTACTTCCAACCTAATTTTTATGTTTTATTTCATCTTTTTTCTCATGAATGTTTCAAAATCGAATACACCTGTGTAGTCTAATTTATCTGAAGAAAAGAAAAAAAAAAGACCGGAATTCTCAGATTATTTCATAATTAAATAGCGCCGACATCTTCTGCAGCGCTGTACAGAGTATATAGTCTTGTCACTTAACTGTCCTTCAGAGGGGCTCACAATCTCATCCCTACCATAGTCATATGTCTATATCGTCTAGTGTATGTATCGTAGACTAGGGCCAATTTAGGGAAAGCCAATTAACTTATTTGTATGTTTTGGAAACCAGAGTGCCCGGGGGAAACCCACGCAGACACAAGGAGAACATATATACTCTGTGCAGATGGTGCTCTGCCTGGGAATCTAAACGGGGACCCAGCGCTGAAAGGCGAAAGTGCTAACCACTACGCCATCATTCTGCCCTCCACAAATACAATAAACTATAGCATGTTTTGTCACCTTTGTATGTGACGTGCACATAAATCACACAGTGTGAAGGAGGTAGATGTCAGGACTTGCAACCCTGAGTGTCATTGGGACAGAACACCTTCATGATGGCAGCCACTGTATGAACCACAATCAGATTGTGCTGAATGGGAGAGATAAATCTTGCTCATTGCCTGTACTAGGTCAGCAGTATTTATGCTAAAGCGACTTGCATGATCATCTAATCCATGGGAATGTGAGCAATTTCCCATCATTCCCTCCGAGCCCGACACCCGCAAACACAGCATAATGTCACAATGATTCTATCAAGACAAAGGCATGTTTGTGTGTGTGTGGATGTAATCCGAGTGTGAGGACACAGATGAACGCAGCTGATGATGCCTTATCTGCATCTCAGCACTGGAGAGCATGCCCCATCATGCACTGGGGCATTCAGGTAGAATCATTTCCTACTCTGCATCAGATTACAATATAACCGTAAAGAAGTCAAACAGGGCCTTTTCCCCCTTGGCTATTCTATTTTATTTATTTTTTTTAGGCTGGCCAAACGCAATCAGGTGCTTGGAAGGGATTTGAGGCACCAGAGATGGTTTGCAGTAAAAGAATAAATGTTCCCTATAACTTTGCTGTCAGGACAAAGTCCAAGGACAAAAGCTTGGCAGTTAAATCCTGGCAACCGGTTAGGAGGGCTTGACAACTTACAGCAAGGTCCAGCGAAAGCACTTCCATACCTCTCAACATTTTGTGAGGGACAAAGACCTGTCCCTGCCACACATCAAGCCACGCCCCAGTCACGCATAACTCGCGTGCCAAAATGTATTTTAATCACTCAGATCATGCTCATTCTTCCTAGGATCACTGCTTTTTCTTGGCGTTTGGTCAATTTAAAGTATGAGAATACAGTTTACAATCACATGAACACATTTTTGTAGCAGAAAGTAATATTTAACTAGGCCTAACTGAGGAAGAAAGAGGGATAGCTTTCTAAATTCAGACTGCCCCTCTGAACGATGGACTGGCGGGAGCTATTCAGCCTACTAGAGCAAAAATAACCGATCATTGCACTGCAAATAAATAAATAAATAAGCGACTAGGGTGGATTGTGCACAACAGAACTCATAAGGGGGGAAGCATGTGATCGGTCTGATCAGACGAGGTGATCGTTTTAGAAGACTTTGATTTGCTGGTCGTGATCACATGCACAGCTTATGAGGGCTTTATGGAGGTGCCGGTGGTGGTCTAGGTGCCCCAGAGGCACCCATGTTAAAGGGAATCTGAAGTGACATGTATTATTTTTCCCCCCCTTTTCGCTAAAGTTCCTCTTTAGGGCCCATTCACACTTGCTGATCGCAAAACGCTAGCAATTTTGCAAGCGTTTTGCTCTGGCATTTGTTGGTGATTAACGCCACACTGTGAAAGAGGCCTTAGTCTCAGCCAGTTGTCACTCATCTATTGCTGTAGTTCACCTAAGCAGGCGAACCTTGGGGGCCCCTACAGGCTTTGCGGCAATTGCCTTCTTTGCCTCTGTGGAAGCGCCGGCCCTGGAGCTGATGACAGTCGGGTGCTTACCAAAATTAGCCGGGTGGCGCACCCGGCTAAAAGATACTGGGGAGAAAACTGCACAACCATATACTTGCTGGTTTGGGTTCAATAACAAAAATATAACTAATATTTACAGAAGCTCAGCTAATCCTGATCTGAAGGATACCGTCGGGAACACTGTAATTGCTGAAGCCTCCTATCACAACCTGGCCCTATGGTTACCACAGCATCAAGTGACATACTAGAGTCCTCTTTCTCATGCCGACTATCATCAATGTCATCTTTCGGAACAAATGGTCACTTCGTCAGACGTCAACTTAAGCTCTCTGCTTTTCAAAAAAAAATAGGCTCGTCTTTGCTGGAGGCAAAGTTGTTATCCTTGGAATAGATCAGTACGAGATGAGATCTGCCTATTACAGCTATCGTGCCACTTTACACTTAGGCTGCCAAAGCCATTTTCTTTCTGCATCCAGCTGAGAAGAAGGAAAAACTATGGGACCTTATTTTGCAAAAAAAAAAAAAAAAAACAGAAAAAAATTCCTATTTATAGACGGTCTCTCATAACGGTGCAATCAGGATGCCAAAGAGCTTGTCAGAAAATGACTGATTGCCATTTCATGAGGAAGTTCTGTGAAATTAGTATAGCACACACGTGGCCCTCTATATTTAGCTATCTCGCTGCTCTCATGTGAATGCGGCACATTATACTCTCCCTCTTCTCCATTATAGATACGTTTTACACAAATGAGTGACTTTAAGAACACTTGACAATGGAAAATCACCACATGGGGCAGGATTTGGGAAAACTGCAATGTCATTATCTACGCTGTTGACAACCGGAGTCTAAGTTCTAAATCAATGGTTATTTTTTTTTATATAAAAAGGAAAAAAAGTTAAGGAATAATTTTGCTCTCTTAAAACCCAATACCACTACTACTTTTTTCCCCCCACCATCATTCCCACCAGTCGCTTTGTAAATGGAAGAGCCTATTAAAGTACAACTGCATTTTAAAATATCCTTTACTCCAACAGATTGGCCAGACCCAGGGCTGCTGCTTACATATGGGCAAGGTGGGTAATGGCCCCAGGGGCTGTAGGGGCCCCAAAGTGTCCCCCTCCGCCCCTTTAAATTACTTGGCTGATTATCTGGCCAGAGGCACCCCCTGCACCGTAATGGGGGCCAGTGGGGACAGACACACCCGCACCTCCTATAGGTTCCAGGCGATGCAGCTCCTGTCTGTCTCCCCTGCAGTGACTCTGTCCTGAACTTCCTGCTTCTCAGTTTGGGCTCTAGTGCCTGAATGGAGATGCAGGAAGTGCAGAGCAGAATCACTACAGGGGAGACAGACTGGAGCTGCATCGCCTGAAACTTGGAGGAGGTGAGTGTGTGTCTGTCTCCAGTGCCTCGGTTACACTGCAGGAAAGAAGGGGGGGAGCTCACGGGGGGAGTGGGGGGCTCCGACGCAAGGGCAACAGCGCATTATCGCTTTACGAATGGTGCTTGGGGTAATGTAAGTCTATGGGTGACACACATAGTGTAAAAGATACAGAGCGGTGCCAATGTGTAGTCCAACGGGAATCCCAGGGACATACTTCCTTTCTAGCATGGAGTATGTCATCGAGTGGGGGGCGGCACTATGCATATATGATTGCACATGCGCGGTCCCGTCCAGGCCCCGCCTCCTCACTCGTGCTCCTGTGGCCTGGTGTGTTCTGTTCGTATGTCGAATGCTCCTGGCCATGGCTACATGAGCTAGTAGTGGTAATGGCAGAACTGCACATGAGCAGTAGCTTGGAACGGGACAAAACTGAGGGACCTGTAAAGCTTTGGGGGGCTGGGAGAAGCCCCAGGTAAGTCAATAAGAATGGTTTCTCCCATGACAGGTAAACTTTAAAGTGCACTTGGACTCTTGCACAGGACAGAAGGAAAACAGAGAAATGCACCCTGTATGTATATAGAGAGTTTAGCTTGTCTAATTCCCCCTCATTTGTGACTAATCACAACTGTAGTTTGATCTCTCAGATGTGTCACCTGGCTGCCTTGGCAGAGCAGTTACTTTGTACACGGGATTTTAACCCTATGTCTACTTCCATGAAAGCAGGAAGTAGACACACTGCAGATGTATTGCAGGATTTGCATCAGCTGTGAGGCCTCCTTTCCACGGACCGCTGATAGGCAGTGAAATGCCTCTCAAACTCTCTCAACTGCTCACTGCTGCCTAGTAACTGATCGTTGCTGCCTGATAACTGCTTACTTCTGCCTGGTAACTGCTTGCTGAGCACACAGCTCAACAGTTCGTGGAAAGGAGGCCTAACAAAGAAATTTGTTTCTTGGTTATTATGTTGCTGCCTATCTTGAGTAGAGAAGTTTTGAGTTCAGACTCGCTTTAACAAGGGGCGTGGCATCTGCTGAGAGGTGGAGTTTACGGAGTCCGCTTATCTTGAGCCCTGAATGTAATGTTCTTGTTATGATCTGTCTTAGGCTTTGGACAGCATCACCGAAAACGATACAGATATATAAATAAAAATAATAACAGTAATAATGCTGAAGGGCTGTCTTCACTTAACTTTAATTCTCTTTTAAGTGAGGCTCATCCAACAACCAAAAACAACCAATCATGAGAATAAAGGCATTGAAGAAGGAATACTACAGATGGATTAAGCTATGTGTGCGAAAAAAGCATCCGCAACACATTTTTCACCAGCCATTTAACATTAACATAAACTAAACCAACTGTCAGCTCTGGGAAGAATGGAAACTGCCCCAGCTTGCATGGTAACCGCTGGCCCTGTCTGCTTCAATGTTGTCAGTACACAAGACGGAAACTCGCCGCTATGTTAGGGACGCTGTATTAAGTGAAGGAGAAGCATGATGCGATCCATCTGGTCCTGTAAGATGAGAGGTTTCTGAAAATTTCCACGAATTCCACATAAGGGGAGGAAAGAAAAAATCAATACAATGATCTGGGACTCATCAGCGTAGCTGTACGGATGTGTGCTCCGTCCTGCACTGTGTGACTGTTGGAATTATTTCCCCCGGCAACTGGCATTCCAAACCTAAAATCAACTTTAAGGCCATCTTATCCCTTAAACTGGCCGCAGTCCAGCAGTGTGAGCAGCTAACATCGCAGCCAGAAGAAACAGGACAAATAACATTGTGCTCACAGGGCTATGGGCTGCTTATAACATGGCAATAGCGTATAAGGTTCCCATTAATAGGACAATCTCCGTATGATCAATTGGATTGTGTACTGTTAATGTTGCTGAATGGGGACGAACAAGTATATTCTGTCACTCTGAACTGTGGATTGATTATTTTGGTCTGATCGAATTGCTTATCATTTTTCCCTGTTGGTTGGCCTAAATAATCATTTCCAGTTGATTGCAGCGATAGGATTGAATATTTAACGGTTTAGGAAATTGGATCGTTAATGGGCACCTAAAGATCAGTACCCAAGCAACCAGATTGGTGGCTTCGATTACAAATGTACTCTATGGAGCCCCCTTTGGTATTACAACATAAAATAACAGGGAGTGAAATAATACTGTTTAATTATGAAAGTTAAAGTGTGCCTACACCACAATAAATACAGTAAGGAAAAAATACTTTTAAGAGCAGAGAACACCGACAAAAGTTGCTCTGCTAAAACACACTGTAAGAAATGGAATTCAGCAAGGTTTGGTGCACAGAGGCGCCAAAGTAGAATAAAAACGTTTAAAAACAGTCTAAAAGAGGGGGATGTTCAGGTGGACTTACCTCCCTCGAAAATATAAAACTCAATTGAGTCACAATATATCAGTGAGTGAGCGCCTCTTCTGCATTTAGACCCATTGAGGTATACTCCTGTTTGCCTGATGAAGCGGGACCACACCTGCGAAACGCGTTGCACTAAGTGGAGTTAAATACATTTTTTGTATTGATATATTGTGACTCAATTGAGTTTTATATTTTTGAGGGAGGTAAGTCCCCCTCTTTTAGACGGTTTTTAAAAAAATTTATTCTACTCTGGCGCCTCTGTACACCAAGCCTTGCTGAAATCTTGATTCCACCCTGGGTGGAGGGGTGCTACCCCGTTTCCTATCTACAGAGAGCGACATCTTAAAAACCTGAGTGGGGTCAGGTTCTAATGCTCCCCACCTGCACTTCAAGTGGTTGCCTATGGGTAACCCATGTTTGTGAGTATATCTAAATATTTTGCTTTACACCACAACCAACTTAACAATACTACACCATATTGGGCTCTCGATTTCTCTTTTTCTTCCAAGTGTAAGAATTGGAAGCTTTTAGGCGTAGTAACCCACTGCAAAAAGCACTACGATTTTTTAGCAATTTTGAAGGAATGTGTGATTTTGCAGCATTCCTTGAAGCGCAATCGCTCATAAAATGCTGCATGCAGCGTGATACTGATGTTATACAAATCACAGTGCTGCAGTGAGAACAGTTACATTAGATTACATTGACACAACACTTTGCTATCAGCAAAACACTTTAAAACCCTTAAAAAGCCCTGCAGTGTGAACTGGTACTGAAACAATATTAGATCTGCTGAAAAAGCCCTGCAGGCTAGGTTCACAGTGGTCAGTTGCATATGGCACGCATTCTAATGCGATATAATGGCTGTGAACTGCAATGGAGACTGGCCATAGAATTTAATATAAAGCCCGCATGCCTGTAAACCGGCCCATAGGATTGTATGGGCACTAGTTGTCATGCAGAATTATTCAGCAACGCAACTGACCACTTTGAACAGGGCTGCAGTGTGAACTGGTACTTTTGGAGCAGAGCGAAAATTTTTACTATAATTTTGCTTGAGGCCACTAATCACCCGTGTGCATTTTCATTGTGTTGTGTCATCCTTATTTACCGCCAAAGCAATAAAAGTCTATGTGACATTTCATAGCTGACGCAGATTGATGCGCAGGAAGCGTCGCATCAGGCGCAAAAGTAACAGCTTGTTACCAGGCGACATGCATGGCGTCCTGTAAATCAGTGGCAAAACACTTATTGTAAAACGTGTCGCGTTGGGGTGCGCATGCGCGGAGGCATATTCTTCAATATACGTCTGTGCAATACTTAATTTGGCCACAGGAAGTGTGCGCTAGAGACCCTAACTTATAGTTTGGATTGCAGACAGAAGTGAGACTACCGCACATTGCCGCGTAAATCTCCAAAGCCTATTTTTTCCATTGCGGTGCGATGCGATCATCCGATTGCACAGCACCTATAATGCTGGATGCTGGTGTGAAACCGGCCTTAGGCTATGTCCAAACTACCCCGGACGCAGCGCAGATACACTGTGCGAGCCATTAACACTGATCACCGTTATGCAGCCAGCCCCCCCACCACTCCTCTTGTTGCCACGGCTACATTCCACACCCACCCAACATCTAAATTACATTTTGTCACTTCGGTATGATAATATTTATATCAGGGGGAGCAGTGACTTCATTACTGTAAACTATGATTTACGCCTGGTTAATAGTGATGATATTCCACGTAATATATAATCAATATTGGGAAAGTAGTCATTAGTCTGCTCCGTGGAGTTTGTCAGAGCGTTGGATTTATTGCGCCAGGCAGATATTTGTCATTTGCATGCAGCTCTCTAGTTCACTCAGCCATCCAGTGCTCACAGGGAGTGGAATCTATCAGGGGTAAGATAGGGATGGAGCTGTTACCAGGAAGGTTAGCTTTTTTGAGCGTTTAGGGAGCACTTTAAACCGTTAGCGATTTCCCTAAATGCTCTGTCAATGTAAATAAATGTAACAAGTTCCACTGTAGCAATTGCGATTCACAAAATCGCAATTGCAGGACATGCAGCATTTTGGGAACATTTGCGTTTAAATATTGAAGCGCTGGCAAATCGCTCATGAATCGCTACACATAGCGATTTGTGTGCGATTTTAACCACTTAGTGACATGCAGATGTATTAAAACGTCCTGCTGGAGCCGCTTAATGGCTCCAGGACGTTTTAGAACGTCATGCACTGCTGCTACTGCTGCTGTGCACGCTCCTGCGTGCATGTGCACAAGAAAATAGTGAAAAAACCCACCAAAAAAAATACACCTTTATTTCCAAATACTATATCGTCACCATACTTTGTACTAGGGACATAATTAAAATCTTGTGATAACCAGGACAAATAGGCCGATAAAATGTGTGGGTTTTATGTACAGTAGCAGTGTTTATATTAAAAATATAGGGGATGAAATTGGAGAAATGGTGTATTTTTTCATTTTTTCATTGTTTTCCCCTTTAAAATGCATAGAAAATAAAGTAATTACTGAAAACAAATATCAACCCCAAAAAGCCCAATTGGTGGTAACAAAAACAAGATTTAGATCATTTCATTGTGATTAGTAATTACAAATGAAAGGGATGAGCACTGAAAGGTGAAAATCGCTCTTGTCAATTAGGGTAAAAACCTCCTTGGGGTGAAGTGGTTAAAGTGAGGCAACAAAAAAAAATGAGATTAACTCACCTGGGGCTTCCCTCAGCCCCCTGCAGACGATCGGTGCCCTCGCAGCCCTGCTCCGATGGCCCAGGACCCAGGAGGCCGCAATAGCAGCATAGGGGGCGATATACAGGCTGGGAATGCGAACAATCACTCGCGTTCCCATGCCTGTCGGCTGGTGATGGCCAAACCGGAAGTGTTCGCCGGCGGGTCCTGGGCCATCGGAGCGGGGCTGCGAGGGCACCGATCGTCTGCAGGGGGCTGAGGGAAGCCCCAGGTGAGTTAATCTCATTTTTTTGGGGGGGACTTTAGGTTATCTTTAAAGTACTACAAAATGTAAAAAAATTATAATACTGGTACATTGAAAGTACTAATCAGAATTAAAATCGCTAATCGCAAATCACTACACAATTCATAACAAAAAGCTTATACTTTTTAAAATCTCTACCAAAAGCACCAGAAAACGCATATGAAATTGCTTACAAAACGCTATGGATCAAGGAGACAATCGTTTGTCGGCGGCAAGTCCCCATCCATCTCACCGCATCTGCCGGTTGGTATTCAGCTTTACGGAGAGATTCTGATGTCTACCTGATAAACCTGTAACTCTAGTTGGACTTTCCTATGCTACGCTGGTGATCTGTCACAGTATACTGTCGTATCATACTGTTACAAGTCTCAGTCTAGCGTTGCACCGCACATCTGGGTGTCACTTGGGTCACCCACTAGTTGATTTCTCTATTTTTTACATATCCTCTCTTTTTCTTTACTTGCTCTGTTTCTACTTCTGCTGATGTTAGTATTGGTAATGTTGCAGTGCGCTTTTTGTGCACAGCAATATTAACGGTGATACATGAATCAGGTTCATACACTCCACTAGGAACATTGAACCTGAACTCTTGCACAGGGCAGAAGGAAAACAGAGAGAAATGCACCCCGTATGTATTTACCTGCCTGATTCCCCCTCATCTGTGTCTAATCACAAGTTGTAATTGAATCCCTTAGCTATGTCAGCTGACTGCCATGGCAGAGAGGCTAATGTGTAAACAAAGGATGTTAAAAATATGTCTGCTTCCATGAAAGCAGGAAGAAGGCACACTGCAGATTTATTGTAGGATTTGGATCAGCTGTCACAAATAAATGTTTTTCTTTAAAGGTTATTATGCTGTTGTGTTTCTTTTAGAGCAGAGAAGAAATTCGGAGTTCAGGGCTGCTTTAATCCTTAGGTTTAAAATCGGTAAGACATAATCCAGTGGTTAGTGTCATGTGTGGGTAGTTACCGTTTATCCAGTTTTATAACACCATTGTCAACAAGATCCTTCTGCATAAATAAAGCAGAACCATTAGGGCCCTTTTCCACCAGCGCTGGCTGAATCGCAAAGTCGCAAACCGCTAGCGATTTTACAATCGCTACGGTTTGCTTTTTAACATAGGAATCGCGGTAGGTCATTTCCACTACCGCGATTCGTTTTTTACCCGAACGCGAACGCGCGGCGGAGCGATATTTGCCGCGATTTTGCTTTGCAGTGCATAGCATAGCAAAATCGCGGCCGCAAAACGTCGGGGAATCGCCGGTTTTGCGATTCAGCAATCGCTAGCGTTCAGCGTGAACGCTAGCGACTGCAGGTGGAAAAGGGCCCTTAAACATACACTGTAGGCCTCAATTCCGGTAGGGTTATCACACAAATTACCTCATGCGAGGTAATTTACCTCATGAAGTAATGACATTTAGCAATTCTGGTAGGTTTTAGTCATGTTTTACCTCATGAGGTAAATTATGAGGTAAATTATGAGGTAATTTACAGAAAATAGCTATTCTCGTGGAAATTAGGGGGCATGTTAGCACATAATTTACCGATCAGTTTAGGACCTGCCTGTACCTGGAGGTCAATTTGTATGCATTTTGCAGTTTTTAGTGGAGTTCTTATTGCTGTTTTAGTGTCGTTCCTATTCAGGTTGTATAATAGAAAAGAACAGTAGAAATAAAAGTCCAAATATTTACTGGATTTTTTTTTTTATAAGGGATGCCTTTAAATATACTTTTCATAGGTTGCTACATAATCAAATACACCTCCCCCCCCCCCCCAAAAAAAGAAAGAAATACATCTTCTAAAGACTATACTAACTAATGGAAGACAGCTAAAGACTGCTATTCTTTATTTACTGCATGCTTACTGCTGAAATACCTCATGTTTTACCTCACTTTATGCATTTGCCTCATGTTTTACCTCATGTTCGGAGATGGAGAAATATCTTTCAGAATTGCTAAAAAAAAAAAGAGTAAAATACGGCATGAGGTATTTTACTTACAAAAAAATATTTACCCCACATAGCTACCAGAATTGAGGCCATAGCGTTCCTTTTCCAGTTTACTGAACTAGCGGATGAGTTTCTCAGATGAGCTGCTGAACATTAGCTCACCGGGAATCAGCCTCAGTCGCAGCCTGGGTGAATTCATTCATATGCTGATCCTTACTTGTGTGCATAATATTCCTTGCCAAATATAGCGGTTACATGGAAAGATGTCATTGTTGTGAAGTATAGTGACATCAATTCCGTAAAATATTCTTCTCTAGAGAGCAGTGATGTCAATTTGGTTACATTTGTATAACTCTAGCCAAGCCACATCTGTAACATATACAGTAGCAATAAAAAGTATGTGAACTCTTTGGAATTATTTAGATTTCTGCACAAATTGATCATAAAATGTGATCTGATACTCATCTAAGATCTATCTACCACACGCATTTTAAAATCGTAAAGGTATTTTGAAATATATTATGAAAATCGTGATGACCTGTGCACAGTGGTACGATGCGTTTTTAGAAAAACGCAATCACAGTGACAGCTGCGCTTTTTAAAGCGGACCCAAACCAAACATTTTTTTAATTCAAAATATTTAGTTGCACCACTCTGACACATACAAA
Organism: Hyperolius riggenbachi; assembly: GCF_040937935.1. Lineage (NCBI taxonomy): Eukaryota > Metazoa > Chordata > Amphibia > Anura > Hyperoliidae > Hyperolius > Hyperolius riggenbachi. The sequence goes on along the minus strand of NC_090649.1, from coordinate 77,497,882 downwards.
GATAAATAAACACTTCTTCAAGCCTATGAGCATTTCAGTGCATGCTTTTCACCCTTCTCTTTTCATAACTAGGGTTATACTGGGGGCAGCCATTAGCAATTCCTCCTTTTCCGGACACCTCCTCCATCAGTCTGCTGGATTCTGTCCTGGCAATATGAAAGGAAGGGAGGGGTTCCTCCAATAAATGTAATAAATGTTATATTTGTCATCATGCAGCTGAAAAAAGGCTGCTATTTATTATTATAATTTAGAAAATAAATTTTATTTCTGAAATCTTGTATTTTTAATTTGGGTCCACTTTAAGCGCTGCGCTTGAAAAACGCATGAAAAACCACAATGCATGCTATTTTTGATTGTATTTTTTTTAGGTAAACAACCAGGAAACCAGGAAAAGATACCCTCAGCAAAGTCATAATCACACAAAAATCGCAAGTAGAATTTTGATTAAAGAACGCAATCGCATTCGCGTTTGCGCTTGGTAATTTTCAGTGTGTACAGGCCCTAATAATATACAAATAGACTAATGCCGAATACACACGGTACGATTTTCCAAGCGATAGATGGATCCAATTGATAAAATGTCCGATATTGCTCCCGATTGTTTCCGCGCTCGATTTCTCAAAGCAGTGAATGGAAAAAGATAAGAAAACCCAATGAAGATAAGAGAATCGAGCGCAGAATCGTGCGGAAAAGACGATCGGGTCGCAAAATCGCACGGAAAATCTTACCGTGTGTACCCAGAATTAAACAGAACTGAGATAGGTTTATAGCAATGCTTAAAGAGAACCCGAGGTGGGGTTCTGACAATGCTATCTACACACAGAGATTGGGTCTGCCTATACAGCCCAGCCTCTGTTGCATTCCAGATCGCCCCTAAGTTCCCGCTGCGCTCTGCTATCCCCCATAAATCACAGCCGCGCTGTGCGGGCTGTGTTTACCTCTGTAGTGTAAGTCTCGCCGCTCCCCCCGCCTCCTGCATAGCTCCGGTCCCCGCCCACGTCCCTTCCCTCCAATCAGCGGGGAGGGAAGGGATGCGCACGGGACCGGAGCTATGCAGGAGGCGGATGGAGCAGCAGACTGACACTATAGAGGTAAACACAGCCCGCTGCGACACGCTGCATGTCGACAGGGCAGCTCTGATTTATGTGGGATAGCAGAGCGCAGAGAGGGCTTAGGGAAGTTTGGGATAGAAACAGAGGCTGGGCTGTATAGGCAGACCCAGCCTCTGTGTGCAGCTAGCATTGTCAGAACCCCACCTCGGGTTCTCTTTAAACGGTGCCATAGTTTCTCTTTAACTGTATGATAATGAACCTACTACTATAGCGCGGGTATCCTGTCAGAAAGAAGATAGAATACGCAGGAACCCTCCAGATAAATGAGGAAATGGTGGCAAATGACATGCAGCAATGAATGCAAGGGAGACAGCTTGCAGCGCAGGCACGTAGGACGAGCCATTCTCAGCATAGTGGAAGAGCAGAGAATATGCTGACAGCACCACTCCGCCACCAGTGTGTGTTATTCAGAGATTCCTGCTACAGGAACGGCTTCTGAGCTTAATTGCTTTCATATTCATCCCATTTATCAAAGTCAGCACTCCCCTTTCTTAAGAGCTCCTGTATGTGATTTGCCATCTTAATAGTTCAGCCCAAATGGCAGCCGCATCTGTAAGGCGGTGGGGGCACATCTGTACGGCATCAGAGTGGATTTTATTAATTGTGCCGAGCTGCAGTGACGGGTGACCTTTCCTTATTCCACATGCGGCTGCTCTGCAGGAAACAGTGCGGGGAGAGCGGTGCTTGTGCACCTGTAGCATGGAAAACACGGCGGAATGATGTGCGCGAGTCTCTTGTTATTTGCACTAACAGTAGCTTATTGAAGGGTTAACATCCTGCGTTACTTTCTGTCGTCAGACCCTGAGCATACAGGCTCAGCTTCCAAAGCATGAGGGCCCGTTTCCACTTCGGCGATTTCGCTGGCGATTCTGCAGTTTCCCCGCACATGATTCGCACGGGGAAACTCTGCCATAGGGGATGACGGGAGCTTGCGGGAGCGATTCGGCCGTAACCCCCCGCAGAATTCGCAGCAGAGGCTGCGAATCCCATAGCCGTGCATGGCACGGCTCATGGGATTTAGTGTTGTCCGGATCATGAACGATTCGGATCTTTGATCCGAATCTATTTTATGAGTCGATCATCCGAATCATCAAAATGAACGATTCGGATCGCAAAAGGGGCGGGGCCAGGAGCGACACGCCCCCTCTCAGCGGGCAGCGGGGTCCTGGAAGCAGGGATCGCTCTGTTGTATGGGAGGCAGCCTTGCAGGGAGACAGGTAGATGAGAGAGGGGACATGGGTGCCACTGCCAGATATGTGTAGAGCACACATACTGGCTATAACGTGCTGCTCACTATAGGCTGTCTCTTCCGTAGTTGTGCTGCACAGTGATCACATTGGAAGCTTTTGGCTCAGCTCAGTAACTTTGCAGACACTGTGATTGAAAGGCAATATAATCCTCCTGCACTCGGCACTAAACAGCTGCACTTATCTTCTGGGAATGCTTTCTTTCACTGTGCGACCTTTTCTTTCAAAGTGTACAGATGAACATATAGGTGAAATATATGACATAAAGCATATGATTGCAGCATGTGGGTATTACGTGCAAACATTTTTGCTCTCTGCTCGTCCCTCCTCCCATCTCTGTCCACTCCCTGCCCTCTGTCCATCTTCTCCCCTTCTCTGTGTGTCCACCCCCCTCCCCTTCTCCTGTCCACAGACCTGTCCTGCTGTTCATTTCACCCCCGAATGCTTCCGGTAGTAAAATGATCCGAGATTCGGATCAAAGATCCGGATCTCTTCAATGATCCGATTCGAATCATCCGGATCATTGAAAAGATCCGAACTTCCCATCTCTAATGGGATTCGCCTGCGATCCCGCCCACCCGCTCAGTGCCGGTGTGCGTCTACGAGACGCACGCCGCACTAGTGGAAACGAGCCCTGAGAGTAAAAAACTTTGCGTACTGACATAATAAATTGGCTTAAAGGGTTACTAAAGGTAAAGAAAAAAAATCAGTTTAACTTACCTGTGGCTTCTTGCAGCCCCCCGGAGTCTGTGCCTGCTCCATCCTTCTGTGACCCTCCGGCCAACAGCGGTAACCTCCCTGGTCATGGCCTGTCGGAGGCTACTGCGCATGCACAGCCCCTAGCTGCACGCACCTGAAAGCCCTCTGCACGTGTGCAGTAGCAATTTATGTGTACTGTGCATGTGCAGAATGCTCATGACAACAGAGACGTGGCAAGGAGAGGCGCGGCCTGCAAGCTGTGTGGGGGTTGCCGCTGATGGCCGTACGGTCTTGGAGGGATGGCTCGGGCAAAGGATAACTCCAGGGGGCTACAAGAAGCCCCAGGTAAGTTAAACTGTTTTTTTTTTTTTTTTTGCAGCTTTAGATTCCATTTAAAAAACATGTCATATTGTCAACAGAGTTGAGAATTAAACTCCCTGGCAGTATGATTATTTCCTAAAAGCGGTACAAATGTTTCCATGTGCTTTTAGACCTCAAAATCTCACTGCAGATAGATTTGCGGCAGCCCTGCATATAACTCACCTCCCAGGGGTCCAGCACTGCAATTCTCCCTCCTTTCCTTCGGGTGGCTCTCTACTCCTATGTTGAGATCATCACCTGTCGTCATGTGACAAACAGCGATCGCACCCGAAGTAATTGATAGCCTCCGAGGACCAGAAGAAGATGGGATGGCAGCATCAGGTGAGTTATGCCTACTGCGCACACTCTGCATATACAGTACCTCTCAGCGGCAACTATGAGCCAGGCTCGGGATTACCGCTAACAACATCTTTTTTCCAGCCCAACAGATTTTACAGTGGGCAAACAATAACAAATGCTAAAAAATGTATAAAAAGAGCAATTTTATTCATTATGTTAATGTCACTACATTTCCTCTTCAAATGTCCTTAAAGATAATCTGTACTGTCCAATTTCCGATTTGTATAATAAAAAACATACCAATCAAGTCACTGCGATCGCCTGGATGCCTCTTTGCAGTTTCGCAGCACCGCGATTTTATGTATATATGATGCAGTGTTCTCCTCAGAAATTGTTTCCAGCTGGGTGGCATGAAAAAGTAGCTGGGTGGGGTGAGATGAGAGAATGCAGGACCAGAACTTCTCTGTACAACTCTGCTTACAGCAGAAAAAAAGGTGAGCCAATGACAGCGGTGGTCACCAAAACTAGCCGGGTGGATCACTCGGCTAAAAGAGCCTGGGGAGAACACTGTGATGTGTAATAAAAAAAAAAATGTACATATATATATATATATATATATACATATATAAAATACACACACACATACACTAATATGTGTGAACGTGTGTGTATGTGTGTGTGTGTGTGTGTATATATATATATATATATACTGTGTATATATATATATATATATATATATATATATATATATATATATATATATATATATATATATATATATATTTTGTTACAGTATACTACTGGTTTTTATTACATAGTGAATTATCTGCACTCCAGTCTGGGATTCTCACATGTCAGCATGTGACTGACAGCTCCCTTCCCCCTCAGCCTCACAAACTGCTTGACACAGACAAGCTGTCTGTGAGAAATAAACAAAGCACACAGAGCCTGCAGGGGGCGTGCATAACTTGTATTCATTACAACAGAGGCAGCCCATTCCTCCCTGGGTCGACAAAGCTTGACAAAGAAAAGATTAGATATATTACAGAGACAGTGCAACTAGAAAAGGCTGCAGTAATCCAGACCACATTAGAACAGGTATAGGAACTTATAGGATAGAAGAAAATAGGCTGAACATTTTAAATCTTCTTCGAAATAGATGTATTCTTCTCATCATTATATTTTATTTTATACTGTAGGTTTTAGTTTCCTTATCTCAATGTTTTATATGCATGATGTAGTTGCTTAAACTGATCATGACATTTGGATTTCATGCTGTTTGGCTATCAAAACAATGACGTTGTACTTGAACAGTATATTATTTATTTTCAAATAAAGCTCTTTATTGAAAACAAATGTACCGGTATATACATTGTCTATGAATCAAATACCTCCAGTGAGGAAATAGAGCTATTCTTCATAAAGTAAGTCCGGTACTAATTGTCAGGGGAACTTTCTGGGGCTTTAAACTAATGCCTTATTTGTTGCCAAGATAATATCTAATAAGTTATATTTGTAAGCACATAAAATCACATATCAAACATTTAGTTTAACTATTTACAGAATACAATCTACTGTATGTTACTTTTTACCTATGCTCCGGGCGCTGACATTTGGTGGTAAAATTCGGACAGATCTGACAGATTTTAAGATTTTGGATTAGTCCATCTCCTTATAGGGGATTCCCAGGGATTTCTTTATTTTCAAAAGCACTTCATGAATGGCAGTTGCTCTTTCTAGCTGTCAAAATATTGTGGAGAGGAGTAAAGAGACTGGTTGACATGTTTGCATAGTTCCTTTCCAGGGAGTGCTTCTGTAAAGAATGAAGGACATACTGAGAATACCCCATGATGAGATGGACTTGTCCAAAACCAGTCAGATCTGTCAGATTCTTACGGCCTACCATAAGTCCCAACTGCATAAGAGAAATGTAATTTATAGTGCGTTTTAATCTGCTAGAAATGTACTTCATGTAAATATGCATTTTAAATTTCAACATTTTTTTCAATAGTGGTCCTTTAACCACTTTACCCCCGGCGGTACGAATTTCTCCGCCCCTTTTTTCCCTCCTAAAAAACCAGGGACGGAGAAATCCGTACCTTCCGCGCTCCCGCCGCTGTCCGCACTACCGCCGCTCGTGCGCGCGCACCCGCCGCTCGTGCATGCCGCCGCCCGCTTGCCCGGAGATCAATGAACGGGAAAATCCATTCCCGTTCGTTGATCTAAGCCCCCGCAATGATCTGCTGCTTCTTTCAGAAACAGCGAGATCATTGTGAGTCTCCCAGCCTCCTACTGCTTCCTGTAAGCGTCCTTCCGGTCGCTTACAGGTCGCATGTAAACATACTCACTGTGGCCATCTTGTGTCCAAATAGTAAACTACACCCTAATGCATTTTACACATACAAATAAATTGTTTTACATAATAAATTAACTCATTACCTCCCACACTGCCCAATTTTTTTTTTTTTTTGTAATTTTTTTAAAAAATATATATATACAATAAAAAAAAAACATAAATAGTTACCTTAGGGACTGAACTTTTTAAATATTTATGTCAAGAGGGTATAACACTGTTACTTTATAAACTACGGGCTTGTAATTAGGGATGGACGCAAAACTGAAAAAAATGCACCTTTATTTCCAAATAAAATATTGGGGCCAAACATTGTGATAGGGACATAATTTAAACGGTTTTATAATCGGGAATAATGGGCAAATAAATTTCATGGGTTTTAATTACAGTAGCATGCATTATTTAAAAACTATAATGGCCGAAAACTGAAAATAATAATTTTTTCCCACATTTTTTCCTATTTTCCCCATTAAAACACATTTAGAATAAAATCATTCTTGGCATAATGTCCCACCTAAAGAAAGCCTAATTGGTGGCGGAAAAAACAAGATATAGTTCATTTCATTGCGATAAGTAATAATAAAGTTATAGACGAATGAATGGACGGAGCGCTGAAATGTGAAAATTGCTCTGGTGGTCAGGGGGTAAAACCCCTCAGTGGTGAAGTGGTTAAAGAGACTCTGTAACAAAATTTTGAGCCTTATTTCTTCTATCCTATAAGTTCCTATGCCTGTTCAAATGTGCTCTGGCTTACTGCAGCCTTTCCTATTTGCACAGTGGCTGTGTTATCTCTGTTATATGATCTAATCTTCTCTCCTCTGTAGGGTCTGTCAGGCTGGAATGTGCTGTGCTGCTTGTGATTGGATAGAAGCTATACACACCCTCTCCAGGCCCCCTGCACACTCTGTATGACTCACACGCTGAGCTATGACTTGCTATGTCTTTTGTTTGTAAACACTGCATAAAAATGGCAATTACAAGCCAGGATCACTGCAGGGAGTGGCAGAAACAGCACAGAGGGGCCCAGGAGCGGAGCAGTGCTTTTCAGCGTTGCTAGATTTGGGCGCAGCCAGCGCCTCCATAGACTTCAATAGGAATCATTCCTATTGAAGCGCTCAGTGAGTAACGTCGGCTCCATCAGAAGACGGAGCCAAGGTTGCTTAAAAACATAATAATTCGGCCTCCAGCAATCGCTGGAAGCCGAATTATTTCATTCACCCACTATCCATGGCGGCCTGGAGGGGGAATAGTAATTAAATCGGCCCGGACTTGTGCAGAAGCAGGATCAGCTATACACCGCTGTATCCTGCGCCCAAGTCTACCGGCGCCGATTTCAAATGTACTCCCCAGGAGAACATAATGAATAGAATGAATGGTATGCTTTTTATTGTAAGAATTTTACAGTACAGATTCTCTTTAACATTGGACATAAACCATCCTTGACTTTTCCCTTAATGCTAATTGGTGACAATTGATTATTTTGCTTTGCATTCAATGATTATATTATGATTAACTCAGCGTTGCTATAGTTCATCAAAAAACAACTTCCACATTTTAAATTAAGAGCACTCTTTGTCTCTTGATGCAATTATACAAGATAAAAAAACACTCAAAAAGACCTTGCCAATCTGAGGTTTGTTTACATCTGAAAGGGCACATCCAGGCTATAAATAAAAGCTGATTAGCCAGAATGCTGTAGTGTTTCCAGTTGTGGTGGTCTTATTAGCATCCAGCACTGTATGTACCCATGGAGTCTCAGGGACCCCATTTTTCTTCTTCTGGCAGGTGTCAGCTGCTCCTATAGTGACACAAGCTCCAGTCTGCATGCAGGAGGCTGACTTGTTAGCAGTAATAAGAGGTGGATATGGTGAAGGGTCAGAGAGTATCTCTACACTCTGTTTGGGGAGCCTTCTAAAGACCATTTTGGTATTTAGTTTATCTCAAACTTCACTTTACTTTCACTACATTTTCCTGCTGTTTTGTGGAATCTTTTACAAGCAAATTATGGATTTTTTCAATTTCATTTATCCGATTAGAACAAATGCCCATTTATGAGATTGAAGTATCCTGCAAAAGTTAAAGAGGAACTGTAACAACATATAGTAGAATACCCACTTTTATGTTAAAGGGAACATAAAAAAATTATACATACCCAGGGCTTTCTCCAGCCCCCTCCGGCCTGATCGTTCCCTTGTCGCCGTCCTCCACTGCCTGGATCCTCCGCTACTCCGCCCATAAAGTGCTTCAATCCTGGCCAGCCGAAGCATGTGCAGTCCGGCTGCATGCTACCCCCATCGCTCTCCCATCAGGAGCAATTTGCGCATGCTGTGCATGTGCAATACGCCCCAGACTGAAGGACTTCAGGCTAAATAAAGGAGGGTCCAGACGGTGCAGGAGGACAGCAAGGGAGCGATCCTTCTGAATAGGCCTGGAGGAAGCCCCAGGTATGTATCATTTTTTTTTATACCCCCCCATCTCAACAGGAGTATAAAAGTATCAGTATCAGAAACACTACCTTAATCTACATATTGCTGTATATTGGTGTATAATATCCCCTCCCTCCGACTGAGGCTTAGACTAGGCTTTTCATTTTTTATTATACAAATTTCTATACAGCAGAGCCCACAAACAGTCTAATGCTAGGTACACAAACCCAGGAACTAGCACCACTCATAAGTAATCAATATAGAAGTGATATTACTTATGAGTGGTGCTGGTTCCTGGGTTTCTGTTTTGGGTTGAAATATCTATGTAATTGACCCGAGCACACTCACCATTTGCTGGTGCTGCAGACAAAATTCTTTGAACTAATGCTAGGTACACACCATACAATTTTGTTTTAGATAGATGATTCGATAGATAATTTCCGACATGCCTGATCTTATTTTCGATCGTTTTTCTGATCGATTTCTCATAGAAGTAAATGGAAATAGATAAGAAAAGATAACAGAATTGAATCAGAAATCGATCGGAAAATCGAATCGGAAATTGATCGGATGGAAAATCGACTGAAAAAACGCATCGTGTGTACCCAGCAGAGAAACATTCACCACTGTGAGTACCATGGGCAATTAGTGCTGGTTGGTTGAAACTGCTGTTTAGTTGCGTTACAGAACTCTACCGTAGTTACTTCAGGTGCCCTTTAATAATAAGCAATCTCTTCTGCGCAAAGCCAGACATTCTGTTATGCTTGGAGCTGTTCAATCTGCAATAAGTTTACCTAGTTAGCGTCTGAAGTACAAAAACATTTTTTTTAAATAATTACTACTCAATGCCCCGTCTACCTTCCTGCAATCTTCCTTTAAACGCGTCTGCATCCGCAAGGGGGCTCATTCTGTGCCTTTCACTCACTTCTAAAACAGTGGACTTTGTGGCTTAGTAAAAAAAGAAGTAATTAATTAACGTGGATTTAATAGGCCAGCAGTAAGTGTAAATAAAGAGGAGGTAACTCCAGGGAAACGCCATTAGAGTTTTTCAATTATATGTATTACTACATGAAGAGCCAGAGAAATAGTTGATGGATTCCCCTGGCACTTTCTTACAAATCGACTTACTCTGTTATGTCTGGGTAGCACTGGGGAAATATTAGTAAGTTCTGCTTCAGCGAATAAATCAGATATCTCCTTACAATTTAAATGTCTGGCTGGCTCTAGCGTAGCATTAATATTGCAAGTCTCGCTCCGGCACAAATCCAGACATATACTTAGCACACTACTATCGGAACTGTGCAGGAGAAATACTGTTATTAACACTAACCTATTACTGTTACTACCAGTACCAGTTAAAGTGAACCTCCAGACTAAAAATCTACTCAGCAGCACTGAAAAGACTTGGTGTTTATTTTTCACAGCATCAGAACTTTGTTTTTCTTACCCAAGCCTCATTTTTAGCTACACAGAAGAAATCTGCCCAGGCATTGTTTGCCCCTGATGCTGTGCAAAGCATAATGGGATTTCTAATGTTTTTCTCGTTGCCTAACGTGCGCAGCTGGGAGGGGCGATCAGGACTCAGGACAGTGGGAACAGTGTCACATGCTCCCTGTCACCTCCTTTCAAACAAAAAGATGGCTGCCCCCATGAAATCACAAACATTTGCCTGTTCTTTTAAAACGGGGTGTAAGAGATTATGTTACCTATCTATTTTAATTAACATAACTAATGTAACTTAATAACAGTATGTTTGTTTAGGCAGAAGTTCCCCTTTAAGGTTTACATTAAAGCAGCAGGGACAGCCAAACTATACCAGGAAAAAAACACATATATAAGTAGATACATACTTATTCTACTTACATAACACATGTATTGTACTGTCCACATTTTGATTTCAGTTCATTTTATATATCAAATAGTGAGAAACTGGTTCCAGGAATTTTCCATCCTTACTACTTCTGACTGAAGCTAATCCTGATGTCATTTCCTCCCTTACTCTTTTTTTTCTCCTAGAAACTGCATATCTAGCTTGCTTTGTAAACATGTAAGCTCAAATTTCATCTTTTTTCAAGCATGAACTCTGTAATTTCTCTGAAGCATGGATTTCCAAGTGCTGCAGCTTCTGGAACAATTGAAAAGGGAGTGAAAGGCATCCTGTTGCAAGGACAAAGGAGTGCAATGATAGGGTAAGCAACTGGGGGGGTGGTTGTTAAGGTTAGGCACCATCCTGGGGGGTAAGGTCAGTCACCACAGGGTGAGGGGGGGGACTTAGGGTTAGGCATCGGTAAAGGGAGGGTTCTGTGTGAGAGGAGGGTTAGGTTAAGTTATAGTAAAATATTGGTAAGCAATACCAATAGGTTTGGCTCCACCGGGGGTGAGGGGGGTTATAGTTAGGCACCACCAGGGGGGTCTTAGGCCCGGTTCACATTTGCGTTCTTTTCCGGAATGTAACCGGAATGTATACTGTACAAACGGAACAGATTTGAATGGATCCAATGTTAACCTATGGATCCATTCACATGCGTCCGTTGGTACGGATATGTTCCGTACGTTCCGGCCCCTGGATCCCAAAAATGCCGCAGGCCCTAATTTTTCCGGACCGTTCTGCCTAGCGGAATGGATCCGTCAAAAAATACTGCAGCACTGGGGGCAATGGGAATCAGAAAGTTTCTTCACACTAGTGAAGAAACGGACCGTTCCACGGGGGATGTGGGCATGGGCCGACGCGATCCTGAGCGACAGGAGGGGGACGGGAGGGTGAAGGGAGGGTGCAGCAGCCGGGCGGGTGGGCTAGGGAGACTTAATACATACCTTATTTTCATAGGCAGCCTGCAGTAGAGGCTTCCGCCTTCTTGGATGTATGCATAGTTATTACATCGCTTTTACCCTATAGAGGACATCACGGCATCATCATACCACGCTTGTCTCCCACACATTCCATGCTGTAAGTATAGCATTCTGAACCATAGACGGAATAATGGACCCTCGTGTATAAATTATAAGGATTGTACCAGCCACTGGAGACGTTCACAGATATAATCATATAAGAGTGCACTTTACAGGGCATGGATCTCAGGGGACGGAAATTCCGCTTACTAACGTACGTGCAAAAGAGAAAAACCTGATGCCTTGGAAGACTCATTTTTGGCTTCAGTTAGCAGCAAACTGCACACATTCATGAAGGGGACCTGTCACCGGTAGTAGATCTTCCTTGAGGGAATATCCACTTTCTTTAAAATGAAATGATAAAAACTGCCATAAGCATAGATGGGCGTTACACAAGTCTAACTGCAATATTAGTAAAAAGAAATTCAATTTAAACCTACAGCTAGTTGAGTGTCCAAAATAACCTGCTCTTTTTGCAGCCTGAGGAGCAGTACTCATACTCCGTGCTACGACACTGTTCAGAAACCACCAACATGCTGCAGGATTAACCAGCTGCATAGGGAAGGGGACTTTGTTAATCCTTTTCAATGCAATCATGTAAAAAAGGCGATTGGAAAAAAGGGTGCCGGGGATATCCGCTAGTAGAGTACCGGTAAAATTATCAATATTCTACTACTTAATTCCAATAGTAAAATATCTGTAATCTTTACAGATACTTTACTATGCCTTAACCTAACCCAACTCTCATACACAACCCTCCCCTTACCGATGCCTAACCCTAAGACCTCCCTCTACCGTTGCGTAAACATAAGATCTCCAGCTCTACTGCCTAACCCTAAGACCTCCCTCTACCGTTGCGTAAACATAAGATCTCCAGCTCTACTGCCTAACCCTAAGACCTTCCTCTACCAATGCCTAACCCTTAACCCTTGCTCTACCAATGCCTAACCCTTAGACCTCCCTCTACTGATGACTAACCCTAAGACCTCCCTCTATAATGCCTAACCCTAAAGGTGGCCACTAACAATCCAATTTGTAGCGAAAAATTGTTCAAGCGATCAGAAATTCTGATCGGAAGTGAAATCGTTCACTACACCATCAACGAACCAATCTTTGCTTCCCATCTATCACAACCAACAAGAAAATCCAAATTTTGGTTTGACAAAAATCTAATCGGACGACTGATTTTATAATCGTATGTAATTGATTGTGCCCATCAATGGAGATTATTTACAACCAATCCGATCAGAATTTCTGATCACTCTAATGATTTTTCGCTAGAAATTGGATCATTAGTGGCCACCTTAAGACCTACCCAGAGTCGGCACAAGGTCCTCCAGCGCCCAAGGCTGAGACACCAAAATTCACCCCCCACCCCCATCCCTTCCACCCCAGCCGTCACGCACTGATTGCTATTAGACTAAGAGGCGCCCCAGGGCCCCCAACCCCCCCCCCCCCCAGCACCTTAATCTTTAGTTATCTGGCTTGTAGTCACTGCCATATATCCCCTTTTCTTATTTCTCTTGGCTTCAAACACAATAGGGGACTGATAGCAGAGTGAATTGTGCGATCCCTCCTACACTGTGCCTCTGCCTCGGCCCGGCCCTGGACCTATTTCTACAGATGCTTAACCCTCAGACCTTACTCTACTGATGCCTAACCCTTGTTTTTAAAACATTTTTACCACACTTAATATAAGGACACTAACACTTTATTAACCCAACTATTTCTTTGCTATTTGGGCTGGGGAACACTGCAATTTTGTTCTCACTCTACATAAAATTCAGCTTCTCATGTAAAAAATGCATAAACATCATATATGTAGCGTGATTTTATAGATTGGGCGTGCCCTTTAACCAGCCCTTAGTTAATAAAGGAAGGGGGGTTTAGGGGGAGTTGGGGTAGCAAGCTAAACATTCTCCACCTTAAAGTACAGCGTGTAAGCCATTCATGCAATCACTGAACGGCAGAGCGCCCTATAGTCCCCAGGGTAGGAACCGTCATTTACAGAAACCGGGCGTCTCTGTGACATCACACTGTAGCCACATCTGGAGGTAATAATGCATCCAAGATTGGCTGTTGGCAACCACTTGCCCGAGACACGACATTTCTTTATTCCCTTCTTAACAATATTAACAATGTAATCTTATTACAGGCTCGTGTAATAGCTTTAACATACCCAGATGTTCCCATTTAATCTGCAGGGCTCAGATGGCAAAAGAGGCACCAGCTTTAGCTAAGGATCTCCTGTCTAAGTCATTAACGCGGCCTGGAAAAGGAGAATCAATTTGTTTCGCTTGATGGCCGGGTCAGTCATATCTTCGTACTGTAATAATCATCAATTTTACAGTTAAATATCCCGAATTTAGGGAATATTAATTGTCAAAACAGAGTTTACCGCTTGCTGTGCTTTAGGGTTGCCAAAAAAAACAGACCTACTTCAGGTGAGTAGTTTCCTTTTCTGAATAATGTAAAGAATTACAGTAGCATTTAGGTTATCTGACACCGATGGAGATTGGCTGATGCCGAATAATGTTGCTTTTTGGTTGCTTGAGACTCTTATGTTGAAAATAGGCCCAGCTAATACAGTTCTCTACTTCACTCTATATACTGTATATACTCAAGTATAAGTCTAGAAATTTAGGTCTGATTCACTTCATAAAAGTATAGGGGTCGACTTATACACGAGTCACAGGCAACAATGCACACACTGAGTAATGTGTGTACTAATCAGGACTGTGGAGTCGGAGTCGTGGAGTCGGGCAATTTTGGGTGCCCGGAGTCGGAGTCGGGAAAAAAATGCTCCGACTCCTAATGAATTTGTAACTGTAATTAAAATAGAAAATATGATATAATGTTCTATTTCTCAGATAATAGTCATTAAAAATAATGGATATATACAGTATATATACAGTAATAGCTGTGCTTAGTCCACAAAAATGAAATAAACCAATCAAAATTAGTTACTTGTGCTGCTTCAATAAAGCAGTCCCCGTATTTTTAAGGTCAGATATACATATCTGATTGTGACTGTATATATGATGTGTACACAGGAATCTCTTATATATACTAAATAACATCTATGCTGTAAGAATAAAGCCTGATGTGTAGCTATGGCACTAATAGAGATGGTCAACAAGATGGAAATAATTCTGCATTGATGCTGATTTATGCAAATGTATGCACTCCCTTTGCTGATGAAATAAAATAATTTGATATGTTATTAAAGTTTGGTTTGGTGACTACAAATTAAAGGGTAACTGAGACGGATGAAAAGTAAAGTTTTATACATACCTGGGGCTTCCTCCAGCCCCCTTCAGGCTAATCAGTCCCTCACTGTCCTCCACCACCCGGATCTTCTGCTATGAATCCTGATAATTCAGCCAGTCAGCGCTGTCCGGCCGCATGCCGCTCCCACAGCCAGGAACATTCTGCACCTGCGCAATAGTGCTGCACAGGTGTAGTATGGTCCTGGCGGCGGAGTGTGTGCATGCGCACTACGCCTGACTGGCTCAAGTACCTGGACTCATAGCAGAAGATCCAGGTGGTGGAGGAGGACAACGAGGGACTGATTATCCTGAAGGCGGCTGGAGGAAGCCCCAGGTATGTATAAAACTTTAATTTCATCTGTCTCAGGTTTACTTTGTTACACAGTAGTACTATACTCTACCTATGCACTCCCCACAGAGCTGCAGGGAATCCACTGAGAATGCTGTGCACATTGAACACAGAGGTGTTGTCTGTTTACAATCTCCTCATTCCCCTGCAGAGTACCTGCACATCATTCTTACATGTACCCACACTTACATTGCCTAGGGCCTTATAGCTGTTCTTTGTTCCGGTTTGTACCTTTTACAAGTACTCTTACCAAGGACTAGTTTTAGTCTAAAGGGAATAAATATAGTAGTCTACATATCCTTCTCACTTCAGTTGTCTTGTAAAATTCCTAAGCGTTGGCAGTTATGAGACGAATTTCATGTTACATACTTTTAATCAACAAAATTGTAATATGCAAATTAGAGGAGTCGGAGTCGTGGAGTCGGAGGAATCCTAAACTGAGGAGTCGGAGTCGGTGGATTTTTGGACCGACTCCACAGCCCTGGTACTAATAGTGACATTCCCATTTGCAGCAATGTACCCAGTGGTAAGTGACACTTTGAGGAAAGGAAATACCAAGAAAGCACAGGTCTGAAAGCCATGGCCACAACAATCAACAAGGAAAGGGGCTGGGGGAAATATTGGGCTGCATTAAAGGGAGTGAATAATTGCAGCACTTGGGGGCCTGGAGTAGTTATTGGCTGCACTTAAGGGACAGGAGGGGTTAATGGCTACAATAGCAGCCATTAACTTTTTTGGGTAGACTTATACTTGAGTCAATGAAAGATTCCAGTTTAAGAAGGTTGAATATTGGAGTCGACTTATACACAAGGTCGACTTGTATTCAAGTATATACGGTACATACCTGTAGCATAAACTTTGTATTAAATGTTAAAATACAGTAAATGAAGATATAGTAACCCTGGAGGAGGCTATGAAACACAGTCTTTAAGCAAATCAGATCCCAAATACAACCTGAGAAGTTGTCCTTCTCCACTGTGAGTATGGCCAGCGATTTGTTCTGGTTGGTTGAGACTACTGGTTAGTTGCGTTGCAGATAGCCGGGACTCTACTGTATTATTACAGCTTGAGGTGACCCAAACCACTAGGAATGTATAGGGGGATAAAAGAGACCAAAAAGCCCTCCTACTAATAAGCAATGCTTGGTGAAATTTTCCTTCTTAAAACAGAAGGAAATTTGCAATAATTCAGCTATAAGTGAACATTTGTGGATACCCACAATGCACCCCTACTAAATATGAAAATTATCTATTTTCGCCCCTGTAAGCCAGACAAGCATCCAGGACCACTGGTATATAGCAAACCTATATGTGGGGTTGATGTGGCTGTGTAATATTTAAAGCTATAGGCTTGCTATACACCAGCGGTTCTGGATGCTTGTCTGGCTTACAGGGGCGAAGAGATAATTTGCATATTCAGTAGTTGTGCATTGTGGGTAACCACAAATGCTCACTTATATTTATAGCTGAAATATTGCAAATTTCCTTCTGTTTTAAGAAGGAAAATTTCACCAAGCATTATTTATATAGCATCAACATCTTCCGTAGCGCTATACACAGTAAAAAAAACAAATAGTTAGGAGCACTACATGAGACGTTCAAAACTCTGTACAATCAGGACATCCAGTGATACGAATACAAATACATACATAGGTGATGTGTGGTTTGAGACATCACCAATACTGTTACACGTCCATATGATAACTTACAACAAAATAAGAAACACTAGGAGGTGGTCCATGCCCTCATGATCTTACAATGTATAGGGTAAAAGCAAGAAGTTTTGAATCAGGATGATACCATGTATTGGCTAACTTAGAGATGGATAAACAGTGAGCTTTCGGCTTATAAAAAGCCTTCGTCGGACTGGTTCATGACCAAAACTGAAAAACAGCTTATGTACACTGACATACAGAGGAAAAACATTCTTTAGCAAACATAAATGTAATTAGATGCCTTAACCATTACTGAGGAGGCTTTCCCAGGCATCCTATCTAAATTGATAAGATCAATAGAATCCTCAACATGACATAAATGTATAGGGTAGTGGGATGAAAACATTAAGGAAGGAGATACAAGGGTTAAAGGATAAGGCAGTGAACCTCCAATGCTACCAATAGAAATTATAGGCTTGTCTGAAAAGTTGTGTTTTTAAAATATGTTTGAAGGTTTCCAGGCTCAGAGAATGATGGACCGGCTGTGGGAAAGAATTCCAAAGGAGAGGCGATACTCCTGAGAAGAATGTAGATCGTTTAAAGCAAGGATGTCGAACTCCCGTTACCCTGGCCGACGTCCTCACACATTTTTGGCACAGCTCAAATTGGGACTGAATGGGGAAAGGTATGGCTCAAAAAGTATAACACTATTTGTTAGTCCATCCTAATCACTGGCATGGATATGGCCCTTGAGGACTGGAGTTCAACACCTTTGGTTTAAAGTGTACCTGAGATGAGGCAGGAGAGAAAATGTATACATACCTGGGGCTTCCTACAGCCTCCTCCAGGCTGATCATTCCCTCACCGTCCTCTGTCACCTTCTGTATCTTCTGCAATCGGCAGTAGTATTGCGCAGGTGCAGAATGTTTCCTGCGATGCGGTGCGCACACGGCCAGGCCGCGCATGTACAGTTGACCCTTGACAGACTAACCGGAGCCAAATGCAGAAGATACAGGAGGTGGTGGAGGACAGCGAGGGGGCAATCAGCCTGGAGGAGGCTGGAAAAAGCCCCTGGTATGTATACATTTTCTCTCCCTCGCCATTTCAGTTTCCTTAAAAGGGGACCTGAAGCAAAATAAAACATTAAAATCAAATAAACTGTGGGGAATGTATAACTTTAGCAAACTGCTTACTGCTGACAGTTGCCTCCAGGGGGGGACAGTTGACGGAGACTTTAAGCAAGTTCAATCAAATGTCTCTGTAATTTTGAGTTTGTGTCTGTGCTGTAGAGCAGCGGTATTGGTTGCACAAAAAGGATTCATTTTACATGGCTCCACCCTCTATACCTTTTGGACTTGGAAAGCTTCACTAAACGTTGGTGTGTCTCCATCTCCTGCCTTTTCACTTTGGCTTTCTGCTTTCCGAGAGACCCCATGCTCTCCATAGCTTGTAATGACGATAGCCAAGATGCTGCAAGTTAGAATACACATACCTGCAGATGTAAAGCTGTATTCCTGTTATACAGTCCAAAGAATAGTCATCATCCTCTGGAAATAAGCACATAAACTGCGATGAGCATGACTGTGCATGGATAGTCATCGAAAAATGTACCTACAAGGCTTTAGTCAAAACTATCCATCAAGAATGCCATCAACCCTAGCAAGCAATGATATCTCCACACAGTTATGTGGCTTAGAGGCAAGCATCTAAACATAGGATCTACATCCGCATCAGGTGACCTGCCAAGAAGGACAGCCTCCTATCATTCCAGATATGCTGTCCATATGGTGTTTGACAAGGTAATTTCATGGGGACAAAACTAGCAGCAGAGAGGAATGGTATTCCAGATGTTAACCTCTCCTTGCAACCTATCTAAACATCTTTTCGTAGAACTGAAGATGAAACAGACAGGCATCAGAACGCTGTGAACAGAATAACAACCAAAGAACAGAAGGTCACGGCTCTTTTGGTGTTTCCTCCGGCTCCCGATGGGCCAGCTAGACCTTGGGATGAGGGTTTATTGAAAGATAAAAGATATTTGCTGCAGCTCTGAGAGCACAGAAGTCACACTACTCTGACAATATGGCTCAGGCAACGCTACACTACTGACCTCAATATACTCAAGTTTATTAAAAAAGTATATATAAGAACAGTACATGAAAAATTGTAGCCAAATTTACTGAAACCTCGTAAAGTGGAACTGAACAAATACTGTTTGCACTGTACTTGCAGATAGGTGCCTTTCAGTAGAAGAATGTTTTCCGATCACGGCTTGCAGGCGAAATGTAAACACGTGGGGAAGAAATCCCGTGTGTACATCCTACGGCGCTGCTGTCGCAGCAGCGCTGTATAGGAGATCGGCGATCCCCGGCCTCTGATTGGCCGGGGATCGCCGCCGTCTGATAGGCTGAAGCCTATCAGAGGTGGTACAGGATGGATCGCCGTCCTGTACTGCCCATAGAGAGAATAGGAGCGAAGGAAGGAGAGGGAGGGGGAATATCGCTGTGGAGGGGGACTTTGAGGAGACCCCCCGCTCTGCCACGCAGAGCGGCGGCGATCAGACCCCCCCAGCAGGACATCCCCCTAGTGGGGAAAAAGGAGGGGAATTCTGGTCGCCCTGGCTGAAATCTGATCTGTGCTGCGGGCTGAAGAGCTCACGCAGCACAGATCATAGGAAAACCACGCGGTCCTTAAAGGGATACTGTAGGGGGGTCGGGAGAAAATGAGTTGAATTTACCCAGGGCTTCTAATGGCCCCCCGCAGACATCATGTACCCACGGAGCCACTCACCGATACTCCGGCCCCGCCTCCGGTTCACTTCTGGAATTTCAGACTTTAAAGTCTGAAAACCACTGCGCCTGCGCAGCTGCATCCTCGCTCCCGCTGATGTCACCAGGAGAGTATTGCACAAGCCCAGTATGGTCTTTGGTCTGCGCAGTATGCTCCTGGTGCCATCAGCGGGAGCGAGGACACGGCAATGCAGGCGCAGTGGTTTTCTGACTTTAAAGTCAGAAATTCCAGAAGTGAACCGGAGGCGGGGCCGGAGCATTGGTGAGTGGCTGTGCCAACACAGGATGTCTGTGGGGGACCATTAGAAGCCCCGGGTAACTTCAACTCATTTTCCCCCGACCCCCTACAGTATCCCTTTAAGCTACATACCCCCACTGGCACCAATGTCCAGTGGGGAAAGGGAGAGGGGTAGACGGCTTAGGCTACCTAACTGGGATTGGCTACTTACTGTATACTGGGGTTTTTATTTCTTTAAGTATTTATATAGCGCCAACATATGACACAACGCTGTACAGAGTATATTGTCTTGTCACAAACTGTCCCTCAGAGAGGCTCACAATCTAGTCCCTACCATAGTCATATGTCTATGTATGTATCATGTAGTGCATGTATCATAGTGTAGGGCCAATTTAGGGGAAGCCAATTAACTTATCTGTATGTTTTTGGGATGTGGGAGGAAACCGGAGTGCCCGGAGGTAACCCACACAGAACATACAAACTCCTTGCAGATGTTGACCTGGCTGGGATTCAAACTAGGGACCCATCCCTGCAAGGTGAGAGCGCTAACCACTACGCCACCATGCTGCCCAACTACTGAACAACTGTGCCTGTGCAGAACACTCCAGCCCAACGTTCGAGTGATTGACAGCGGCACTCGTGTCGGCGCAGTAGAGGACGCCCTCACAAGTCCGGCCTCTGCACCGGCAAGGACCCCTGGCTGGCAGCGGAGCTGCGACGAGGGACGTATTGGCTGCAAGGGGCTGGAGGAAGCCCCAGGTAAGTAGAGCTTGCCTTGCTTAAATTTGCATGACATTTCCTTTCAGAGATTCTTCAGATAACATGCCCAGGTTCCCCCCGCAAAGGATCCAGAAGAACCAGTGAAACGGCACTAGTGTCAGTGTACAAGCACAAGGTGACACTGCAATAGGTGCTGCTGTATAAACCAAGCTATGTGGGTGCTTCTGGGTGGGGCAGAGAATATGTAGATTTCTATTATTCATTGAAAGGCCCGCTCTGGAAAAGAATTCTACAAAGATGTCAGCCGGCCGCCCTTCTCGCTCACTTGCCGTCCTGGCAGCTGGCCTGAGCAACTGCTGCTTAGTAAGTGCTTTTGAAAATAAAGAAAACCCTGAGAATCCCCCATGAGTGGATGGACTAGTCCCAACCTGTAATGGGTAAGAACCTTTTTTCCCTACAGGCAAACTTTAAAAACACTTAGAGAGACTCTGAAGCGAGAATAAATCTCGCTTCAGCGCTCATAGTTAGCAGGGGCATGTGTGCCCCTGCTAAACCGCCGCTATCGCGCCGCTAAATGGGGGTCCCTTCACCCCCAAACTCACCCCGCAATAGTTGGTCGTAGAATTGGTCGTTCGTGGAGGCAGGGCTAACGACTGCAGCCCTGCCTCCAGTCGCGTCTATCAGTGGCGCAATGCCGCCTCTCCCCCGCCCCGCTCAGTGAAGGAAGACTGAGAGGGGCGGGGGAGAGGCGGAGATACGCGCTGACAGACGCGCGTGGGGCAGGGCTGCGGCGGTTAGCCTTGCCCAAACCAGGAAGCGCTCCCCCGCTGCACCGAGGGGATTTGGTGGTGAAGGCACCCCCGTTAAGCCGCGGGATAGCGGCGTTTTAGCAGGGGCACACATGCCCCTGCTATCTATGAGGTCTGAAGCGAGATTTATTCTCGCTTCAGACTCTCTATAAGGCTCCTTCAAAGTAAGTGAGTTGCAGTGAGTTTTGACTCCCTGCATTTTACAAGGGAACGTGAAAGTCCATCGACTTTCATCTTATCATTCACACTACAACAGTGAGTTGCTGTGCAGTGCATTTCAACTGGTCTGGAGTTAAAACTCATGGAAATGTGTGGAAATGCACAGCCACTTACAAACCCATTCACACCCATCCATGAGTTTCTATTCATGCATTTTCATGCATTTCAATACACTGACTAGTATGATTGCGCCCTAACTGTAAGGAACAGCTACACTGAATGAAAGTAATTAACAGCGCATTTTACTGACAAATGTTCCGCTTATACATATGTGAACACATGTATTTTGCATTTTACATCTTTTCATCATACTCTGCATCCAGAAGGGTTGGAGGATAGAAGTGCATTTAGGTTCCGCTCAGATCACTACTTTGAGTTTGCCCGGAAATCAACAGAGAGGATTCCTCCATTATATAAACAAGGATGAAATTCTTGTGTTATCATTGTGAGCTTTCCACATGGGAAATCTGTAAAGGGAACCTGAACTGAGTAAAATTATTTAAAATAAACACATGAGGTAATGAACATTGCATAGTTACCTCGCCATCAGTTCCTCTCAGAAACTCACCATTTTCTTCTGACAATGATCCCTTCCAGTTCTGACAACATTTTGTCAGAACTGAAATATATCAGTTGCGGTCAGTTATATATCAGATGCTGTCAGTTATAGCTGAGAAGACAACTGATGTGCCAGGTAATGTCTATGTTTCCCTATGGCTCAAGTGGAGGATGTTACAGTTTAACAGTGTGCTGACCAGAAAGCTGCTATTAGGTAGTGGCCATTTTTAAAATGGAGGACGGAGAATTCCCTTGATCATAGTGGACAAATGGGATGCAGGAGAGGAGAAAGAGATTGAGGAGTAGACTACACGGGAGGTAAGTATAACGTGTGTATGTTAATTTTGACTTTTAATTTTCAGTTCAGGTTTTCTTTAAAGGAACACTAATGCAAAAAATGTTTACAATTTAAAATGCATGTAAACACATACAAATAAGAAGTATGTTTCTTCCAGAGTAAAATGAGCTATATATTTCTTTTCTATGTTGCTGTCACTTACAGTAGGTAGTAGAAATCTGACGTAACTGGCAGGTTTATGACTAGTCCATCTCTTCACGGGGGATTCTCAGTATTTAACTTATTCTTTCCAAAACCGTCCTTGGAAAGGATCTATACAAGGATACAGGCCATACCGCTACCTGTTGCTCACTTTTCTGGCAGTTGGACTGAGAAACTGCTATTCACTTAGTGCTTTTGTAAATAAAAAAAACCCTAAGGCCCCGTTTACACTTAATCAGTTTTTTTTTTCTTCTCTATAGCAGTACATTATGAAAAAGATTTCAGTTAAAATGTATTGTGTGGATTGTGCCATAGGAAAACATGGGCATTACTTTGAAAATCGGTTGTCCTTTCAGTTATAACTGAGAGCAACTGATTAAAGTGGACCCAAATTAAAAATACAAGATTTCAGAAATAAAATATATTTTCTAAATTATAATAATAAATAGCAGCCTTTTTTCAGCTGCATGATGGCAAATATAGAATATTTTACATTTATTGGAGGAGCCCCTCCCTTCCTTTCATATTGCCGGGACAGAATCCGGCAGACTGGTGGAGTAGGTGGTGTCCGGCAAAGGAGGAATTGCTAATGGCTGCCACCTGTATAATCCTAGTTATGAAAAGTGATGGGTGAAAAGCATGCACTGAAATGCTTATAGGTTTGAAGGAGTGTTTATTTATCTTTGTATGTGTCAGAGTGGTGCAACTAAATATTTTGAATTAAAAACATTTTTGGTTTGGGTCTGTTTTAAGTGTAAACGGTGCCTAAGAATCCCCCATGAGGAGATGGGCTAGTTCAAAACCTGTCAGTTCTGTCAGATTTCTACTACCTACTGCAAGCGACAGCAACATTATTTTATAGCACATTTTACGCTGGGAGAACTGTACTTTTTATGTGTGTATTTTCATGTACTAATTTTACAATTTTTCACGATAGTGGTCCTTTGATATATTCATTTTATAGTGACTTCAGGCACACTTTAATTACCTATGAAAGATTGGTAAGTATGTCTCCTTGACTTTCTTATATACTGCAAAATGTGCCAGATCCTCTTCCCACATGTTTTCTGCAATGATAAAACACGTTGATAGCACACCTCCGAGAGGCCTGAGCTGGGCTGTGAGCTTGCATACACTCACCGCATTAGTTTTAGTCAATTAGGAAGTTGGAGTACCTCATTAATTAGGGTAAGAGTAGATTGAGACGATTCGGAAGAGGAGTGGATTCTTTGCAGGTTTCAAGACGGTTTAATGAACAAACTGCATATCGGCTCTTCAGGATGACGTGTCTCCCTCCAGGCTTCATGTGTTCATGAATATTAATGTATTTGTTTAATATTCATGCCTCTCTAATAGGACATATTGAAATCAGGACAGAAGTTCATAAATAGAAGGGGGGAAAAGCTGCTGATTGCATCCATGTTGTACCTGCATATGATTTCCTGTTTAAAATAGTACAGGGTGTATTCATTATTCAGATACAATAAGTCGTTAAAACAGCTCTTCCTCTGAGTCTTGTTTTAAGACATACCTGGTTTAAAAAAATAAAAATAATAAATCACTTAAAGTGGGATATTAAGCCATAAAATCAAATTCCATTTACCCACTGCTGAGTTTATTATGTAGTCTACATGCAGTCTGCACTGCGAGCATTTCAATACAATCAAAAATGTGTCTGCTGTAATAATACATCTTATCTCAGTCAGCCTTGCTTTATTCTGGTACATTGCTGGGGAGAAGAAAGCTTATTATCTCCTTTCCCTCATTCCTGCTCCTCACTGATTGGCTGAGGACAGTTCAGTGTGACACAGGGCTAAGAAGGGAAAAGCTGCTGAAATGCGATCTATCCTGTGTTCCTATGTGTTTACAAATCAAGCTAGATATGACAGTGCAGGTTCTAGGAGGAAAAAAAAGCATAAGGGACGAAATTACATCAGGATTGGCTTCAGTCAGAGGCAGTTAAGATGGATTATTTCAGCTGTTACACAGGCATGTTCATAGCCTCACATATGCTGTCTGTCCATCGTGGCCTCTGTAGTCCTCCTTCTTTTGCTCTAAATGTTTCCAAGCATCAAGGATTGCTCCAAAGAATCCAGTCTTCTCACTATTTGACCAAAGTATTTGAGTTTTCTTAGTAGTATCAGCCCTCCTAGTGATCACTCTGGCCTTGTTACTTTAAGTATTGACCGGTTAGATCGTCTAGCAGTCCAGGGAACTCTCAGAAGCTTTCTCCACACCATTATTTCAAAAGCATTGATTTTTCTACACATGACCTTATTTATAGTCCAACTTTCACAGCCATATGTTACTACTGGGAAGGGAAGGAGAGAGTAAGAACTAAAGTTTAATTTAAAAAAAATGCATGGATAGGGGCTATAAGGTTGAGCTAAAACTTTCCCAAGTTGTGAATACCCTGTAAAGTGGCATAAAAATTAAAGATTTCTGTCATCCAAAACACGGCAGTGCGTTTTCAATCGTAATTGTCAGTAAAGAAAGGGCACTAAAAGACCCAGTGTCCCAAGTGTTTATAGAGTGAGACTCTATAGCTGTGCGTTGTATATTGTTTCTGCTTCTTCCTTCCTCGCTAAGCTGCTTTCATTGGCCAACTGTCATCCACCCCTACTCATGTGATATTTGTGACAGGATAAGAGCCCGCCAGTCTAATGACAGCAGCAATGGGAGCAACTTAGTGACAGGAAGGGGCGGGCACAATGTACAACTACGTGAGTCTCACTCACCAAACGGCTGGACAGAACTTCACTGGAAATTCTTTTTGTATATGTGTGTCAGCTATGAAAAGTCACGATGTGGTTAAACTTCTCAGAGGAGATAGCAAAACAGAAAAAAAGACAGTAAAGCAAAAAAAGAACCCAAAACACTCCGCAAAGGTACGACTTAATTGCTTCCTGAAATGTGTTCAGGTGTTAGGAAGTAGCAGAATAAAATTAGACCCGCTTATTTTACTTACAGCTAAGTAGCTGATCTGTTGCTGAGCCTGTTTTTACTTTCAAATGAGCAGCTTCCAAAATCTGGATGTGTAACGATGGTGAAAGAATTCAGAAAGCAATGACTGCTACCATCATGCACATGTGAGCTTCTCAAATCTGCCCCGATTACATGTGCCTCGTCTGGTTAATAAAGCCAATTAGCTTTCTTACAGGACACCACCTCGGTCAAATTGGATTTATAGGCCGTAAGTGCTTGACCACTTGTGCTGTGAGGATGGATTTAGGCACTCCGCGTTTGTGATTTACAGTAAACAAAGTGATTAAAGTCCTATCTGATCTTCCCGTCACTTTTATGGCCTATTAGTGGTTTATTAGCCACATGAGAGTGTTCTATAGATCGAGCCTGATATAGAAAGTGTTTGGAAGAGATTCTTGTAAATCTGTCCATACAGTTAGGCTGGTCACCTGCAGATTGGGTCATGTAAGCTACAACACATCCGTGTTTTAGGGTCAGCACAAATAATAAACATAAAATGTGCCAATAGCTCTATGGCTGCAGCATCCATCCTTAAAGGGAAATTGAGGTGAGAGTGATATGGAGGCTGCCATATTAATTTACTTTTAAGTGTCTGGCAGGCCTGTGGATCTTCTGGGATCAGTACTAAGTCACTAGCGAGTAGGGAGATGACGGGTTTGTGCAGCTGTACTCTTTTGCCCAAGGGATCATGTACTGATCCTTGCTGGGTGACAGATATCCCCAAAAAATCTCTTGGTGTGTAATGGGATTAATAACAACAGAGTTGGGAGACACCTGTACCCATTCACAAAAGATAAACAACAGCATAATAACCTTAACAGAAAAATATTTATTTGTTACAGCCCACAGAACTACTACGGAGATTCTGCAGTGCAGTTACTTCCTGGTTTGATGGGAGCACAGAAATGGTTAACCTCCTGTGTTTACACAAAGCCTGTCTGAACGGCACAAACTTTGGCACAAATCAGAATGAGCTCACAGCTCAAGCTACAGTGGCTCACTACTAGCAGATAAGGGAGAATTAGAGTAGACCAGCTGCTAGCTCTAAATAAAAACAGGATGGGTTTCTCTGTGTTTTCCTTTTCTCTTGTGAAGGCGTCATCTTCAATAAATAGAAAGGGTGAAATAAAAGCACAAAGGAACGTCCTACACAATTAGAGAGTGCTCCTAATAAATATAAATGTATCAAGGGGTACTCAAAATTATGCTAATCACCAAAGTGGCAAATTAGTAGACTCTGTGGGATACTTATCAAGAGCGTCTGAGACAAAATATTATTAGTTTTTTTTAGAAATCTGTGCAGAACTGTCTCAGACATCTTAAAGGTGCCCATACACTTACTTGATTCCCCGCCGACAGACAGCAGATTAGATCACTGTGATCAAATCTGCTGTGAAATCGATGCGCAAAAGCTGACTGATCGACTGATTTGCGCTTGAAATCGATCGTTCCAGTCGATCTGTCCACGCGGAAAATTTCGCTCGATCGCCGGCAGGTCGGGAGTGCGTCGATAGCGGGGTTCGAATGTCCGTCGACCGACGCTAGCGGCAATACATTACCTGTTCTGCCGGCGCGTGTCCCCGCTGTCCCTTCTCTGCGCTGGGCTCCGGCTGACTTCACTAACATCCTGTCGGGGGAAGTTTAAACAGTAGAGCGCCCTCTACTGTTTAAACTTCCCTGACAGGAAGTAAAGTGAAGCTAAAGCCCAGAGCGGAGAAGAGACAGCGGAGAGCGGGGGACTCGCGCCGGCTGGATCAGGTAATGTACGCTGGGGGCGGCGGCAGCACCACAGATTGTGAATAGATTTTATAGTGAAATCGATTCAAAATCTGTTTGCAGCGTAGGCAGCCAATAGATCCCTCTTTGATCAGATTCGATCACAGATGGATCTATCTGCTGGTCGATCTGGTGGCAATCGACCAGTGTATGGCTGCCTTAAGAAATCACTAAAATAGTGCAGATTCCTTCTTAAACTGTTAGGAATAGGAGGAATTAGGAAGGACTCTCAGGCAGTGCAGTGTGTTAGGGGAATTGCTGTTGCTGTGGTAACCAATACATATGCTGTAATGCATCAATGCCCAGCACTGGAAGGGTTAAGCTCAGAAAAGCTTCACAGGACACCTGGCAGCAGGGAGGAGGATGAGCACTTCACAAATCGTGCCTAGCCTGCACTGCTGCACAAGCTGTAGAACTGCTATTAAGCACTTCTTAAACTGTGGCAGTTTAAGGATTGATTTGCACCTTTCTTAACTGTAGTACAGTTCTAGAAATCCACGTTAAACTGCCACTGTTACGTAGGATTTGAGACGTTCATTACTATCATGCAGAACAGTTCCTCTGCTGGTTGCAACAGTTCAAGAAGAAAAAACTGTCAGTAATGATTTGATAAATCTGGCCCTCTGTCTTTCATGGAGGGGTAATGATGAGAAACAGTTAACTAGAAAAAAATAAAAAAAAGGAGCATCAAATACAGGAAAAGAAATAAACAGGAAAACGCAGTGTCTTCTGATAAATGTTTACTCTTCTCTGAACTATAAAGAAGAAAACTTGGCCGAAATCAAAAGAGCCGTTATCCTATTATGTGCGTTTAATTCCCCTAAGAGAGCCCTTTCTGTGGCTGATCTTTGGGTGAGAGGCGAATTGCTGGGGCAATGCCTTTTATGACAATTAGCCCGGGCTGCGCACAATGTAGAAATCCTGGGTGATTAATAGAAAGTTATAGTGCAATACTACAAGGGGAACTCAGTGGTGGTCATTTTAATAGTCCCTTATAAATGGAAATTGCATTAATATTTCTCAAGCTGAAGGATACTGTATTCATTAGCGTGGAAAGAAAAGGGGGAATTGAATGAATTAGCATTGCTAAAATCTTATGAAAAAAAAGTAAAAGGCTAGAAAAGAAAAAAAAAAAGAAAAAGTAATTTTAATGATTTGAAAGGCAGTAAAGTTTAACACAATTCCGGTTTTGTCCAGAAATAAAATCTTCCCAATAAAGATGAATAGCGGCACGGAGGGGCCTGTAATTAGCTTCTGTAGGAAGGGAGGGGCCTCTAGCAGAGCACTTTCAGCTACAGCAGAAACACTCAGTAATACAAGTCGATAATATTATTTACACTAAAAAACAACATTTGGCACAGTGGCGTAACTACAATTCATGCCCCCCCCCCCCCCCCCAGCAAAATTTTGACGGTGCTGCGCCATTGTTCACACCCATTCCTTTGCCTTATCACGGACTTGGGGCCCATCTCACAAGGGTCATAAAACAAGTGTAGCCCTTGTGATCATCACACTCATAACAAGTGTAGCCACAAACACACCTGATCTGAAGTATAGTCCCCTACATGGCGTACGAGAGGAATCGGCGTGGGAGACTTGGGCACAAGATACAGCCGGTATATGGGCTGATCCTGCTGCTGCACAAGTCCGGGCCGTGTTAAATACTATTCCCCCTCCAGGCCGCCATGGATGGTGGGGAATGAAATAATTTGGCTTCCAGAAATGGCTGGAAGCCGTATTATTGTGTTTTAAAAGTAACTTCAGCTCTGTCTTCTGACGGCGCCAAAGTTGCTCCCTGTGCGCCCAAGTCTCCTGCGCTGGATTCACTGTGTTCGCCCTATATGGGAGGAAGGGACAGTAAGTAGCAGGCTCGGATTTACATCACAGGAGCCTATAGGCACAGATGTCCTGTTACACTAGACTTCACCCTCCATGAACCCACAAACCTCTGCCGAACCGCACCGCAAGTTTGTCGCCTAGCTCAGCTGTCACTTCTCCCTTAATTCCCTTGCTCGTCATAGGTAGGTTTAGGTGTTCCTTAACATTAGGTACCCTCAGTATTAAGTAGCTAGCGGTGCCCCCGACTGAAGAGAGAGTTTATCAGTGGAATGCCGAGAGTGGGGTGAGTAACCTCTCATTTAGGCCCTGCTCGGGACTCTGCGTAGGGAAGGAGGGAGGCACTGGGACTGGGGGGGGGGGGGGGGGGGGGGAAGTGTGCCGCCTTTCCATCATCAGGTGCCTGTAAGCACGTGCCTACAGTGCCTTATGGTAAATGTGGCCCTGGTAAGTAGTTGTGCCCCCCCCTCCTCCTGCTCCGGGTCCCCCTGTGATCGCAGGTGCTGCTCCCCCATAGTTATGCCCCTGTTTTGGCAAATTACTGATGTGCAGAATTTGGAATGTCAAAGATGAAACTTGAATTGAAGGTTAAAAACATCATGCTTCACATTAAGCTGCACAAACTCTTTTTTTTTTAACGTAAGGCCCCTTTTGCCATTACAGAAGTAGTAAAAGCCCTATAGGGATTTTTATTTTTTTATTTTTTATTTTTTTTACAAACTCGGCAATTAATTTTACCACTGTGTGAAAGTCGTGTTTTGTAAGTCAATGGAAATGCAGAAAAATCACACTTTTGTCTGAAAAGCTGCATTCAAATTTAAAGTTGATTAGCTATTTTATGTAAGTTAACTTCATTGGTAGTACGAATAAAAATAAATTGTGATCTGAAAATTTGCACAAAAACACATACAAAAAAAACCCTCAAAACTGCAGAGAAAAAAAAAACAAAGGACAGAAAGCAAAAAAATATACATAAAGAAAACGTATACAGAAAACTGTAGGATTGAAATGGATAAGGGCGAGCTTTGTATTGCTTGCAAAGCGCTATGCCAGTGGAACCCTATGCGGGTGGTCCCTCTAGCAGCTCTTCCGAGAACGTAGCAATCATGGCAGGATCACATCAGTGGCTACAGTAGTGAAATCGACATCGCTGAAGGAAATCATGCCACTTCCACAATTAAGAAAAGCGTGGGTGCTTTACAATTACGCAAAGTGCAAGCAGTGGGGTCCCATCCCTTACAGTGTTCTGCTAGATTGTGAGTCCTTCTGAGGGAGGTAGCGATACATCCAGGGATGATGGGCAGATTCAACCAAGAGACAAATCTCTCTTTGATCAATGATTAGAGAGAGAGCGCCTGTGATGTCACACATGCACCCATGATACTCTGGCACCCATGCGGGATGCGTGTATGCAGCGGAAGCCAGTGGCGGGCACAGACAGGTGCACTGGGCGGACACATTTGACATGGGGGGGGCACCGAGGTTTTCAGTCGTATTTGTCACTCATCCCGATACCGCTCGCTGTTACCGCTGCGCACCCAATCGACCGTGAGAGCCCGACATCTTGCAGTACGTCCGATCGACATTCTCAGCCCACAATTTGTCACATTACTGATCTGGCATGCACTTGGCAGCACTGATTTTTATCCGATTCGCTAACAATGATCAAATCAGATGGACTATCGCCCACCAAGTCGCTAGATGTAGAAGTACCTTTAGTGACAAGACAATATACTCTTTGCTGCACTGTGGAATATGTCAGCGCAATATACACACTAAATAATAATAATAGTAACAAACTGCAACTACAATCAGCAAACCTCCTAGAGGGCTGCTGGGTGGGACTACAGATTCTTGTTACAGAATAAAGCTGCAGAAGATTTGGAACTTGGGAAAGGAATATTTGCAGAATTGGCAGACTTGGACTTTGGGCCAATCGGTGAAATGCTGGCTGCGGTAGGAGTGCTCCATAACTCATACAGAGCTGCTCCCATCCAGGTTACTGCGTTCTCTGAAATAATCACTCTGCCCTTGCAGCTGAGAACGGGACTCGGCTTGATCTACAGATACATTATAATTTCATTTTAATTCAAAAGCCAATTAGTGTAAAGCTGTTCATTTTCCAGGATGGATTCTGTGCTCTGAGAATGATGTTTTCTATTCAAAGGTTAAAGAACTCCTAAAGTCAATCATCCATTGTGGGGAAGGCAGGATAATGTGGAGAGCCACTTCCTCTGCACTTGGGGTGTAGGAACACATATTAAAGAAGAACTGTAGCGACATATATAGAAGAATGCAGTAAATTATTCAGGACACCCACTTTTATGTTAAATATCCTATAGCTATGTAATGTTGTATATTAATATTCAGCCCCCCCCCCCCCCCCCCCCCCAGTAAGGCTTAGCCTAGGCTGTTTGTTATGCAGAATTATACCCCCCCAGAGTATTCTGGGAGACCAGAGATCTTTCCTACTGGCTTCAGAACCCCCAGTAAACTACCATTCCACAGATATCACCTGCCAGTACTAAAAATGTTATTGTTAATTTCAGAAAATCAATCCTCCATGTACCATTCCTGGTTCCCTTAAACTCAAACCAGACTATCCAAAGGGTACGTTTAATATAGCATAAGAATACAAGTAGTGCACTTACAAATTTTCAGTAAAATCACACATATCAATAAAACACTTGTACTAGGTGTCTTTCCTGCTCTGTCTGTATCTTCACCCTACTGGTTTCGTTACTTAGTGACTCATCAGGGGCTTGACTATTGGTACTATACATGTCTGGTCCAATAGACAGATAGTAGTCGGTATATAAGCTGCTGAGCGCAGTAATACTGTTGTAGATTTTTAGCTAAGAGGTCAATACACTCTATAATATAGCGCACTGGCTGTTATCGCCATATAGGTGGTGTGGAAATATAACTAGATAAACTGTATTTTATTATAGGAGAAGCGCTCATACCCCTTTGGAATACTGAAATCTGGGAGAGGAAAGATTTTACATTGGGCACTAAATAATTTCATAAATGAATATTGTAAAAAATAAGCAATTTTATTAATTATGTTGACTAAAGTTCCTCTTTAAGGTAGAGCTCCACTTCCACTTCCACAAAAACATTTTTATACATATAAGTGCTGTACGATTCATTATTAGCCCCTGAGACCGCTGGCACCAGAAACCACCACATACCGACAAATCGCTGCACATACCCGTCATTACCGCCATCCATGCTGCAGACCCATCACCTCAGTCCACCCACTCTGCTGTCTCTATGACAGTAGAGCTCTGTGAGCCGGTCAGGAGCCACTCTCTTTGGCTCCTGACAATGAGATCAATGTGAGCCAATTGGAGTTGCTTACACTGGCTCCTGGCCAGCCCACAGA
Organism: Hyperolius riggenbachi; assembly: GCF_040937935.1. Lineage (NCBI taxonomy): Eukaryota > Metazoa > Chordata > Amphibia > Anura > Hyperoliidae > Hyperolius > Hyperolius riggenbachi. The sequence continues at coordinate 77,465,407 of NC_090649.1, read as the reverse complement.
GCTCTGCCGTCACGGCGAGTGATTTGCGGCAGGGGAGACAGCGACGAGAGCGTGCGGTGGTGGTGATGTGAAATCTACGCCCTGGCAGGAAGAAGGGCTCAGACACACTATAAGCGCTTTTCTGATTATCGGGTCTTTCGGGTCATCAGCGCTTTCTGAGAGCTTTTAAAAAAATTGCTCCCATTCACTTGCATTAACTACATAACGACCGCATCACGCCAATGGACCAATTGGCGTTAAGTCCTGGAGCTGTAGTTTAGTAGGGATTGCTTGCGCGCATGCGCGATAGTTCCCTGCTGGCTCAGCTCTGCGATCGCGGCTAGCAGACTGTTGAGAGCCGACAGGGGAAAGAATTCCCCTTTGTTTACAATTGTACAGCGCTGCCATCTCCTGCAGCGCTGTACGAGGGACACTCGGCTGCCAATGCGTGGCCCCTCATAGGCTGATGCCTATGAGAGGCAGGGATGAGTGCCGATCGCCATCCTACGGCGATTAGGACAGCACAGGGTGGGAGGGAGGGTTGAGAGAGAAAGGAGGGAGGGAACAGCCTCCCTTTTGTTAGTAAAAAAAACAAACCAAAGATCGCAGCAGCAATCAGAGACCTCCGGCATAGTGTCCTATTAAGGACACTAAAAGGTCAGTGCCAGTTGTGTACTAAGTTGCAGGGCTGTGCAGCAACCTGACCAAGCTGCACAGCCCTCTAGTGTGAAAAATAACCTGGTCACTAGCAGTGGCGTAGCTAAGGAGCAGTGGGCCCCGATGCAAGTTTTACAATGGGGCCCCCCCAAGCACTCTATACGTAACAATTGATACAGCGCACCAAAGCCTGCCAAGGGCAACTACAGTGTCAGAGGTGCAAGAAAAGGATGGGAAACAGTTTGTTAAGGATTACCACTATTCAAAGTAGCTATAGAAGTGATTATTATGAGCACAGGACCAATAGAGAGCTAATACTGTAGTTGAGGGAGGGCCCTTCAGGGCCCCTCTGGCCCAAGGGCCCCGATGCGGTCGCTACCTCTGCAATCCCTATTGCTACGCCCCTGGTCACTAGGGTGGGTTTAAGCCCAGGGTCATCAAGTGGTTAAAAATCACAGTAAAATTGTGTAAAATCGTTGCAATTGCAGAAAACGTACCCAATCGTGCCGATTTATATGCGAGTTTACTGCAATTTTAATTCAAGTGAATGGGAGCGATTTTTTAAAAGCGCTCAGAAAGCGCTGATGACCTGAAAACGCCATCGATCCCCCTCACACCAGCTTGGCTTTCCTTTAAACATGAAACTATAAATACATCGCTGGACTTGTTCTAAGTAAAGGTCACACAAAATAAAATAAGGGTCAGACAGGAGGACAAAGGGCACACCTGCAGCATCTTCAACAAACCATAGAAATTAGCGTCATGGTGCGGAGAACCTTAAAGTGTACCTAAAGCATTACCTTGTACTCATACTGTGCTGCGTGATCTAGTTTTCTTGTATTCCTGTATTATCTTATCGCTGTATGTCACCCCTAAATAACTAATGTTTAGGGCTGCGTAATATGTTGGCGCTTTATAAATACAATAAATAAAGGGAAAAAAAAGCCTCTGGATCCTAAAGAAACTTTCCCCATCCTCCTCAGGAGAGGTGATCGAGCCATGGACCCCACTTGTCGGCAGTGCATACAGGCACAGTAGCGATTTTCCAATGGATTTTGGTGGAAATAGCAAATGGTTCGCCTGCAGAGTAGAGTGGACCCAATCGAGGCTTGGGTTTTTCCACCAGGAGAAAAGCGCGACATAGGTAAATGTTCTGTGTCTTGACTGTGTCTAGCTGTAGAGACCACTGAATGAGTTACTTTGTGTTATGGATTTTTCAGGTGGACATCATTAAGGAACGTAACAAAAACAATCAAAATGCCTTATAAGCTAGTGGATCTCAGCCTCGCCAAATGGAAAATAATAATGTCCTATTTCAGAGACAGAAGACGCGGATTAAAATAATTTAAAAAAAATAAATTACCAGTAGCAGAACAAATGTAGAATAAATGCCCTCTTAAAACACATCTCACGATCTTCAATAATATAAAGGTTTGTTGATTTAGAATTAGGCATTTTAGATTAGATCATTTAGTACAGAGAGAAGCGCGTTCGTGTCAAGTCAGGCAACTTCTTTTTCATTAGTTCACATTAATCCTTTATAATATGCTGTAAAAAAAAGTAATAGCTTTAGTAAAAAGCAAAATGGCAACAGATTTCCAGACTCCTCCTCAACAAATGGAAATGTCACCTTTTTCAGAAGGCAAAAAACATCACATTTCTGACATCAGCATATGTGAGGTGTTTTAACACTCCAGAAAATGCTCAGAACTTATAGAAAGGGGAAAGAAATACCATGTAAAAGAATGAAGGTCTTTTCAAGACGACCTCAATCAAAACTCAAGAAAAACCAAGCTGGGCTATGAAAAGTAGAATTATGGAAGGTACGTAAAGGTTAATATAGACACGGTCCCCCTCTCTACCCTTCCCCCCTTGGTGCCCATGAGTACACATTGTAAGCAATTAAAAAAAGTGTTTTATGTGCACTTGGATAGGTTTTCTTCATAAAAGCCTAACCCTTGTATGGAGCGTTTTCACAAAATCTGGGAGCCATGGCACTGCCTGATTAAAGTGAATGGGAACCGCATTTTTTTAAAAAAAGAAGGAAATACTTACCTAAGGAGAAAGAAGGATCTGGGTTGTATAGAGCCTTCCGTCTCCTCTCTCGGTGCCCTCTATCCTGTGCTGGCTCACCCCCGTTTCAATCCTCCGCCGAAAGGGTATTTGGATGTCTTCGGGAGCCGTGTCCTCCCGAAGACATGCGGCTCCATACTGCACAGGCGTGAGCATGCAAGAGACTTCTGAAGCCTCCTTCGGCCAGGTAAAAGCAGTATTTGACTAAATTAGTCAAATACTGCTACCGGGCGAGCCAGCACTGGAACGAGGGAACCAGGAGAGGAGCCGGAAGGCCCTATAGGACCCAGAGCCTTCCCTCTCCTTGGGTAAGTATCTGTCTCATTTTTTTTAAATGCTGTTCCCATTCACTTTAAGCAGTAATGCAGGTTGATGGAGTTGGGCAGGGATGTGGTTGGGCTGGGCTGTGTGTTCTGGAAACCTTTTTTTCAACTTCATCTTATCTGTTTCCTTTTTTTCTTTTCTGTTTCTCTGTTCCATTTCCTCGTTCTTCCAACTTCTTCTTTAGCTTCAACATGACTGTTTTAACGATGATAGCTCAATTTCATCAAGCTAAATACCTCATCTGTTTCTCTACACTTAATCTTAACAAGAAGCACAATTCAAATATAACAAGGTGTCCAGTTAACTACCAGTTTGCAATAGTGATTGTCACTTTTATGATAACCAGTTGTCCTCTCTGTATCTGAAATTTACGAATAAGAAGACCATCCATGTTTCCATCTTTGAAAGGTTTCTTTCCATGCAAAAAGGTTAAATTATGTAAGATATGTGAATATGGTGGGACTAGAGTCTCCAGGTTCACTTCTTATACCAATGGAAGGATTTTTAAAGGGAACCTGTACGGAGTAAAATTATTTAAAATAAACACATGATGTAGCTACAAATGAACATTACATACTTACCTCACCGTCAGTTCCTTTCAGAAGCTCACCATCTTCTTCTTACAGTGATCCCTTCCAGTTCTGACAATATTTTGTCAGAACTGAAATATACCAGTTTATGTCAGTTATATATCAGCAGCTGTCAGTTACAACTAAATGTGCAAGGTAATGTCCATGTTCCCCTATGGCTCAAGTGGGTGATATTACAGTTTAACAATGTGCTGAGCAGGAACCTGTTAGGGGGTAATGGCCATTTTTAATATGGAGGACGGAGAATTCCATTGATCACAGTGGATAAATGGGACGCAGGAGAGGAGAAAGAGATTGAGGAGTAGACTACACAGGAGGTAAGTATGGTGTGTGTATGGTTATTTTGACATTTATTTTCAGTTCAGGTTCTCTTTAAGATTAACCAATTTCTTACTTATACTACTTATACTTATACTACGGTAGGGGTTTTGTATGTACTTACCTGCCCGTGCTACCTGCAGCATGTGGGCCGCACTGGCAGAACCCCCCAAAAATGGTTCTCTGAACATATTTATAATATTGCACACCCTGTGGTACCAGATGGAATTAGATGTTTGCTGTAGGTAGGGTTAAACCACATTGGAGGGGTGGCACTATTAAGGTCCTTTCACAATTAGAAACTCGTTGGATTTATCAACTTAACACCTTAAAGAGAATTCTTACAATAAAAAGCATACCATTCTATTCATTATGTTCTCCTGGGCCACTCTGTGCTGCTTCTGCCACTCCCTGCTGCAATCCTGGCTTGTAATTGCCATTTTTATGCATTGTTTACAAACAAAAAACATGGCATGAGAACAGCTCACTGTGTGACTCAAGCAGAGCTTGGAGAGGGTGTGTATAGCTTCTGCCAATGACAAGCAGTGCTGCACATTCCACACATTACAGCCTGAACCTGACAGAGCCAACAGAGGAAAGAAAATAAAAATTATTACAGAGACAGTGCAACTAGAAAAGGCTGCAGTATGCCAGAGCACATTAGAACAGGTATAGGAACTTATAGGATAGAAGAAAGAAGGCTCAAAATTTTGTTACAGAGTCTCTTTAAAGAGACACTGAAGTGAGAATAAATCTCGCTTCACAGCTTATATTCAGCAGGGGAATGTGTGCCCCTGCTAAAACGACGCTATCCTGCGGCTAAACGGGGGTCCCTTACCTCCCAAATCCCGCCCAGCAAAATCCGCAACCAACTTGGTCGTAGATTTTGCTGCTGTTGAAGCAGGGCTAATGGCTGCAGCCCTGCCTCTCAGCGCTGTCTATCAGCGGCGCATCGCCGCCTCTTTCCTGCCCCTCTCAGCGAAGGAAGACTGAGAGGGGCGGGGGAGAGGCGGAGGTACGCGCTGATAGACGCGCGTGAGGCAGGGCTGCAGCCATTAGCCCTGCCTCACCAGGAAGAGATCCCTGTGACTCCATGAGGGGATTTGGGAGGTAAGGGACCCCCATTTAGCCGCGGGATAGCGGTGTTTTAGCAGGGGCACACATTTCCCTGCTGAATATAAGCACTGAAGCGAGATTTATTCTCGCTTCAGAGTCTCTTTAAAAACGCATGAACTTAATGCACATATAGATTTAAATTCCTTTATTAGTGATGAAATTGGGCAGGAACATGCATCATACTTCAGTTGAAAACCCATGAGCTGAGGTCAGTGAACTGGCAACCACTTGTAGCCTTGCTCGCTATCTGCACACCACTCTGGGCCTGTGTGGATAAACGCAAAATTTCCAGCAGGTGACACCTATGCTTAATGTGTAAGCTGCTTGCCTAAATACTGAGGAAATGATCTGAGACTTGCTTGTGCATGGCTGCAATGCTACAGGCTACACAGAAATGTGGACAGAGGAGCACACTTTAAGCACTGTACCTGCATTAACTGGTAAGACCTATGCTTTCATTCAAAGATGTCTGTGCCTACTTGCAGAAGCATTCAAAACAATAAATGATTACCAATTATTTTCTGAATTGAGATAGAGTACTATAGTGTACTTTATGGGCTTAAAGAGGAACTCCAGTGAAAATAATGTAATAAAGAAAGTGTTTCGTTTTTACAATAATTATGTATAAATGATTTAGTCAGTGGTTGCTCATTGTAAAATCTTTCCTCTCCCTGATTTACATTCTGACATTATATGGTGACATTTTTACTGCTGGTAGGTGATGTCAGTGGAAAGAGATGCTGCTTGCTTTTTTGGCAGTTGGAAACAGCTGTAAACAGCTATTTCCCAAAATGCAATGAGGTTCACAGACAGGAAACTGCCAGGACCGTGGTCCTCACAGTTTCCTGTGGGTGGGGTTTCACCACAATATCAGCCATACAGAGCCCCCTGATGATCAGTTTGTGAAAAGGAATAGATTTCTCATGTAAATGGGGGTATCAGCTACTGATTGGGATAAAGTTTAATTCTTGGTCACGGTTTCTCTTTAAGTGGGCAGCACGGTGGCGTAGTGGTTAGCTCTCTCGCCTTGCAGCGCTGGGTCCCTGGTTCGAATCCCAGCCAGGGCACTATCTGCAAAGAGTTTGTATGTTCTCTCTGTGTCTTCGTGGGTTTCCTCCGGGCACTCCGGTTTCCTCCCACATTCCAAAAACATACAGATAAGTTAATTGGCTCCCTCTAAAATTGGCCCTAGACTACAGTACTTACACTACATAATATAGACATATGGCAATGGTAGGGATTAGATTGTGAGCTCCTTTGAGGGACAGTTAGTGACAAGATATATATATACACTGTACAGCGTTGCGTAATATGTTGGCGCTATATAAATACTAAATAATAATAATATTAAAGTATGACAATTTCTGATATAGTAAACTTCTGATATAGTAAAAAAAAGAAAAAAAATGTCCCCCAGCAAAGCAAGAATATGAATATCATCATGGTGATGCATTGCAAGACAGTCAGCTAGAAAATGAAAGTGAAGATGAAGTCCCCTGGAAGTTATGAGTCTCTGTTATATACAGAAAATCCTCCAACTTACCAAGGGTTACATCTTACTGTCACATTGTGGGTGTGCTGTAAATGTGTGTGGTGCCTGTCAATCACATTAGGAGCTTGCTATTGGCCCCCATGAGCATGTGACTGACAGGACACACTGTGCAACTGTGAAACCTCCGGACCAAAGTGGGAGCTTCAGGTGAATTGTACCCTCAATTCCAGGAATCCATGTGTTTTGGAATTGAGGCAAGTTTGTTTATATTTTGCCAGTCCCAGTGCTGGGCTGTCTGTACATATGAGCAGATAAAGCCGTGTATGACCTTTTCTACCAATCAAGATGTACCACTGAAAACCTCAGAATGGTTTCCCTAGAATGGCTCTTAAAGGACACCCGAGGCGAAAAAAAACGAATGAAGTAAACAATTGCATCTATCTTCCGTCTCCTAAAAATTACTTTTTAAGATATTCCACAGTTATATTTTATATTTAAATCTAGTTTTTAAGTTTTTATTGTTAAATTGTTTTTGCTCAATAATGCATTCATTGAAGTATCCCAGAGTTAAAATCTATGAACTATTGACTCTTTATCTCTTTCTTGCTCTCAGAAGCCATTTTCTGCTAGGAAAGTGTTTTATAGTTGGAATTTCTTATCAGTGAGGGTCCCACTGTAGTCTGATTCAGCCCTGAGTCAGACAGGAACTGACACTTGCATACCTGATGTTTAAAGGGGCCCATACACTGGTCGATTTCAGCCATCGATCGATTCTATCAAATCGATCAATCAAAAATCCTGCCAAATCTATCGATCGATCCTTCTGCGGCCGATTTTGATCGCTTCCGGTCTATTTGATCTGACAGGATGGAGAATCTAGGTCGATCTGCTACTAGCAGCAGATCAATGGCCCATAGAGTTGCATTGGATCTAATGGTCAAATAATGCATTTAGATCAATTTCAAATAGATTTCCAATAGATTTCATTCAGAAATCTATTGGAAATCTGTTCCTAGCGTGTGGCACACATCAGATAGATTCCTGTCAGATTTGGCTTGACAGGCATCTGACAGAAATCTATCTGATGGTCAAATCTGCTGCAAATCTATAAGTGTATGGCCACCTTAACTATTTCAGGCAGAAAAAGAAAATAAGGAACACAGCATAGTTATTTGTGTGCTTGGCACTATACATACACATGTCTATCTTATCATGTTACATGTCGGGTATCCTTTAAGGCCTCTTTCCCACCAGGACGTTGCGTTTTAGGGTACGTTATAGGTCGCATAACGTGCCCCTAACGCAACGCCTGGTGGTGTTGGAGGAGGACGCTACCTAGAGCTGCGTTATGCAGCTCTTGGTGCGCCTTTTTTGTGCTATGTGATGACCACGTGATCCGCATCACGTGGTCCCGCCAGCCAATCGCTGCACAGAGCGGCCGCTCCAGGAAGTAAACACTGCACGTCACACAGTGCAGTGAATATTAATTAGCCATGTGGCTGGCCGCTGAGGAGGAGGGGAGACCTCCTCCTCCAACATTACTGAGCATGTGCAAACAGTCTAACGCGGCTTAGCCGTGTAGAACGTACTGCATGCAGTACTTTCATTGAACGTGCAGCGTTACAATGTGATGCAACGTGGGCACTGTGCACAGCCCATTGATTTTTCATTACTGTGAGTTGGGCTGCGTTACAGGCTGCTCTAACCTGCGCCTGTAACGTCCCACTGTGAAAGCAGCCTAAAGGAGAACTCTGAAAATACAGTCCTCTTACTGAAACAGTGTTTTTTTTAAAACAAATGAGGGATATACCGTATTGTCCATGTTTCCCTATGGCTCAAGTGGGCAATGTTACAGTTTAACTGTGTGCTGACCAGAAAGCGGTTATGGAGTAATGGCCATTTTCAAAATGGAGCACAGAAAATTCCCTTGATCACAGTGAACAAAGAGGACGCGGGAGAGGAGAAAGACACTGAGGAGTAGACTACATGGAAGGTAAGTATGACTTGTGTATGCTTATTTTGACTTTTCATTTTCAGTTCAGGTTTTCTTTAATGCTCCTACATCCTCTCCCTGCTCTCACGTCTGCAGAACAGCAACAACAACGCTAAGAGGAAATAATGACTTCACACTGCATTAAACTGCACAATCACGACATCCATAAACGTGCCTGTTTTTATTTCCCCAGGAAGACCCACTATTGCGTACGCTCTAAAAGATGATCTATTTTGAAGCTGAAAGTCTTTTAAAGTAACTGTTAATTTGTTTTATCACACAGAAGTTTTTTTTTCTCCTTTATTTTTTATTATCCGCAGAGTGTCTTATGTTACTTGGCAACTGATAGTAACAGTCGGCGTTAGCGATGAGCACCCTCGGAGGTCTGCCATTAATTTGTATTCCATTCTCCTGCGTCTCTCTCCATCTTTACTGGCGACTGATGATGAGCAGGAGACTGAATCATCTCAGTTTGGTAACGGTTCAGGGTAAATTGGTGCAATCTATACACACATTGCGCGCTGCCTTCCCTATATGAACACGGATGTCGTCATAGCATGATTCTAGGACTCTCTGAGCAGACACAACCCACACACCCCCACCCCACCCCAACACAGCCGCCTGTCCGCTCAGCGTGATAATAATCAGGGCCTGACTGCTGCGTATAATCATATTATTGTTCTATTACGCTCTGTACAGACATAATGCAGAGCGTCGCATAACACAGCGTGATTTGACCACTGGACATGGTAATGATCAGGAAGTGACTGATGCATTTCACTGTAATACGGTTATATTACACTCCACGCTGTTGCGGTGCTACATATATCTCCTTGTGATGTAGCCGCTAGACTGGATAATAATTAGGACTGGACTAGGAGTTGTTATCAAAATACACAACGGCGCCCAAGGCATAAGGATACTGCTGATTACCCATTACAGGAGGATTCTAGACTAAGGGCTTGTACACATGCCCAAAGCATGTCGCCAGTCAGGGATCGTGAGTTGATCATCTTGGGCAATATCACTAGGCCCGGCTGCTCACATCAGTGTCAGCTGTGTAGCTGACAACGCGCTGTGTTGCTATGCAGGGGGAAATACGGAGGGGCGACAAGCGGCGCATATGTGATGTCATGCGGCTGGCCGGGGGAGCAGCGCAAACAATGGGATCGGCACCAATGGGGTTGGATAGATCCATCCGGCGGATCGCTTGTGGTTTGGGCTTCGGGTGCCGTACACATGCCTGATTGTCGGCTGAGGAGGTTTGTTACCGCCCGCCTCAGGCGACTTATATCAGGCCTGTGTACAAGGCTTTAGCACAGCCAGCCATTTGGAGGGGAAGGGGTTTGACTGTGGCTTGTACAATACTAATGCAGCCATTGGTCCACTATGAACAACCAGTCTTGCTTATCTATGGGGACCTAGCTCACTCATTGGCCCTGGTTTTCCATAGAAAAAGAAAAATCAGTGCTAGGTTCTTATGAAGGAATCGTCAGAGGAACATGAAACCTTTGCTGTTACGCTCCTGACCTTCCACCTTTTAAAGGGGCATTTTTAGATGTCCACCTGAACACGCCCTTAGGGCTATAGCCCACTAGAGTGATTATAGCAGCGTTTTGGGTGGTTGCCTTACCCATTCACAAGTGCATGGGACCTCCTGCTGACATCAACGAAACTTGCTGCTACCACCAGAGCTTGCCCTCCTTTGTTAGGGTTCGTCCCTTAGTCTCCCATCCTCTATATTATTATTTAGTATTTTTTACAGCGCCGACATCTTCCACAGCGCTGATTTGAATGCAGGGTGTGTATATTGTCTATTAGTAGGCTCTGCATATTTGGTATTTGGTGCATTTAGTCTTTTGGACGCAGTATGTCCTAAGTAGCACTGCCCCTTTTCCGCTGTGTACAAAAACTGTAAGTATATTCTTGGTCCAGCTGCTCCTATTTAATAGTTTTGCTTTCAGTGCATATGCAGAGCTTCTGTTTTGGGTTCAAGGTGCTTTTGTTGTCTCTGGGGGGGGGGCTCAGCGCATCTCTGTTGGTAACCAGAGGCGGTCTAGTGATGCACTAATCTACCTTTTTTTGCATGTTTAAAACTTTAGTTCATGTCGCACCCAGGTTAAGCATTTGCATGTTTTTAACCTCCTTAGCGTCGGCTGCCATTCTTCTTCCTCTCCTCCGAGGCTCTGCTTCTTCCTGGTGAGATCAGCCCACAGCCTGCAATCTTACTATAGGGTTACAGCGGCACACGGAGGACAGAGGGAAAACTACAGCGCTGGATCCCAGGGAGGTGAGTGATTGCTGAGCTGCCGCAGATCTTCCTAGCAGCATGATTTTTCCAGGTTTTAGGATCTAAAAGCATGCAAACAAAAAAATTGCACTGTTTTTAGACCCTAAAATCCGGAAAGAATCATAACGCCAAGCGGGTTAATTTAGTTAGAGAAATCCAAATGGCCCCTCCCAGCAGAGGATGACCTCATCGTAGTGGGATGGTCAAGTACTTGATAATTTGCATGCAATCTATTTTGGAAACCAACATCCTCCAATGGTAGTTAGGGGCATCTGATTTGAATGCAGGGTGTGTATATTGTCTATTAGTAGGTTCTGCATACTTGGTGCAGGTAGTCATTTGGATGCAATTTGTCCTAAGTAGCACTGCCCCTTTTTCACTGTGTACAAAAACTGTAAGTATATTATTTGGCCAGCTGCTCCCATTGAATAGTTTTGCTTTTAGTGCATTTGCAGAGCTTCTGTTTTGGGTACGTTTGTTGTCTTGGGGGGAGGGGGCTCAGCACATCTCTGTTGGTAACCAATGAGAGGCGGCTTGGTGATGCACTGATCTACCTTTTTTTTAACAATAATATATATTTGACGCATGATTAAAGGTCAATTGTTATATATACCAATATTCATGCTGAATATCTTGCCATATGTTTTTTTTTCTTTCTTGATGTTTTTGCATGACATGCTTGTAAGATTTTGCACCTGTACTAGGTGTTCTTTTGATTGTTTGGAATTTCTTATTGAAAGCTAATTAATCAGTTGACAGATTAGGCTGCTATAAACACGACTAGCCCACTTTACTGTAGGGTTTTTTCACATGGTCTTTGTTTTGACGCTGGCATATGTGTCAACTTGTTTCAATTACGGTATCTTTGCATTATTATTTTTTATATTATTGTACAGCCATCTATTATAAAAATGCTTTAATAACCATAGTATATATAAAAAAAAAAAAAAAAACAACAACAACCCAACTTCACTAGATCTTACTAAATCACATCAGGGTACCAAGCCCCAGCATGCCTAGAGCGTGTGGAATCCTAGGTTTCCCAATGTCATGTTGCAGGACAGGAGGCGTGGCTAAGTTGTCACTCTTCAACCCTTCCAATCAGGATACAGGAATGATTTTCGCCAGTCTGCTGTTCAACCTATTTCCTGTACGGTTATAGGCAGGGGTGTAACTAGAGGGGAGCAGCTCCTGCAATCACAGGGGGGGGTCCAGAGCTGTGGGGGACCCAACTGCTAACCTTCCCTTCCACCAATACAGAGGTCTATACTTCAGATCAGGTGTTTGTCTGACTACACTTGTTATGGCTGTGAAGATCTTGATGGCCACACTTGTTTTATGACCCTGGTAAGATGGGCCCCAAGGTAATGAAGGGCACTACGGGGACGCAAGGGAAGGGGTGCGAACAGTAAGGCACCATGAATTGTAGTTAAGCCAATGGTTATATGATAGGCCAAAAAAAGGGGTAGAGTTGGACAGGGTGGCTTCTCCAGATTTTCAAAGCATTATCACAGTTTACCAAAAAAAAACATTTTGACCTACATCAGTTCTAAGGGGGTATTTTTCCAAGTTTGTATAATTTGAATGAAAACTTCATGTAATATATTTAATTGAAGTTCTATATAGACAAGGTTCTCTGTCAGAGCATATTTTAGCCATTGGACGTGATAAATCGGTTATTTTTGCTCAATGCAAAAATATTTCCCAGTAGGACCTGACCTTATAGACACATGGTACTGCAACTACACAATATGGCCTGACCATTGACATGATCATAACGCAATTCCATTCCACGCTACACAGGCCTAAAAGAGTGCTTCTCCAGCTCGACCAGACATATTAGTCAAGTTCTATTACCTATTGTACAGATAACCCCCAACTTGACATGCCTTCTGGATATTTTCACAATACAATCAATTTCTACGCTATACACAGATTACTACACCTACGCACCATGACCTGACCACTGACCTGTTCATAGCGCAACCACCCTTCACTCTATACAAACATACTATAGAACATACCCTGCAAAAATGTTGAACATGTTCACAGTTGAATGAATGTACAAGCCAGAAAGTTACATACCTCAAATAACCACTTACATGCTCATAATAGCAAATGACCTTAAAGCAAGATTGTTGGGCTTTCTACCACACAGACATCCCCGACCTACATGACCTGTTCTCATGAACACATGTAATTCATATACAATCTGTATAGTATTCAGGTATAGAGAACTGCAATTCCAGTATGACCTGACTAGTGGCTGTATAGAGTAATGGTTAAGGGCTCTGCCTCTGGCACACGAGACCAGGGTTCAAATCTCGGCTCTGCCTGTTCAGTAAGCCAGCACTTATTCAGTAGTAGACCTTAGGCAAGTCTCCCTTACACTGCTACTGCCTATAGAGCGCGTCCTAGTGGCTGCAGCTCTGGCGCTTTGAGTCCGCCAGGAGAAAAGCGCAATATAAATGTTCTGTGTTTGTCTGTGTCTGTGTGACTACGGTCTTTAATACATATTACTCTCCTGTTTTGTGGTATGTATGGATTTAGCCAGCTCCTTTTCGATGGCTAGCTCTAATCTCATAACCTAACCTTATTCCATTTCTAATAACTAACCCTAACATTCCCAAAAGTAGATTGCTTCCTGGTGACTACCCTAACCCCTCCCTAACGTTATCCCCATCCTAATGCCTAACCATAATATTCCCCTAACTTTATCTTCTTCCTGATACATATCCCAAACCTCCCCTCAACCTTAATACATAGTCATAATCTGGCCCCTATCTTTATCTCTATCCTAACAGCTAATCCTAACATACCCTTACGTTTTTCCCCTTCTAGATGCTTAGTCCTAACCTCCCACTAATGTATTCCCTTCCTGGTGCCTAGTCCTAACTTCACCCCTAACCTTATTCCTTTCGTGATACGTAGCCCAAACCTACCCGCTAACCTTGTTCCCTTTCTCACACCAAACCTGCCCCTCAACTTTATCCCCTTCATGACACTTACATCTAACCTCACCCCATTCATAACTCCTTCCTTCCTGATGCCTAAACTTACCTCTCCCCACCCCCCCCCCCCAAAAAAAAAAGAGTAATTTCCTTTCTGATGCTTTACCACAATTTTCCCTCTGATTTTGCATCCCTTCCCCCCCCCAACACATACACACAATCTAACGTGATTGCTTCTGATTTCAGCACCGACCCTTAAACAATAACAAAAACAAGCACCGCCATCTGCTTTTGTTGCAGCTTATGCTTCCTGTTGCTTGTTGATAATAGTCATTCGGCATCCAAACTCTGCACCATATACCAATAAAAGTTGCATGCACAATGCTGAAATTTATCAGAATGCTTCAAACCCTTTGCACTGTATGGCGAGTTTCAAAGATTCTCTACCCTTGTTTCTTCCTTCCATCGGTTGACATGGAAAGAAAACAATTTAACACATATACACAAGAGAGTCTTATTATAAATGTTATTGATACAAATACAAAAACAATTCGCAAACGAGACACAGAGATTTAAATGCACTAAAAACAATACAATGCTATGAAAATAAAATTGACAAGAACCTGAAAAGACATCATAACATATTCAATTCAAGATATGCCAATAAACACCTAATAGGGTCAATAGGCCCCTGCTGGTATAGAAAACCAGGTTTCCACAAGCAATGATTAATTTGTGCTAATGCACAATATTTGATAACATCATAACGTGACCGAGCATTGGTGACTCAAGTACTGGAGTGCTATGACAAAGATATCACCTCATCTAGGATTCCAAATATTATAGGAGTTATTATGGTGAATTCAGATCACCCCGAGGATTACAACTCCCTACAAGTATCGTGGGCCATCAGCCCCTTCTTCAGGAGCAGCCTGTGTGCAGGGTGCTGTACACCATCTATAAATACTGCCACCAAGAACCATAGTGTACAAAACACAAAAGAACAAGCCAAAACAGATACATTAATCACAATTCATGATCTCACCAAAAATCAGCAGAAGTCAACAGTTAAACTGGAACTGGGAGTAATGTGAGCTCTGTCCAGCTCTCTTCTCCTTTCCTTAATAATAGGTAAGACAGACAATGAATGATTCATCAGACACAGGTAATGGGAAGCAACAAGAATCCTCCAGATCAGAGTTTCTCAAAATGTTTACAGCATGCTACTGCCTCCCCTTCCATACATATACATTTGTTAGGAGCCTCAGGACCATCTCAAGGTTTTTTACTACTATAATATAATAATAATAATAATACGAACATTTGTATAGCGCTTTTCTCCTGTTGGACTCAAAGCGCTCAAGAGGCCACCCTGCAGTGTTAGGGAGTCTTGCCTTGAACTCCTTACTGAATAGATACTTGACCTAGCCAGGATTCGAACCCTGGTCTCCCATGTCAAAGGCAGAGCCCTTAACCAGTACACTATCCAGCCACTACTGAGGTAAATATCGTATCAAACTTTTCCTCCCAACTTCAAGACAATACCAGTACACTTGTTTGACAAATTAAAGTAAACAAGCACGGACTGCTGCCATAAAAAATAGACCACCGCTTCATATATGTATATAGCAATCTTTAACCAGTTCAGGACTGTGGTAAGTAGAATGTACACTGCATCTGTGGCTCTTCAACCCTGATGTGGCGTAGATTCTATGCCGTGCCTTACTGCAGTCCTGAGCTGCTCCTGGAGGAAGGGAACTCAGCTGTCATGTGACAGACAAGCATCCTCCTATCCGTCAGTTGCGTGTGGCGGTATTAATCCAGCCATAACAACAAAAGTCATTAGGTGATACCTTTAATGACTAACATGTACAGTTAGTCATGAAAGGTATCACCCACACAACTCTTGTTATGTCTTCGGATCCTATCAGTCAGTCAGTCATTGGCTCCTGACCTCCTGATAGCTGTGAGCCAATCACAGTGATCAGGAAGTGAAAGAACAAGAGACATGTCCCAAATGTGTTAAAATAGCTGGGGGAAAAAAGCAATCTGTTTTATGTTCACCACTTCTTTATACATAGAATGTTTTGTCCCAATTGGTAGCCTAGGTGCACTGACAGCGGACTGAGAAGGGTGTCGCTGCACATGGGCTGTAAACAGACATTTAGAATGCAAATATGTTCACATTCAATAACAACTGTGCGGCATATAAATGAAATACGCATTGTAGAGGGAAACCGGAAGGTGATAATGAAAAGCTTTTCTACCCACTAAATGGTGGTTTCTCCAACGGCAAAAAAAACATAATTCAATTTTAGCTGTCACTTCGGATTACAGCTCTCCATAGCACATTGGTTGGAAATATTGTTACAGCGCTCCATTGTCTAGAATGGAAATGTAGATTATTGACGGAATAAATGGCTTCCTGATGACATACATGCAAAACCACCCACAATTCCTTTACTCCATGTATTACATAAAGATAATTCCATCATGACCTAATCACTGAACAGTCACAATAAACTTCTATGACAGTCTCTATACACATATAACAGTACTTCTCTGGCAAGGCCTAATCACAGAAAATAATCATAATGGATTTTTTTTTTGTACTATACAAAGAGTATCTCGTTAGCTTTCATAATATAATCCTACTACATACAATAAAGGCATAAAGCATTGCGGCCTGACCGAAAGAAATTCAAAGCGCATAAAACCTACCTGCACCTGACTGACACTAGCTGCATAGGGCTGGCTGCAACTGCACTTGTTACAGCTGAAACAGGTGCTACAAACTTACACTAATGAAGGATGTTTGCTTCCAAAATAGTTTGTATGGAAAAGATTTTATACTATACCAGGGGTGTAAAACTCAAATACAAAGTGGGCCGAAATTGTACACTGGGAACTAGTCATGGGCAAACCTTAATGTCTACTGGCCACCTTCCTTCCTTATAAAGATACCAGGTGTCTAATTACCCCCCCAACCCCTATACAGTTCCCTGTTGTCTAGTGGTCCTACCGCCCCTATACAGTTCGCTGGTGTCTAGTGATGCCCTCCCCATACAGTTTCCTGGTGTCTAGAGGCCCCCACCTTACCTTATACAGTTCCCTAGAGTTTAGTGCTTTCCCCCTCTCTCCCCCATATGGCTTCCCTGGTGATCTAGGGCTTCACCTCCAACATAGCTTCCCTGGTGGTCTAGAGTGGGCCAAACATAATGCAAGGGAAACCACTTGGGGGCCACAATTAATGGCTGAAGTGTGGCTGCAGGAGAGCGCTGTTAGCGAGGCCACGCTGGACATCCAGGGGCTGAAGTGTGGCTGCAGCAGAGCGCTGTTAGCAAGGTCACGCTGGACATCCAGGGGTTGAAGTGTGGCTGCAGGAGAGGGCTGGCAGCGAGGCCAGGCTGGACATTTAGGGGCTGAAGTGTGGCTGCAGGAGAGGGCTGACAGCGAGGCCATGCTGGATATCCAGGGGCTGAAGTGTGGCTACAGCAGAGCGCCGACAGCGAGGCCACGCTGGACATCCAGGGGCTGAAGTGTGGCTGCAACAGATCGCTGACAGTGAGGCCACGCTGGACATCCAGGGGCTGAAGTGTGGCTGCAGCGCTGACAGTGAGGCCACGATGGACATCCATGGGCTGAAGTGTGGCTGCAGTGCTGACAGCGAGGCCAGCTGGACATCCAGGAGCTGAAGTGTGGCTGCAGGAGAGGGATGAAAGCAAGGCCATGCTGGACATCCAGGGGCTGAAGTGTGGCTGCAGCGCTGACAACGAGGCCACTCTGGACATCCAGGAGCTGAAGTGTGGCTACAGCAGAGCGCTGACAGCGAGGCCACTCTGGACATCCAGGGGCTTAAGTGTGGCTGCAGTGCTGACAGTGAGGCCACGCTGGACATCCAGGGGCTGAAGTGTGGCTGAAGGAGAGCGCTGACAGCGAGGCCACGCTGGACATCCATGGGCTGAAGTGTGGCTGAAGGAGAGCGCTGACAGCGAGGCCACACTGGACATCCAGGGGCTGAAGTGTGGCTGAAGGAGAGCGCCGACAGCGAGGCCACGCTGGACATCCAGGGGCTGAAGTGTGGCTGCAGCAGAGCACCGATAGTGAGGCCACGCTGGACATCCAGGGGCTGAAGTGTGGCTGCAGGAGAGCGCTGACAGCAATGCCACGCTGGACATCCAAGGGCTGAAGTGTGGCTGCAGGAGAGCGCAGACAGCAACGCCACGCTGGACATCCAGGGGCTGAAGTGTGGCTGCAGGAGAGCGCAGACAGCGAGGCCACGCTGGACATCCAGGGTCTGAAGTGTGGCTGCAGGAGAGCGCAGACAGCAATGCCAAGCTGGACATCCAGGGGCTGAAGTGTGGCTGCAGGAGAGCGCAGACAGCGAGGCCACGCTGGACATCCAGGGGCTGAAGTGTGGCTGCACCAGATCGCTGACAGTGAGGCCACGCTAGACATCCAGGGGCTGAAGTGTGGCTGCAGCGCTGCTAGCAAGGCCACGCTGGACATCCAGGGACTGAAGTGTGGTTGAAGGAGAGCGCTGACCACGAGGCCACGCTGGACATCCAGGGACTGAAGTGTGGCTGCAACAGATCGCTGGCAGCGATGCCACGCTGGACATCCAGGGGATGAAGTGCGGCTGCAGCAGAGCGCTGACAGCGAGGCCACGCTGGACATCCAGGGGCTGAAGTGTGGCTGCAACAGATCGCTGACAGCGAGGCCACGCTGGACATCCAGGGGCTGAAGTGTGGCTGCAGGAGAGCGCAGACAGCGAGGCCACGCTGGACATCCAGGGACGGATGTGTGGCTGCAGTAGAGCGCACTCAATAGCTTCTGTAAAACACTTCTAGAAAAAACAAAACTGCAGATTAAACATTTGGCACACGTTGCTCTGCTAATCCTTCAATATTATTCCAACAATAAAAGCTTTTACCCACACACAGTGTCTAGAAAAGTCTAGAAAAACTTCTATTTCCTTCTCTAATTCTCCGTTTCACCGAGAGGCCCGAAGGTGTACCGGAACGCAGCCTGAACCCCGCCAGCCCCGGGCTCGCAGGCAATAAAACCAGCTATTTATGGAGATTGTACGAGGCGTGCTGCTTTGTGCCTTTCTCTCGCCCGCCCTGCTCCCCTGTACAGAACTCCTCTCTTCCCTGCACTCAGCCTCTAATGTCTCTCTGTGTCTCCAGCCCCGGCCCGATTTAATGCACCGCTTTCTAATATCTTAACAGTTGCCGCTGCTTTCAAGGCGTCAGGTGAAGCCGGCGAGGCTGATAATCCTGTGAGATTGCAGATGACAGGCTTGGCGAGGAAAGCGCGGCGTGCTAGAATGTCAGCGAGGGGAAACAATGAGCCACGAGCCGGCTGAGATTCCGTACAACAATGGGCTGAGCGCGCAAATCCATTCTAATCCTTTGAAGCCTGAAGACACGGCCACCTATTGAACGGGTTAAGAAGACTTTGTTAGAGAGGACGCTGCCAATTCCCATCATCACCTTTTATCCCCTCTCTTCAGCCCTCTCTGCACATCCGCACTGGGTCTAGCGGGTCACAGGAGGTTAAGAGCGGCCCCAATTAATAGGGTTTTGTCCTGCTACTCCCTGTACTTATTTGCATGGAGCAGGAGCTACTGGGGGAAGGAATAAACTGAAATCTGTACTGAAGAGAATTTCAAAAAAAATTGAAGCTGACATACTGTCCAAGGGCCGGTTCCCACTACACCAGGAAATGGTCCAATTCACGGAACAGACATGCATGGTCGGAGTTCTGGGAAGGCCACAAAGGCCCGGGACTTAGGCGGCTGCAGCCCTAGGGGGCACCTGGACCTGAAGGAGGGGCTGCTAAGAGGGGGCTGCATAAGAATCATGGAAGGGGAGCCATAACATACTTGTCCTAGGGGCACACAAAGTGATTTTGTGATTTTCATGCACAATTTTTTAACACAAGTAATGAAAGTCACTGGGAATTTGCAGGAATTTCTGCTGCAAGAAGTTTTATTTTCCTGTATTAGAAAATGCAAACTTTCTGAACAGCTTTCTGCTTTTTACGCTCAACACGTATGCTTGCAATTACAATGTATCCCGCTGCATCCAAAAAAATACGGACGTAACGCAAAAAAAGTCAATGAAAAACGCAATCGCAAGTGCAGAACCACTACGACAGAAATCCAGGAATAGCGAGGAAAACCGTCCCTGCCTCACACATACCATTGCAAAAAAACAAACTTTTTGACTTGCTTTTTTTGCTTTAAAATTAATTTGGAATACAATTTTTTGCACACAATTTTTTGTACCCAAATTTATGTTGCAAGACAATTTTTCCAGGCATGTGAAACGAATGAAATGAATATTAGCAAAGGTGCGATTTTCTATTTAATTTCATTAGATGTGTTTTTGCACATTCAAAAAACGCATGCAAATTTTAATAAGTGTGAACCCGGCCTAATACTTGCCTTACTCTCATCTTACGGGTTCTATATCCTCCCTCCATCATTACAATTATGAATAAAATGAATCGCAATGCACCACAAAATAAAACCGGTGCCCACAAAGCAGCAGCAGAATACACATTTACTATAGATCCTCCTATCCCGGCAAATGGTTTTACTGACTGCCACTTGGGTTAAACGCTGCAATGGCATCACCACGCCTTAACCGTGGCCTGTCGAAGATCAATACAGCTCCGTTCATCAATATTGCCATAAATAACAATAGACCTTTGCTTCCAGGAAGAGTACGCACTCTCTGCACTCTTACATACCTAATAAATTGCCTGGAAGAGCTAATTCCGGGGGTACGCACATCACAGCGGGCCTCGCGCAGGAGGCCGCCACCACTGCTTTACAATCAGCTGTGAATACAAACAAGCAGGAGTGTTTGTTAGCTGCAAGGAGCAGGCTCGCCAAAATAATAAGCAAGTGTACATTGCGCTTGGAAGCGCATAAATCACTACGGCACTGATGCAATAAGACAATACAAGCTAGCTTATTATTTCAAGAAATAAAGGTCATCGAGAAGGTTCTGTAGTGCCCTCTCTGGAAAGACTTGCAAGGAAGAGCTTGCAGCTCACAGCAACACAAATCATGTAAAAACCATTAGATGGACTCTGCTGCTCAAAACTACAGAAAAAAATAAAAATAAAAAAAAGGTCAATGCAACGACGATCAAGATAGTCTACATATCAAAAACCGGCATCATTACAGACGGCTCTAAACTTTCATTTTCGGAGGGACGATGGGAGAAGCTATTATGAACACGAGCTGTGTGGAATTATTGTTATTCCAGACTTTCAGGGGAAAACACATGCTTGGTTCTTGTTGCTGGAATAATCGTGTTTTCTTGGCTGCTTATAATTCTGGGCTGAAAGGGATGACAGAAATCGTATGAAAAATGTAAAACATGCTGGGAGAAAGAAAAAAAAAACAACAAACACAATTTAAGCAAGATTCTAGGGAAATAGCAAAGACGTAGTTCAAAGCACATAAACGTGGTCATCAGCTAGAATTATACTAAAGCTGAATAAGGCTGGGTCCACACTAGGTCCGGAAACGTATCCGTGGCTGCGTTTTTCAAACCTGATGAAAAACGGAGTCCCGGATACTAATGTTTAAAATAGCAGCCAGCCTCACCCAAGTAAAAAACGGATCCGTCTGCGTTTGCAGGGATCCGTTTTCAAAACCTGAACGGAAGGTCCGGATCTGCTGCATTTTCACGCAACGGATCAGGACCACGGATACACGCAGGGGTAGTGAAAGTAATGAGAAAACGCATCTCCAGCTCCACAGGCAAAAAATGGATGTGAAAACGGATAGCCTGAGCTTTATGATTGGCCCAAAAAATCCTCCCACTCCTTCCTAATGATAGAGACGTTTTAAAACCTGAACGGAAACTGATACAAAACTGATGCAAAACTGATGCACTTTCATCAGTTTGCAGTACGGTGGGTACTTCCCCTGATCCGGACTGCAGTGTCCGTCCTGCAACCGGGTCTAGTGTGGACCCAGCCTACTGTATTACAAATAGCTTCTGTTTTTCAGATAGCGGCAGTGGTTTACGGAGTTTGACTACAGTGAAGAGGGGGTTCAGTTCTGGTGAACAGAGGCAATGCCGGGTTAGGTAATTGGCCATCTGGGGTTCGGCTATTATGTAGCTGAAGCTCACATCAGTTGAAGCGTAGCTGCTGGATTAGTGTTAGTTGTAGGTAGGAGAGGTTAAGGTTGGGCGTAGGTGGGGGGGGGTTAGTGTTAGGAGTAGGTAGGAGGGAGGTTAGTGTTAGACGTAGTTAGGGGGAGGCTAGACTTAGGCGTAGGTAGGGGTCAGGAAAGTGTTTGGCATAGGTGAGGGGAGGTTAATGTTAGGAGTAGGTAGGAGAGGTTATTTTTGGGCGTAGGTGGGGGGAGGTTAGTGTTAGGCGTGGGTAGGTGGGAGGCTAGTGTTAGGTGTAGGTAGGAGGGAGGTTAGTATTGGGGGTAGGTAGGGGGAGGTTAGTATTAGGCGTAGGTGTGGGGAGATTAGTGTAAAGCATATGTAGAGGGGAGGTTAGTGTTAGGCGTAGGTAAGGGGAGGTTAGAGTTAGTGGTAGGTGGGGGAGGATTAGCATTAGCCGTATATAGGGGGAGGTTAGTGTTAGGAGTAGGTAAGTAGGTGCGCTAGAGATAAGTGTAAGTAGGACAGGTTAGTGTTAGGGGGAGGAGGAGGGTTAGTGTTAAGCATAGGTGGGGAGGGTTAGTGTTAGGTGTAGGTAGGAGGGAAGTTAGTATTAGGTGTAGGTACGGGGAGGTTAGTGTTAAGGTGGCCACTAACTGTCCAAATTCTAGCGAAAAATCGTTAGAGCGATCAGAAATACTGATCGGATGAAAAATCGTTCACTACACCATCAACTAACCAATCTTTGCTTCCTATCTATCACGACCACGAAGAAAATCCAAATTTTCGTTCGACGAAAATTCATTCGGGCGACATTTTTTTCACTCGTTCATAATCGATTGTGCCCACCAATGGAGATTATTTACAACCAATCCGATCAGAATTTCTGATCGCTCGAATGATTTTTCGCTAGAAATTGGACAGTTAGTGGCCAGCTTAAGGAGTAGGTGGGGAGGGTTAGTGTTAGGTGTAGCTAGGGGGAGGACAGTGTTAGGAGTAGGTGGTAGGCCTCTTGCACACTGCAAGTGATTCCGATTCAGATTCCGCTTTTTAATCAGTTTTTACATCCAATTCCGATTCCGATTTGCAGTTTGCTCCCTGCACACTGCAAATCAGCATCTGAATCGGATGTAAAAACTGATTAAAAAGCGGAATCTGAATCGGAATCACTTGCAGTGTGCAAGAGGCCTTAGAGTTAGGCGCACGTAGCGGAGGATTAGTGGGAAGTATAAATTTGGGAAGGTGATAGTAGAATATCGGTAATGTTGGCAATATTATATTCCCCCCCCTCCCCCACCAACTTCCCAACACATGTATGCATTGGAACCACATACAAGTTTTATCTATTGTCCATTATTATTTCCTGTTTTAAGGACTATGGAGATTCCTGATGAAACCACAGAGATCCCAAGGGAAAGAAGTGTGGAAAATGTGCTCAAGGAAGCAATAGACAGTATTAAAAACCACAAAGAGTTGCTAACCACACAATGTAAAATAATGACCTTTTTTTCAATCCCTGGAACTGGGATTTTAGCTGGCAGTGTAATTATAAATGTGCTGTTATTATAACGCAACATCCCGTTAACCTGGCCCACTTTATTACATTGTGAGCTTGATCTCTGCTCCACTAATCTGTCTAAAACATTTCCCAATAGTTACATTGATTCTGTACACTCACAATGATAAAGCTACTGCAGTGCTGATATCATCACGTCTGTCTGCAATACCAACAAAACAGGGAAATCAGGTTTTATAGGAGAGTAGAAGCAAATTAATTAATAGAAGTATATGCCATTGTGGATCGGAGTCTCATTTTAAGTTATTTTAAAGAGAACCTGAACTGAAAATAAAAAGTAAAAATAACCATACACAGGTCAGACTTATCTCCTGTGTAGTCTACTACTCAATCTCTTTCTCCTCTCCTGTGTCCCATTTGTCTACCGTGATTAATAGAATTTTCCGTTCTCCATTTTAACAATGGCCATTAACCCATAACAGCTTCCCGGTCAGCACGCTGTTAAACTGTAATATCACCCACTTGCGCCATAGGGAAGCATGGACATTACCTTGCACATTCAGGTGCAACTGACAGCTGCTGA
Source organism: Hyperolius riggenbachi (assembly GCF_040937935.1). Lineage (NCBI taxonomy): Eukaryota > Metazoa > Chordata > Amphibia > Anura > Hyperoliidae > Hyperolius > Hyperolius riggenbachi. The sequence continues at coordinate 77,441,381 of NC_090649.1, read as the reverse complement.
TATATAACTGACAGCAACTGGTATATTTCAGTTCTGACAAAATATTGTCAGAACTGGAAGGGATCACTGTAAGAAGAAAATGGTGAGCTTCTGAGAGGAACTGACGGTGAGGTTAGTATGTAATATTCATTTGCAGCTTCGTCATGTGTTTATTTTAAATCATTTTACTTGCTTCAGGTTCCCTTTAAGCACTACCACCTTTCAGTGAACTTTAAGAGCCTGGGACCCCCGCGGCCCCCAGGTTGTATGGGGGGCAATGGGAAGCCTCCTCGTGGCGCCCCTGGATAGTGCTATGTAGCATGAACTAATTCCCGCAGGGCTATTGTTTTGCGGTTTTGGTTTTTGACCCTGCATATTTAGGCATGCGAAAGCAAATGCATATTTGCATGAGCAATGTCTCGTGATTAGCCAATAGGCCAAATTTGCAAAGCCAGATTTGTCAGGTTCACTTGGTTGATGCACACATTTCCTTTCTGGTGTAATTAGAACTTTAAAGTATACCTGAGGTGACATGTGACATGCTGAGATAGACATGCATGTACAGCTGCAAGCACTCAAATAACTACGCAGTGTTCCTTTTCTTCTTTTTCTGCTTGAAAGAGTTAAACATTCAGGTATGCAAGTTACGAGTTTGTCTCCATGTGGGACCCAGTCAGACTATAGCATCCCATACTGATAAAGAACTATAGCCAACCCCACCATTGCCACCTAACACTTATTCTTTGCTCACTACACTGGCTACCTATAAAATGGAGAATCCTTTAAAAAAAATGTCATGCTAACATTCAAATCTCTACACAAGCTAGGCCTCAGTTACCAGAAGGATTTCTTACAACTGCGTCACACCTCCCACTACCTCATACCAAAAGGATCTAACAACTTGACAACCCCCAGAGTTTAACTAAAAACCTTTTGGACCGTCTTGCCAAATTTAATCTAGACAACTCCCACCCTGGAAACGTTTCAATCAAAACAGAAGTACAGACTTACCAGCAAGCTCATGGTGAACCAGGACTCCTAGGAGTGCGTAATGGGCTACAATGGTCCAAAAAGCCCTCTTACTAAAATGCTATGGAAAACAAAAGTTTACTTTCTTACTTTAACGTATTTGCAATAATTATCGCAAATACTTTCTGTTTTAAGAAAGCAAACTTTTGTTAATCAAAACAGAAGAGCCACCTGTTTAGTCAGGTATTCATGATCGCATAACTATTTCCCCCTTGTACGCATCACTATGTACTGATCTGAGACAAGCTCATGCTGAGAGAAAAGCGCTTCGCAAATGTTTCGTTCGCTTTTTAAACCCCCCCAATCATCGTCCCTCAGCCCCCTCCGTAGCAATAGAACACATCGCTAGCCTCAAAGCTATGGATGTGTCTGTACAACATCATTTCCCAAAGTGTCAGCTGATGGATCGTTTCCCGATCACCAACAGGCAACAATTATCATATATGTGTCCTCCCCCAACCTCCTGTACTCGGATAGCATCCGGTGACTTGCCACTCCTCTAGTAACTACAAGCGATCTCTATCTCTGCCTAGCGAGCAGAGCGCAGCTTAGAACGTTACTTTGTCAAGGGAAACTGGCTGTGGCAAGATCTTTTTTTAATTAAACTCTACAATGAGGCTGCGGAAGACCGAGCAGAAGGCGATATTGTTTTGTCAGAAGCCAGGGCAGACGCGTGGAAAAAAAAAAGCTGTTCCCTTAAGGAACTTAACTAGTTCCAGAGCAGAAATGTGATGGGTAGAAATGATTGCCTTTACTGTCAACCACAGACATATAAAGCTCTTATGATAGCGCTGCATACAGAATTCCAACGCTGTGAGACCTTAGCATGCAACTGATGTACGGACTCAGACAAAATATACTCTCCCAGTCACATCTGTGAAGCGTTACACAGGAATTCAAAGCAAAGAGAAACAAAAAGCTTTTTGTCCAGCTTTGTATCAAAGTGTATCTCTGGGCAAAATCCTTTACCAGACAGTGTTTATGTTTGTAATGTATTGTATATGGAATGTATAGGATACACAGACAGTTCTTAGCAATGCAGAAACTCAGAAGTTACAATCGGCTTATCTCCGCGGTCCTCAAACTAAGGCCCGCGGGCCGAATGTGGCCCCCTGAGGCTTTTTTATCGGCCCCCTACACACAAAATGTATTACTTATAGATGCGGTGAGCTACATCTTTAAATATTGGTGGTCCACATATAGATTAGAAGTGCTGGCACCACCCATCCACATGGAAGTCAGAAAGCAGTAATTGTCTGGTTTCCAATCACATTCCACATCAGCTAACACTGCTGTCCAATTTCAGGTTGTCACCTGGGTATGCTTCACTGTCTGGCCCGCAAAGACATCATTTTATGTATACTCCGGCCCCCCAGCAGTCTGAAGTATGTTGACCCGGCCCTCGACCCAAAACGTTTGGGGACCCCTGGCTTATCTCCTTAGTTCCTGCTTATCTGTTTGACAAGTATACATTTAGCGGCCATCCCTGATCAGGCTGGGAGAGGGGAGGGGATGGGGCAATGTAAATAAAGGAAGAATGAACATCTCCCTCTGCTCTTTCTGCACCTTTTAGGCCCCTCTTACACTTTTATTTTTGTTTACCTTTCTGCATGCAGGGTAATGTAAGTATGTAACAGCAATTAAAGTCTATGGGGCTTAGTACACTAAGCCTGTCGCATCACGTTAAAGTTTCTGATCGACCCCAAAGTCAACAGCACATTACTATTGGACTTCCTCGCCAACACAGTGGTGGCGGAATGCATGGAAGTCAATGGGCAACACGGAAATGTTTACTTCCTGTCCAGCAGGGAGAGGGGCGGCAACAGGCAGCGCTATGCATTCTACCCTATTGGCGCACACTGTTGCAGGGTGAATGTAGCTTTTTGCGTTGTAGTAGGATGCAATGGGGCGGTGCATAACACCGTAAACACAAGGGCCAGGTGTGAAACCGGCCTGAACAACACTTCTATACAAATCCATCCCGGCATATATTGTCTGATGACAATCGTTCATTAAACAAGGTGTGTATGAGATCATCAGATATTTCGTAAGAATTTCTTGGGGCTTTGACATAAATGGATTGTTTGCAGCGTTATTAGAATGATCTGTCACTTAAAGAGTAACTTTAACCCAGGATTGAACTTCAAGCCAATCAGTAGCTGATAACCCCTTTCCCATGAGAAATCATAACCTTTCCTTGAACAGCTCATCAGGGGGCTCTGTGTGGCTGATATTGTGGTGAAACCCCTCCCACAGTGCGATGTCATGACCAAGGTCCTGACAGTTTGCTGTCTGTGAACCTCGATGCATTGTGGGAAATAACGGCTTTTTCCAACTGCCAAGCAAGCGGTATCTCCCTCTGTGCATAGAACTCTCAGTAACAAACTTATTCCGCAGAGACGTCACCACCAGTGATAAATTTCATTTAAAGTGAATATTAAGCTGAGAAAAACAAAAACAGCTAATCACCTATGGAGAGGGAAGGCTCTGGGTCCTATAGAAGCTTCCAGCACCTCTTACCGTCCCTGCGTTCCAGCGCTATCACCCCCGGTAGCAGTATCTCTGCCACCGCGGGAGGCTTCGGAAGTGTTCGGGAGCCCAAGTACTTCCAAAGACAGGCGGCTCTGCACTGTGCCTTCTCACATGCTAACACACGCGCAGTACAGAGCCACCCATCTTCTGGAGCACTAGGGTTCCCAAAGACTTCCGATGCCTCCCGCGGTGGGGGTTTCAAACTGGTGTAACATCACTGGAACGCAAGGACCATGAGAGGAGTGGAAAGGCTCTATGGGACCCAGAACCTTTCTTCTCCATAGCTGAGTATCTGTTGCATTTTTTTTTCAGCTTTACTGTACAAAACGACCCACTGGACAAATGGAAAAAGTCTTTCAAAGGATACCCGAGGTGACATGTGACACGATGAGATAGACATGGGTATGTTTACCCATAACTATGCTGTGCTCCTGTTTTTTTTCTCTCTGCCTGAAAGAGTTAAATATCAGGTATGCAAGTGGCTGACTCAGGGCTCGTTTCCACTAGTGCGGCGTGCGTCTCGTAGACGCACGCCGGCACTGAGCGGGTTGGCGGGATGGCAGGCGAATCCCATGAGCTGTGCCATGCACGGCTATGGGATTCGCAGCCTCCGTGGCAAATTCTGCGGGGGGTTCCGGCCGAATCGCTCCCGCAAGCGATTCCGCCGCGGCCCCGTCATCCACTATGGCAGAGTTTCCCTGTGCAAATCATGTGCGGGGGATACTCTGCAGAATCGCCGGCAAAATCGCCGAAGTGGAAACAGGCCCTTAGTCATGAATCAAACAGGAAGTGACTATAGTGTGACCCTCACTGATAAGAAATTCCAACTATAAGGGCCCTTTTCCACTAGCAATCGCAATCACAAATGACAAACGCCAGCAATTGCGATTTTTGATAAATTCTGTTATGCGATTGCGATTTTTCATTTGCATTGCATTATCACTCTAAAAATCGCTCCAGAAAGCGATTGCGATTTCCAAATCTAATCACTATAGTGGAAAATACTTTTCATGATTTCTATGATAAAGTAACAACCCTAGCAATTTAAAAATCATTAATTAACGATTTGCGATTATGCGATTCAACTGTGTAGTGGAAAAGGGCCCTGCAAAACTTTCCTAGCAGAAAATGGCTTCTGAGAGCAGGGAAGAGATAAAAAGGGTTAATAGTTCATAGATTTTAGCTCTAGCATATTTCAATGAATGTGTCATTGAGCAAAAACAATAAAACTTAAAAAACTTAAAAAGTAGATTTAAACATAAAATAAAACTGGACTATCTTAAAAAGTAATTTTTAGGAGAAGGAGGATAGATCTAATTGTTTATTTAATTAGTTTATTTTCACTTCGGGTGTCCTTTAACATCAGAATAGGGCTTTGACAAACCAAAATCGATGCGCAAAAAGACGTTAAATTAAATGAAGGGGATTGCTATTAATTTACAGTATTCCTGAGCCTAGTGAAGCATTGCACATCAGCAAAACACTGTATACAGAACTACTGATTCCGGAATATATAATTAGCACTGTGGCGTAAACATGACAGATTCCACAATGACTGTTTGACTACTTCTGCAGCTCATATTCGCTGCTAAATTAAAGAAATGTCTGGGGAAAAACAAAACCGTAAAACAAAACACGCGCACGCTTCCTCCAAGGAGCCGGAGCGGCGCTGCCAGCATAGTGTGGGTCCTGCTATCATGTACCGGGCCTATACATCCCATAATTAGACCCAACGCAGGCGGTTTATGCATCGAAATACACTTGGGTACACAGGCTAGTAGCGGGCTGGGCTTATTCTAAACAGAATAAAACATGACCTGAGAATGGGAAAGATGGGGAAAATAATAGAAAAGGCTTTTTGTAAATAAATAATAGTGTGTGCTCTGTACTTGTGTGCATGTGTATAGGCAAAGGCCTGAAAATAGCAGCGAGTTACAATAGACCGAGGCCAGTGTAGCCAGTTAATGGGCATCTGTGGCTTGCTCTAACCTTTTCAGTAAGGCACGTACATGTCTATCTTACAGTCATGTGAAAAATGGTGGGAACCCCTCTCAGCCTGCATAATAATTTACTCTGCTGTCAACAAAAATAAAATACCAGTGGCATGTCGTTCATTTCCTAGGAACATCTGTGTGCCGGGGTGCTTTCTGAACAAAGATTTTTAGTGAAGCAGCATTTAGTTGTATGACAAAAATGTGGGTTACCCTTGTCATTTTGCTGATTTGAACGCATGAAACTGCAAAATCCTGATTACTTGGTACACCACATTGTTTGGTTTAGTTTGTTAAGGGCCTGTTTACATTTGTGAATGGGAGGCAATGCAGCTACGCATCACTTCCGCTCCCATTCGTGTCACTTCCGCATCTCCCGAAGCAGTAGTGTATAGAAGTGTATAGTGTATAGAAGGAGACGGCAGGTGGATGCGGCTGTGCGAGAATCTGCAGCGTGCTGCAGGTTCTTGGATCGCTCCGCATAACCAGCGCGTAATGGAAACTGTTCCATTGCCGTGCATTGGTTACAGTGCAGCCGCAGTGCGATGCGGATATGTAGCCGCATCGCACTGTGTACAGTGCAAACGGGCCCTAAGCTGTAAACATTATAGATGGGTGTGTCTGATCATGACAAAAGGTATGTAAGGTGGCCTATTGCAAGTCTTGCTTTCTTTGACTCCTCTGGAGAGGAACAGCACGAGATCCTCAAAGCAACGCTCCAAAGATCTGAAAACAAAGATTGCACAGTATCGTGGTTTAGGGAAGGCTACAAACAGTTATGTAGTGAAAGCCGCATCCGGACTTCAATGGAGAGACGCAATGCACCCTTACTCAGCAAGTCATAGGCTCAGCTGTCAGTGCCAGCTGTCTCAAACCATAGGCGCTCAGCTATCAGTGTTGGGTGTGGCCATAATCACAACCCTCCAGCTGTCTCAAGCCATAGGCGCTCAGCTATCAGTGTTGGGTGTGGCCATAATCACAACCCTCCAGCTGTCTCAAGCCATAGGCGCTCAGCTATCAGTGTTGGGTGTGGCCATAATCACAACCCTCCAGCTGTCTCAAGCCATAGGCGCTCAGCTATCAGTGTTGGGTGTGGCCATAGTCACAACCCTCCAGCTGTCTCAAGCCATAGGCGCTCAGCTGCCAGTGTTGGGCGTGGCCATAGTCACAACCATCCAGCTGTCTCAAGCCATAGGCGTCTAGCTGTCAGTGTTGGGCGTGGCCATAGTGACACCCCTCCAGCTGTCTCAAGCCATAGGCGCTCAGCTGTATGTGCTGGGCGCGGCCATAGTCACACCGCTCCAGCTGTCTCCCAATAGGAGAAGACAACATATTACTGTGACTTGTATAGGAGGTAAAACTGAACTGCATGTTAGTAGCTCTCCCAGCTTCAGACTGTTCCATTGTTCACCGGATAAACTGAGTGAATTGAACAGCTATAAGAATCCTGGGAACAGTCTGTGTTGCCTCTCAAGGTTTTCTTTTCTCATGTATACATTTATGTATTTCTACATAGAAAGGAATCAGGACATTCCATTGCTACACGCCTGCTACATTTACTCCAGACTGAGAATGGATGGCAGTCATCTGAAAGGCTCAATGAAGCATCCACAGCCACACAGCGGTGAAAGTGGGGGCTGATAGGTTGATGAAATCATGCTTATTGAAGTGTTGGTTGTACCCATCGAGACCTCTGCACATCATTAATTATACCAGTATCTGTACATGGCAGTCTGGCGGCTGAAAGGGCAGCCTTTTGTTACCGCTTAAAGTGCTGTGCTGAAGTGTGCTTAAAGTGACACAAAATGAGGCTCAGATCAATAGAGCAGTCGTCCTTCTATTACGGATTTAACTTTTGTCTAAAAACGGAAGTCCCACTCCAGGCTCACGCCACACACACGCCAGTGTCTGCAGACATATTAAATAGAGGGATAATAATGAGCTTACAACTACAGAAACTGAAGGGACCATTTCAATGGTCGCTATTCAGAGACCAGATCCCACTATAGGTTCATTATTATGAGTCACTATAGTGTTACATACCGGGAATGATGAGCCTGTGTCTTAAACAGGGGATACAATAAACAAGGCAATGATGTTATTGGCCAGGGTCCCTTTTAAAAGAGGAACTTTACCAAAAGATAGTAATAAGGGGGAAAAAAATAAAATAAATCAAGACATTGCAAAGTGAGAAGTTAAAAACAGATGAGAAATCATTCATACTCGCTGTGTACTGTAGTTTGCTTGTGTTGTTTGCTATTCTGTGAGCCTGCAGGTTATCATCTTTACTTCTGCCAGACATGAAAAAAAATAAAAAATAAACGGCACCAACTACTCTTATCTGTAAACACACCCACTAACAATGTGATCGACTAAAAGGTTGTCTTATATCTATGCACAAGGGGTGTTTTATACACATGCACAGAAGAAGAAACTGCTTGCTTGGCAGTTAGCTATTGCCGTTATTTCCTACAATGCAATAGGGTTCACAAACAATCACACTGTGGGAGGGGTTCCCCCACAATACTCCCTCAAAACTCAAGACAAGCATATGCTCTATCTTAGGCCACTCCGCCTTTGACCTAAGGCCAAGTTGCACTCCTAAGGGATATCCCAGAAATACCCGGCCTCTAGGTATGTTTATCGTATACTACCCCACCTCTTGTTCCCCCCCCCCCCCCCCACTCCTTTAGATTTTAAGCTCGCAAGGGCAGGGCTCTCTCACCCTTTTGTATCTTGGAATTTGTTCTCCATTTTAGTGTTCTCCCCGGGCTCTTTTAGCCGAGTGCTCCACCCGGCTAGTTTTGGTCAGCACCCGGCTGTCATCGGCTCACCTCCTCCTCTGCTGTAAGAGTTACACACAGAAGCACCGACCCTGCATTCTCTCATCTCGCCCCACCCGGCTACTTTTTCATGCCACCCGGCTGGAAAAATAATTCTGGGGAGAACACTACATTTTATTCATTGTGTTACTTTTGTCACTGTAATTACAGATTCTGTATTTTGTACCAATTCTGTATTTTGTATATTGGTGTACACCATCGTCTGTATTATTATGTACCCCATTGTTTCTTTGTACAGTGCCAGGAAATATGTTGCCGCTTTATTATTAATAATAATAATAATAATAATATCAGCCACACAGACATCCCAGACAGCACTATTAGAGAAAAGGTAAAAATTTCCCATAGGAAAGGGGGTATCAGCGACTGATTGGGATGAAGTTCTATCCTGGGTTACAGTTCCTCTTCAAGTTATTTTAAGAAAACCTATCATGAAATGACATAAAATAAAAATAAATAAATCCCAGCTTCAATAACAATAACAATAACAATAATATTTATATAGCGCTTTTCTCCCTGGGGACTCAAAGCGCTGCGACCCTGCATTATGCAGTCTCAAAGGCTCGGGAAAAGAGGTGAGTTTTTAGCCTTTTTTTAAAGCTGTCCAGAGAAGGAGCCTCTCGTACTGATTGTGGAAGTGAGTTCCATAGAGTAGGGGCTGCGTAGGAAAAGGCCCGAGCACCAAATGTTAAGTGTATCCTGGGAATAACCAGCTTCATCTTGTTGGCAGAGCGGAGGGTGCGTGAAGGGGCATAAAGTTCCAATAGATCCGCTATGTATTTGGGTCCCATGTGGTGTAGAGCCTTGAATGTCAGCAGGCAGATCTTAAAATTGATTCTCCATTTTACTGGCAACCAGTGAAGAGTTTGCAGTACTGGGGTGATGTGTGAGCTGCGGGGGGCATTGGCTAGGAGTCTGGCTGCAGCATTCTGTACTAGCTGTAAGGGGCGCAGAGCCTTATCTGTAGATCCGATGAACAGGGCGTTGCAGTAGTCTAGGCGGGAGGATACAAATGCATGAACCAAGGCAGGTAGGTCTTCAGCTGGGATAAGGTGTTTGATTTTCGCTATATTTCTTAGATGGAAGAAGGAAGACTTGACGACAGCTGATACCTGCTGTCTGAGTTTTAGATTTCCATCCAGGATCACCCCAAGGTTACGCACAGAGTCTTTATACTGTACAGTATCTCCCCCAATTGCTAGTTTAAGGTGGTGAGCGTTTTGAACTTTATCCATCATGTGTGGACCACCTACCACCAACACCTCTGTTTTGTCAGAGTTCAGCCTCAGCCAGCTGGTGTTCATCCAATTTTGTAAATCCACTAGACACGCATTTATGGATGCTGATGGGTCTTGGGTGCCAGGCTTGAAGGACAGATACAGTTGTGTGTCATCTGCATAACAATGGTATCCTAGGCCATAGTTCTGGATTATTTTGCCCAGTGGGAGCATGTAGGCTGCAAAGAGTAATGGTGATAGTACAGAACCCTGTGGAACTCCATAGGCAAGTGGCACTGGATTAGAGTAGTGTGTGCCCAGACATACTTGCTGTGTCCTGCCAGATAGGAAGGTCTGAAACCATCTAAGAACAGTACCCCTTAGGCCACAGTAATTCTTCAGTCGCTGGATAAGAATTTCATGATCCACAGTATCAAATGCTGCTGACAAGTCAAGAAGAATCAGAACTGAGCATTCACCCTTGTCCCTTGCAGTAAGTAGATCATTCATTACTCGGACTAATGCTGTTTCAGTGCTGTGCCTTTTCCTGAATCCTGACTGAAAAGTATCAAAGATGTTGTTATCTGTAAGCCTGGCTTCTAGCTGGTTGGCGACTGCTTTCTCGATAACTTTTGATAGGAATGGTAAGTTTGCCACAGGTCTGTAGTTGGTTACAGAATCAGGATCTAGTGATGGTTTCTTCAGGAGGGGTTTTATGATTGCTTTCTTTAGTTCTTCTGGGAAAAGACCACTTTGCAAGGAGCACTGAGTGATTTTGTGAAGTGCTGGCCTGATCAGCTCTGAGCACTGCATTAAGGATCCAGTTGGGCCAGGATCCAGGTCGCAGGTAGTGGGGCGGAGACTTTGAATGAGAATTCCAAAATCTTCTACACTCAGAGTGTCAAAGACTTGCCATGGTGGTACGGTAGTAGGCATATGCAACGTCCAGTGGTCAATTGATGTAGTTGGTGTAATGCTGGCACGGATGGTAGACACCTTGTTTGTGAAGAAGGCAGAGAATTCTTCACACCTTTCCCTGGAGTATGTGGTTGGGGCTTTTAGGCAGGAAGGATTGCAGAGTGATTCCACTGTGTGGAAGAGTTGAGCAGCTCTGTTGTTGGCTGTAGATATTTTGTGCGAGATAAAGTCTGATTTTTTCTTGGTTACACTTGACACACCATCATGGCTTCTAAATACGGTAAGTGAAATAGTTAATTTGCATATGTTAACCTCTTTTGGAGCATTCGTTTCTGTACAGTGACTGCAGCACTGTGAGGAGATTTAACATTTGATTTACAGAGAGGAGACAGGTGATAAGCTTCTGTTTGCCATACGAACAAGGGAGAAAGCATCTTGATGGCAGCTGCAGTGACTGGAAGCGATGAAATAGTTTGTTTTGTTTTCCATGTGCAGCTCCTTTTCAACAGGATATCACATAACCATGCATAATGGCTACTACCAGCACTAACTGTATTGAGGCATTTGTGGATATTGTATTTTTTAGACAGCTGACAAAAGCAGGCAGAATAACTATATCAGCTATAAGGAGTCAGAACACAGTTTTTGTGGTGTGTTATGCCATAGCATCAGGGGCAAACCCAGGATTTTCAAGGGGGGGGGTGACTGAAAGGTCTCCCTCTGCCACTCACAATGCAGTAATATGGTAGGACATCATGCTGGGTGCACATAATGCAATTTCCTGTCCGGCTGACAGGATTTGACACTTATTTCCTAAATATCCGATCTGCTTCCGATCGATGGCAGGATTAGAAACAGTTTGGATATAGATAATGATGAGGACAGCCGACATTGCTAATGAAGGGGAAAGTGAAGCATTCACAAAGCAGGGCACAGGGCTGTGCTCATACCGGACTCTGTTAAAGAGGACCTCCAGAGTAAATACTAAAATACGCCAGCCTGCAAGTAAAACAAAGTCATAGTTACCCGAGAAGCCTTGTCCCGTGATGCCGTCCCAAAGTCCCTGCATCACCCGACTTCCGGCGCCTGGCCCTGCCTACTCTCTCTCCCCCCGGAGAAAACCGCCAAGCCATTCACTGTAGTATATAACTTTGTTTTATTTACAGGCTGCCGGATGTTAGGATTTACTCTGGAGGTCCTCTTTAAGTTCCCCAGTGCTGCTCCATGCTCTGCACACACGCTGCTGCTCCATGCTCTGCACACACGCTGCTGCTCCATGCTCTGTACACACGCTGCTGCTCCATGCTCTGTACACACACTGCTGCTCCATGCTCTGTACACACACTGCTGCTCCATGCTCTGTACACACACTGCTGCTCCATGCTCTGTACACACTCTGCTGCTACATCCAAATTCAACTGTAGCAGGGAAAGAAAGGGGGCAGTGCTGTGAGCTGCAGGATGCCTGTAGGTATTCTTGTGTCTCAACTTATGCCTATCCCCAGACACTGCACTAGCCCTGGTCTGAGGGGGGACTCTGGGCAGCTGTAATCCTCCCCCCTCCCCCCCACCCCTTCGTTTGCCTATGTGCGCTTGCCTATGAGCATTATAGTAACTTAGAATGGGAACCAAAGGCATAATCAAAAACCATGGTGGCAATACCCTGGGATTCACATGTATTAGCAAACATGTAATTCATATCTGAGCATTTAATGATGATTAACAACAATTATGAAGATCTGACAAAAGTAATCCAGAGTTCTCCTTTGGTTTGTATCGGTTTATTCTGGTGACTGTGCCACAACAATCTACAAGGAATAATCACAGGTTGCTATTGAGAACTCAATAAAATGTTGCCTGCTATTCCCTGGAATTCCTCCCTGATAAAGTCTGACCTGCCAGAGTCTGGAAACAAAACCTAATGAATGATGGAGAAGAGGACCTGCGGCCAACCTTAGGGCAATCAGTCATTCGGATCAATTTCCCAATCAGCAGCAGATCAGACAGGGATGTTAAATCAATGTGCCTACATGTACAATGAAAATAACATCATGCACCTTGCATTTGACCTGAGGAAGTGGGAGTGAAATCTGTGAAACACGTTGTCTACTTTTTTGTCCCTAATAAATTATTTCTCAACCCCACTGGTTGATTGTATATATACTGAAGAAAGTCCACCGTCTATCTTTTTAAAGCGGACCTGAACTCAGAACTTGCTCTCTGCTCTAAGAGATACGCAACAGCATAATAACATCCGATTCAGATTTCGATTTGCAGTGTGCAGGGAGCAAACTGCAAATCGAAATCTGAATCGGATGTAAAAACTGATTAAAAAGCGGAATCACTTGCAGTGTGCAAGAGGCCTAAAGCTGCAGAGTGCTGAATTGTAAAACAATGGCCTGGTCACTAGGGGGGGTGTAAGCCTGTGATACTCAAGAGGTTTCTGGTGCCTCCTACTGTTATTTTGTAGGATATACCCATTGCGGTGGGTTGGTGGATTGTTTTGTCACCTTTTTCGCCTTACCTGCTTGCAGTGTTACAACATTGGTATTACAACTAGTCCTGAGTGAGAATAGGGTTTGTTCTCTTCACATGCTTATTAGGTGACCTTCACTTGTGAGTACCTTAGTATATGACATGTTATCTACCAAATATTGACATACTACAATATCTGGCTCTTAGTTGACACCTCTATGACACCCTTGAATTGCACATGCAGTAGAATCCCATTATAGTAAACATCAAGAGACCTGGCCAAATATTTGATTTATTATTTATTTTATTTATAAAGCGCCAACATATTACGCAGCGCTGAACATTAATTTAGGTTACAGACAATATTTAGGGGTGACATGCAGCAATATGACAATACAGGAATACAAGAAAGACCAGATCACGCAGCACAGTATGAGTACAACGTAATGCTTAGTCAGTCACTGGATGGAGCATGGAGATTAGGCAAGTTAGGTTCACTCAGATGCATAGCATGGGTTCACCGTAATTGAGGTGCAAGATCAGGTAGGACACACAAGGAGGAGGAAGTAGTTTACTACATCAGACGTTTATGATTTTAGGATTCATCATACATTATATATATATATATATATATATATATATATATATATACATATATACCACAGAGTGCCTGTATATATACATATACAGGCGCATAGTCAGGACCCCAGAGGTTATACACACACAACTGTAGAGCACTATTTAAAGCCACACATACTTGTACAAGGACTGTAGCCCAGCAAGCAGGCATCGGGAATCAGTCCCTTGGTCGGAAGATTGGAGCCAAGCTTGAACAGATGAGTCATTAGCGTGCAGGCTAGCAATGCGTTCTGTTGCTATGGGGTGGGGGGGGACCAGTGCGCGGCAGAGTGTCTCCCGGCGGGCGGGGTGAGTGGGGATAACAATGCGCTCTGTGGTGGGTCGGGCGTAGCTACAGACTCCATATGCCGGATCTTTAGGTAACAGGGAGCTCTTGTACACATGCTAGATTCTCACCCAAGGTGCTCTTTATCACCCACCCCAAACTAGTGTAATCTACTTTGTGTGCGTGGCTTTATAAAAGAACCCTGAGCAAATGGTGGGGGAAGACACCGACAAATAACATGCTATTAGCAAGCCTGGAGGGAGCTGAATCAAAGGACCTACACTTCTCTAAAACGAAAAAGAACTAGTGCAAAGAAAATAATAAAAGACAGGCATCTACCAATAAACAGTATCACAATGCAATGTGCACATCTGTAGAGAGACCTGCGCAATGCATTGTGGGACCCCAAGTTCCGATTTGCATTTGGAACACATCTGGTTTCAGGAACCCCAAGGTGCACAAAAGCATCCCAGAACAGAACTGCAAGGCTAATGGTGGCACCTTTTTAGTACTTGCCTTTTGCTGGCATATACAATATATATTTCTATGTATCACCATCAAGCCTGAAAGCAGCTGTAAATGAAATTCATTCTCCTCAGTTACTGGAACAGAGCCTGTCCTGTGTGGCTCCGCTGTGTGTTTTTCCATACCTCGTACACTTTTAACCCTCCAGCAATTCCAGCGTTTGCTATAAACGAACATAAAAATGCAAAAAACACACGCGCTCACAAATCAAATGCGCAACAGAGATTTCCTGAGCTTATGATAATATAAACAGGCGATTGAAACGGCTAATCATGATCAGGAGAAGGAGGTGGATCTATCAGAGAGCACTGAGAAGAGTCAATCTTAAAGTGGACTTGAACACTTGTACAGGACAGAAGGAAAACAGAGAGAAATGCACCCTGCATATATTTAGAGAGTTTAGCCTGTCTAATTCCCCTCATATATGACTAATCAAAACTGTAATTTGATCTCTCAGCTGTGTCAGCCAGCAGCCTCGGCAGAGCAGCTAATTGGAAAACACAGGATGTTAAAGAGACTCTGTAACAAAAAAAACTCCCCTGTGGGGTACTTACCTCGGGAGGGGTGATAATCTGGATTCTAGCGAGGCTTCCCCCGTCCCACGGTTGCAAAACAAGAAGCCCCCGAACAGCGGGCATGTAAATATTTACCTTCCCGGCTCCAGTGCAGGCGCAATAGCGGCTCTCTGCTCGGGATCAGACGGAAATAGCCGATCCCAGTCGGGTCCACTCTACTGCGCAGGAGCAGTAGAGCAGATCCGATAAGGCTCAGCTATTTCTGCCTTAGCCCATCGGGGAGCTGCTACTGCGCCTGCGCTGGAGCCCTGGAAGGTAAATATTGCAGGTGCTACGACAAATTGTCAGCTGTGGTTTCGGAGGAGTCCAGCGCTGCCCCCGTGGGACGAGGGAGGATAGGGGAAGACTCATTACGATCCAGAGGCTTCCCCCTCCCGAGGTAAGTACCCCCCAGGGGACTTTTTTTCGTTACAGTCTCAGTAACAATGTATCTGCTTCCATGAAAGCAAGAAGTAGACACACTGCACATTTATTGCAAGATTTGTATCCACTGCAACAAAGAAATATTTTCTTTTAAAAGTTAATATGCTTTTGCTTATCTTTTAGAGCATAGAGGAAGTTCTGGAGTTCAGGTCCACTTTAACCTCCCTGGCGTTCTGGACGAGCTAGGCTCGTCCAGAGACGCCGGAGGTCACCGCTCAAGGCCCCGCTGGGCCGATTAGAATAACTTTTTTAAACACGCAGCAAGCACTTTGCTTGCTGCGTGTCCTACCTGATCGCCGCCGATCCGCCGCTACCCGCCACGATACAGGGCCCCCCACCGAGACCCCGTGCGCTGCCTGGCCAATCAGTGCCAGGCAGCGCTGAGGGGTGGATCGGGACTCCCTGTGACATCACGACGTCGATGACGTTCGTCGCTATAGCGACGGGGGAAGCCCTCAAGGAAATTCCGTTCAGAACGGGATTTCCGGACGGGTGATTGCGCCGGCAGCGATCGGAGGGCAGGGAGGGACGCCGCAGGAAGGGGGGAATCATGTAGCTAGCGCAAAAACAAAAAAAAATTAAAAAAAAATAAAGAGGAACTGTAGTGAAAATAACGCAATAAATAAAACTGCTTATTTTCTCATAATACAGTATTCATTTATAAATGATGTAGCTAGTGTTTGCCTAATGTAAAAACTTTCCTCACTCTGATTTGGATTCTAAAAAGTATCACTGGTGGTGACATCTTTAGTCCTATCAGGTTATGTCTGCAGAATGTTTGTTTACTGAGATTCCCCAGCCAGTGAAAATAATACCCGGTTACCAAAAATGCTCCAAATTGGGGGATCTGTATAGCTAAACAGCCTAGGCTGAGTGTCACTGGGAGGGCGGGACAACATACCAATATACAGCAATATACAGATTTTAGCAGGGCTGTGGAGTCGGTAAAAAATTCATCCAACTCTTTAGTTTATGAAACCATTGATTCGGACTCCAGGTACCCAAAATTGCTCTGACTCCTCGACTCCGCAGCCTCGGATTTTAGGAAGTGTTTCTGATGCTGAAAACAGGAAAATTACCGTAAAAGTGGGTATTCTGAATAATTGTCTGCATTCTACATTTAAAGAGGGCTTGGGTGCTTTTTTATGTTGCAGGGTATCCACGGTTATAATTAATAGGTAATTACCGGGAGAGTTAATCCAGGGATTTATTTCATTGACATCTGGAGTCAGGAAGGAATTTTTCCCTTTTAAGGCTAATTGGCTTTGTAAGGTTTTTCACCTTCCCCTGGATCAACTGGAATATGTGCGGGTTCAGGATGGCGGTTTTTTTTCTCTTCTTTTCTTTTCTTTCTGATTAAACTTGATGGACGGATGGTTTTTTTTTCAACTGAACTAACTATGTTACTATGTCACTACGGTGCCTCTTTATGTGTACACACATATGAAAACTGTTGCCTGGCAGGAATCAGGACTCTACCCCTGGGACAGTTTGGAGTCGAGGCTGGACAGAGGCATCACCAGTGTGCAGGGTAGCGACACAGTCTGATACTATACAGGGGGCACAGGCGTGACGCAGGGCGCATGATGGGGCAAAGTGGGAGGGAGAACGGAGGAAAACGATGGGGGCAGCCCAGGCTCAGATAAGATGATTTGTCAATCTGGATCTCTAGACAATGCCTCAAGCGCCGAAGGGGGGAATTAAGGGCCAACATACACACAGTTGTTTTGAGGTTTAGAGCTCACAGGTGAATCAAGTCAGTGTTAAAGGACAGCTGAAGTGGGAAGATCATGGAGGCTGCCATATTTATTTCCTTTTAAACAATAAGCCCTGCTAACCTATGTGGCTGCTGAAGTGTCTGAATCACACCAGAAACAAGCATGCAGCTAATCTTATCAGATCTGACAATAATGTCAGAAACATCTGATCTGCATATGCTTGTTCAGGGTCTATGACTAAAAGTATTAGAGGCAACGGAGCAGGAGGATAGCCAGGCAACTAGTCAACTAGAATTGTTTAAAAGTAAATACTATGACAGCCTCCATATCCCTCTTGTTACAGTTGTCCTTTAAAGGACACCTGAACGAAGAGAGATATGGAGGCTGCCATATTTATTCCCTTTTACACAATACCAGTTACCTGGCTATCCAGCTGATCTCTTTGGCTGCAATAATGTCTGAATCAGCCAGGCAATCTGCATTGTTTAAAATAAAATCAATATGTCAGCCTCCATACCCTCAATTGTGTTTTAAATGTGGAAAAATTCAGAGGTTTAGTGCAGTATGTCACACATACAGGTAACACCCGGGGATCTGTTAGCATCTGAAAAGACCTGGGACACCCACAAAAGAGAGAAGGTAGTCTCACTGGGCGTGGCCACAACACATCATGGGTGTGGCCAAATAATTGTCATAATTACCAGGATAAATAACCCCTTAGCCTCCTAAATGCCTTCCTACCCTTCCAAACCCCTAAAACACCTTTGAATTGTGTCGTCAGGGAAAAAAAAAAAAACAACTTTATTTACACCTTGTGCATCACAGCTGGACCACTGGGTCAAATTAGAGGTAGAAAGTAGACCAAATCTCCTCTGAAAAGAATAGAGACCATCTATTTCCTACGTAACACCACCACCTATTGGCTGGAGGAAGCACTAGAAGGAGATAAACAAGTCCTGGCTTCTCAAATGTTTTGGCAATGATGCCTGTGGCTGCAGATGAGGTGGGAACAGGCACATGGGACACTCAGAAGTCTGGGGTTCTAGCAAAATTGTAGTTTGAAGTAGAGTTATGCTTTAAAAGTATGCGATGCATGGCTGCATTCTGTAGCTGCAATGAGCCAGACGTGCTGTGATCATGCAATCTACTTCACATATCATTAATTATGAAACATGCGAAACCACTGCTCCTCATGCCAGACCTTCACACGCCCTCTTACAGTCCTCAGGAAAAAAGAGCCAGACTTGTAAAAGTTTAAACTGAAGAAACCCACACAGAGCATAAATGCAATACTAACTAAACAAGCATGGCTTGAAAACTATGATTATTATAATCTTGTATTTATAAAGAGCCAACACATTATGAAGCGCTGAACTGGTACGACGTACACTAAATTAACCAGCATATTCATCTCTCTGCCCACAGTAATGTTTGAAGACAATAACACACAGGACATGAATAGTAATCACAGGCTGTGTTGGCTGAAGACCAGGAGCACCTGGCTACAGGTCGGGGGACATGCCCAAGGTGCTAGGCACTAGCAACGTCATTGGCTAACGATGCAGAGCAGCTTGCAGAGTGCACAAGATAAAAACTGCAAGTCCCAGCATGCTCTGTGGCAGTTTTCGGCTGCCTGTAGGACCGCACACTGCTAAGTATTTGATTAGCTGGAAAGTAACCACTCAGGAGGTAAAACAGGAACTATGGCAAAATAAAACAGCCGCAGAACGGTTAAATCAACATTATCTGTCTCTAGAGACAATCCTTTGTGATCATTTCGGGTGACGTCAGCTATTTTTTCAGTTGCCCTCTGCACCACATCAAGCTCGTGAGAATAGCAAATGGCCGGGATGGATTAATTTGGTCACCTGCTATTGCACTATTCATTTGCACAGCAAGAAATAAACACATGGCTTGGCCAAGCCTAATGTACCTCTCTGCTGACATTTATTGCTGTGATAATGTTGGCTGACTAAGGCTGGACAGCACACGTTCCATAGCAAGCCTGGACTAGGTTTTAAATATATGGTAGTACTGTACAGAAGCTAATGTTTGCAATGCTCTCCTGGGTAATATCAGAACACAGCAAGGATTCAAAAGGCAGGAGTTATGTGGGTGCTGCTATATGCAGCACCTGCAGTGACATCTTATTACGGTAAGTCCTGACAAAGATTACTCCTTGCTGTGGGTGTGTGTATGTAACTGCTATATACATAAAATCCACAATCTTCACCATATTCTAATATTTGGAAAGAGTTTTAAACCCGACATCAGTAAATAAAGGTTTCTTTAAAACGTCACTTGTTTTCTCCAGCCTTAGTAAACTTACTATGTTGTTTTTAATTTGATGGAAAAAAAGACCCAAATACAAACACAAGTCTGTGTTGTTTAAAGGGAACCTTAAAGAGACACTGAAGCGAAAAAAAAATATATGATATAATGAATTGGTTGTGTACTATGAATAATTACTAGAAGATTAGCAGCAAAGAAAATATTCTCATATTTTTATTTTCAGGTATATAGTGTTTTTTCTAACATTGCATCATTCTCTAATATCTGCAGATTACACAATACTCAGCATTCAAAATGATTCTTTCAGAGCAGTCTGTGAAGTAATGACCTCTCCTCTGGTAGAGGAAAAGTAAACAGTTGAGATAATAAAAGTCAGAAGACAGCCCTCTCCACGACTTTTGAAAGTCATAGAAATGAATGGCTTTTTTGCATAGAGATAACAACTGGAGTTTCTCAACTCTTCCTGTACTGGAAACAATTACACTGATGTATCTGATCTTAATGTTTTATTTCTTAGCTGTACTACACATACAAATCATAATATCATAATTTTTTTTCGCTTCAGTGTCTCTTTAAGTGAGAGGAATACAGAGGCTGCCATCATCATTCCTTCATAAACAGTGCCAGTTGCTTGGCTCTCATGCTGAGCCTTTGGCTTTAGTTGTATTTGAGTCACACACCTGCAACAAGTATGCAGCCAGTGGAGTCAATCCAGAGTCACAGCATCTGACGGGGCTGTGGAGTCGGTAACAAAAATCATCCGACTCCAACTCTGACTACTAAGTTTATGAACAACCAACTCCGACTCCAGGTACCCAAAAATGCTCCGACTCCAACTCCACAGACCTGGCATCTGATCTGCATGCTCATTATGGGCCAGTGGCTTAAAGGACAACTATCAATAAACATGTTTTTGAAAGTGAGTTTGTCCGCCACAAAATAAAATTCCATTTACCCGCTGCTCTGTGTTTATTATGTAGTCTACATTCAGTCTGCATTGCAAGCATTCCAATATAATCATAAATGTTTCTGCCGAAATAAAAATTATCTCGGTCAGCCTGGCTCTATTCTGGTACATTGAGGAGGAGAGGGAAGCTTGTTATTTCCCCTCCCACATTCCTGCTACTCTCTGATTGGCTAAGGGCAGTTCAGTGTGACATGAGGCTGAGAAGGGAAATACACCTCTCCTCTCCGCAGAAGATGCTGAAATATGATCTATGCTTTGCTCACACATGTTTATAAAGCAAGCCAGATAGGACAGTGCAGTTTCCAGGGCAAAAACAACTGAGTAAGGGAAGAAATCAGGATTGGCTTCAGTCAGAGGCAGTAAAGATGGAAAATGCCTGGAATAGTTTTCCTTTTAATTACTTTATAAAATTCACTGAATTCAAACCGTGCACAGTACAATACAAGTATTATGTAGGTAGAACAAGTATTTATCCACTTGTATGTGTTTTTGTTTCCTGGGATAGTATGGCTGTCCCTGCTGCTTTAAAATGGGATGGGAAATAGGTTGTCTAGATGTTTCTAGGTACTGCTGTAAATGGCCCCTGCTTATCTCTTCCTTTCATGTTATAAAAGTGTCTCCCTGACTGGTGTTGGACCAGAATTGTTCAAAGCATCAAGGATTTCTCCAGAGAATCCGGTCATTTCAATATATGACCAAAGTATTTGAGATTTAATAGTAGTATCAACCCTTCTAGTGAACTCTCTGGCCTTATTTCTTTAAGTGATCTTTTGGCAGTCCAAGAAGCTCTCAGTAGGTTTCTCCACACCCACAATTCAAAAGCATAAATTTTTCTACGCATGACCTTATTTATAGTCCAACTACAAACCCCCTTACCGGTGTCTAAAACTAGACCCTTTTTATTGATGCCTTTTCCTAAACTATCGTATTGGTCCCCAACTGTAAACATCTGCAAATTGCCCTTTTTAGGATGTGCGCAACCGCGCAACTGCGTGCCCAAAGCACAAATTCACAAATCAGACTGCAATCCAGCATAAGCCAACGACTTGTCATCTGGCGATGTCTCCTACGTTGTGACACAGTTGGTAATAATTCTAAAACAGTTTCCACGGAACTTAATTGCTAGGTCCATGTTTCTAAACTCATCCCACACAATACGATCGCGCCAGATTGCTGGAGAGGACATTTACCATTGTGAGAAAAAAAAACTTACGAAACTGATTTTTTTTTTCCCTTTTATTTTAAATTCTCCTCTTCTGCAAACATCAATTTTAAACAGTCTGAAGGACCTCCACGGGCAATAAGGCTTGGCTCGAACGAACGGAGATAAAACGAGCGCAGCTGTTCGGTTCTATAAATCTGGGACAAGTGTAGTGACCAAAATTCCTAGGGACAGATTTTTAAAGTACTAGCTACTGAAAATCACAATGCAACTTGGCAGCTACGACACAAGACCGCAGAAGCCAGTATAGGATATCAACACGACTGCCCCCGGAAATGTGACATGGTAGGGAGCCTTGTGAAGTTTGGCCGTGAGTGATCGCGCTGACCTCTCTACATAATGACCTGGCCGTCCCACGCCGCCGATGCGCCAGCCTCCTGCTGGGCATAAGAGCCTAGAGCGGCTGCCAAGCGCCTTACGGCTTGCTCCGTACAACTCTGCCTTCAGCAGGAGGGCACGCAGGCAGCTCTTCCAAGAGAGCAGATAATAACGGAGATGCTGTGTAATAAGCCATGCCAGGCCACGCCGCCTGCTCACCCCCTCCTAGTAGCTCCCCCGTGGGTGCCTGTGAGCGAACAGCACTCCCAGAGGGCAGAGGGCACACTGAGGGCTGTGCGTTCGCTATCCACCATCCTCTAGAGTGACACATTCCATGTGGAAGCAGACACGCCAGCACATCTGGGCACAACACAGGGCTCTTATGAATGAGGCTGAGGGGGTGGGCTTTTCACAGACGGATAAAAACACAGGCTCGCATTACTGTACTTCTGCCAAGCCCTCTCTGAGGCTCGGAGATATTACAGTCACGTTATATTTAATGGTTAACCTTTTCATAACAGGGATCGACCAATCAGAGCACACAACACCTATAACCTATTTATCATTCCTTGTAGGTTAAATCAGCTGCAGCAAACGTCTATATATAATACGTCAACAACCATTTTTTATCCCAGAATCATTAGCCGTAGGGCTGCAAGGTGTACGGTGCCCAGGCTACGGGCGAGCGCCAGGCTTGCCAAAGCAAAATGTATTTTTAAATGGGCGACTGCCCAAACTACACAGTGACAGCTGAAAATGTTTACAGACACATTGCCAAAACTATATCGGACTGCCCACAGCAACAGAGCAGTCTCGTTTACAACAGTAATACCCTATAGTGGCACAACAGAAGGCATCGGGCAGGCACGGGGATGTGTACATGTCACTGTTTGGGTGACACCGGGCAGATCGAGAGGCAATGCCATAACCACAAATAAAGAATCCCCACAGTGATTGGACAATTCACAACACGGACAAAGCACAGTAATGATATATTTAAAAATGCAAGCGTCATGTGGGATGCCCGGACCGGATGGCGTGCCACTGTAAAAACGTTGCGTGACACAAAACTCTCTGCTGATTTATTTAGGCGCTGCCAAAATAAATCTTCCGAGCCTGAATCGGATTAGCATGTGGTGAGAGGACTTTGTGAACATACTTCGTAAAGCTCCATTTTTATGGACTGTTTGTGAATTTTTGGACTGAGCTGAAGCCATGCTACCTAGAGGGAGGAAGACGGCAGCACGGGCATCCAGGAGGCAGCACATCTGGGTACCATGCACTTTGCCGCTGTAACTTACTGGGCACTGCCAATGTTACAACATGTTATGTGTGGTGGGGATGTAACCTGAATAATCACTGCTCATCACACACTTGCCTCTTCCACCCTGAATAAAGTTATACAATATCAGATGGATGAGAGTTTTTACAGACATCACCAGAACAGTCCTGAAGCAGCCACAATGTTGGTGTGACCTCATTTTTGGTAGTGGTCCATTACAAGTAGCACTTTACTAAGGCTGCTATATTATGTCATACTGTGTAAAAAGTGGCAGAGCAGGTGGACGGCATGCTGCAGAGACCTGTGTGGCACATAAGACCAATCCCCACTATTAGGCAGCCTTAAATCTCAAAATGCACATCAGGTGTGAGATAAACATTGCCAACGGCTGATACAGTTACAGGGGGAGGAGGGGCAGACCTCGCCATTATATTGTTTTTTAACAACAACAACTCTAAGGAGTTGCAAACTATAAAGTGCTACTAAGGTAAGGTGAGTGGTACCCAGGCAGTGAAGGGAATAGAGGGATCAGGTGTTGCTAAGGCAAGGTGAGTGGTACCGAGGCAGTGAAGGTGATGGAGGGATCACGTGTTACTAGGGCAAGGTGAGTGGTACCGAGGCAATGGAGGGATCAGATGTTACTAAGGCAAGGTGAGTGGTACCCAGGCAGTGAAGGAAATGGAGGTATCAGGTGTTACTAAGCCAAGGTGAGTGGTACCCAGGCAATGGAGGTAATGGGGGGGGATCAGGTGTTGCTAAGGCAAGGTAAGTGGTACCGAGGCAGTGAAGGTGATGGAGGGATCAGGTGTTACTAGGGCAAGGTGAGTGGTACCCAGGCAGTGGAGGTGATGGAGGGTTCAGGTGTTACAAAGCCAAGGTGAGTGGTACCCAGGCAGTGGAGGTGATGGAGGGTTCAGGTGTTACAAAGCCAAGGTGAGTGGTACACAGGCGGTGGAGGTGATGGAGGGATCAGGTGTTACTAGGGCAAGGTGAGTGGTACACAGGCGGTGGAGGTGATAGAGGGTTCAGGTGTTACTAGGGCAAGGTGAGTGGTACACAGGCAGTGAAGGTGATGGAGGGATCAGGTCTTACTAGGGCAAGGTGAGTGGTACCCAGGCAGTGGAGGTGATGGAGGGATCAAGTGTTACTAGGGCAAGTTGAGTGGTACCCAGGCAGTGGAGGTGATGGAGGGATCAGGTCAGCAAGCCAGCTGCCTATGCTGTCCTATTTTCTCCATCTTTTAAAAGTGTGCACCAGGTTTAAGTGTGATCTGAGCATTGCAGGGGGCTTTTGCAAGAGATGATTATCAATGTCTAAGCAGTTGTTATCCCATGTAGAGAGCAGCAGAACTGAGTACTGATTAGTGCCTGGGTACCAGTAACTTTGTAGCTGTAAGAACTGTTACTGTTGCTAGAGGAGTTCTACTCGGCCAGTGTGGTGAAGAAGGGGAGGACGCTTGGGTATGAGATCAAAGGGGGAGTGATACCTCTGTAGTAAGGTGAAGAGTGTGAGCGGTGCCTAGGCAGTGTACTGGTGGGAAAGTGGTACCCAGGCAAGGTGGTGATGGGATTGACTAGTATGCAGGAAGCGTGGTGATGAGTGATACCCAGGCAGTAATAGAGTAAAGGGGCGAGCTGTACCCAGACGATGTGTCAAAGGAGGTGAGTGCTGACCAGGCATAGGGGAGGAAGTAGGTGGATGCAATAAAAGGAGGCAAGTGCTACCTGGGCAGTGGGGAGAGGAGGGGTTAAGTAGTACACATTTAGTGTGGTGAAGGGGATGTGTAGTATCCAAGAAATGTTGTGATGAGTGGTACCAAGGCAGTAAGAGGGTTAAGGCATGAACAGTACCCATGCAGTGTGTTGAAGGGGTGAGTGTTGGGGAGGTAGTGGGTGTATGGTACCCAGACAATGCAATAAAAGAAGTGTTACCTGGGCAGTGGGAAGAGGAGGGTGTGACTGGTACCTAGGCAGTTTGGTGATGGGGATGAATGGTATCCAGGAAGTGTTGTGATGTGTGGTACCCAGGCAGTAAGGGAGTTAAGGGGTGAGCAGTAACCATGCAGTGTGTTGAAGGAGTGAGTGTTGACCAGGTATTAGGGGAGGTAGTGGGTGTGTGGTACCCAGACAATGCAATAAGGGATGAATGCTCCCTGGGCAGTGAAGAGAGGCAGGCATAAGTGGTACCCAGGCAGTTTGGTGATGGGGATGAGTGGTATCCAAGAAGCATGGTGATGAGTGGTACCCATGCAGGAAAGGGGTGAAAAGTACCCAGGGGATGAGTGCTGACCAGGCATTAGTGAAGGAAGTAGGTGAATGCAATAACATGGGGTGCGTGCTACCTGGGCAGTGGGGAGAGGCAGGGCTAAGTGGTACCCATGCAGCATGGTGATGAGGATGAGTGGTACCCAGACAGTGAGAAGGAGGGAGGGGGGTACCCAGTGACCCATCCAGATGCCAGTGCTTCTACCATCCCTCTCTCTAGGTGTCTGAGAATCTTTCTCTCCTCTCCTCCCTCATTTGACAAGCAGGAAGTTTTTTTTTTCCTCCTCTTTTTCTCCCTTATAACCTTACCTCCCTCCCTCTCCGTTCTCTTCTTTGCCAGGCAGAGCGCAGGCGCACAGGATCATTAACATGCACTTAATAATACACAGGAGGATGCAGCCTGACTTCTCCAACATCAACAAGAGCGCTGGGCAATAGGCTGCCAGCAGCCAGGCAGGCTCGGCAGCAGCCAGGCAGAGAGCTGTGGGCAGCGGTGCCCTCTGGGTGCAGTCAGTGTGTCTTACCTGCGCTGTGCCAGCCGCTGCTGCCCTTGTCCGGTGTCAGAGCAGATCGCAGCGATGTCCAGACTTCAGCAGTGTGCAGAGAGAGGGGGGGCTGCTGGTGGCTCAGGCTGGTGGGGGGCTCCCGGGGTGTGCGGTGCCCCAGGGCTCGGGAAGATGTGTGCCAGGCTGCTGCAGGATCCGGACCATGCTCCCTTCTGGCTCCCCGCTTCTCTGAGGCTGTCTACTTGCTGGATGGGGGCGGGTTCAGGAGCGTCACGGCCGGGAGGGGGCTCCAATCACACGGGGGGCGAGGCACACAGTCACAGACAGACACTTGCCAGCCCTGGCTGTCTCCTTCCCGGGGGGCTCCGAGCCTCTTCCCGCTGGGGGCGAGCAGCCTGGCACCGGGGAGAGCAGAGGCTATGTATGTGTATGTGCCTGTCTGTCTCTGTGGCTTGCCTGTATACGGTGTGATGTGCACACTGATACGGGTATGCGGATGTATGTGCGGGAGAGGCTGAGAGCGGTGGGTGCAGGATTAGCCCCTCTATCCTCCCCGCACTGTGCCCGGCAGAGCTGTGTGTGCTGTGTGCCCGCTCTGCCTGCTCCGGCGTATCCTCATCATGTGTCTCCTCGCTCTTCCCTCCTGTGTCTGCCTCATTCCTGGCTGTGCTCAGCTGGCTGTCACTTCACAGCTGGCTGCCTGTCTACTAATCATATCTACATATATATGTCTATATCTGCCTGTCTATATTTGTGTCTCTATCTATCTGCCTATCTATATACTGTATTTGTCTATACGTCAGCCTGTCTGCATCTATCTGTCTATGTATCCCTGTCCTCTATTTATCACTCCATCCCTGGGTTCAATCTATCTGCCTATCTATATACTGTATTTGCCTATATGTCATGTCAGCTGTCTGCATCTATCTGTCTATGTATCCATGTCCTCTATCACTCCATTCACCCATCTCTGGGTTCTATCTATCTATGTATCTATCTATCTATCCATCCATCCTTGTGTTCAATACATTTGTATGATCTATCTATATCTATCTATCATAGGCGAATTTGACATATGGCAAATTCGGGTGACATATACCCCCGACTACATATACTGGGCACATATACACCTGCCTACATATACTGGGCACATATAACCCTGACTACATATACTGGGCACATATACCCCTGGCTACATACAGTGGTGTGAAAAACTATTTGCCCCCTTCCTGATTTCTTATTCTTTTGCATGTTTGTCACACTTAAATGTTTCTGCTCATCAAAAACCGTTAACTATTAGTCAAAGATAACATAATTGAACACAAAATGCAGTTTTAAATGATGGTTTTTATTATTTAGTGAGGAAAAAAAAAACTCCAAATCTACATGGCCCTGTGTGAAAAAGTGATTGCCCCCCTTGGTAAAAAAATAACTTAACTGTGGTTTATCACACCTGAGTTCAATTTCTGTAGTCACCCCCAGGCCTGATTACTGCCACACCTGTTTCAATCAAGAAATGACTTAAATAGGAGCTATCTGACACAGAGAAGTAGACCAAAAGCACCTCAAAAGCTAGACATCATTCCAAGATCCAAAGAAATTCAGGAACAAATGAAAACAAAAGTACTGTAATTGTCAGACAAAAAAAGCATCCATGGTTAAAAAACCAGGCAACCACTGACTTCATGTAGCCAAAAGTATGTAAATTTTATTCAAGGACGTATCCAAAATAAAAACAGAAACAAATCTCCAGCGTTGCTGGGAAGGGATATATAGATAATCAAATATTGAATAAATAGTAACCAGGCAGTGTAGGTGAGGAAATATGAAGCAGATCACATATGCATATGATAATTAACCGAACAGCACCTACTCCTAAATGCAATAGTACTGAACACATACAAATTGTGGCTGTCAGTAGTATCAGATAATAACCTCACCGTTCCAAATACACTGTCCCTCTCAGCCCCGCCGGAGACAAGAGACCTCACATGTATCGCACCTCCTACGGTGCTTCTTCGGAGATAAAAAGGTTAAAAAAGATCCGTCTTAAATACAACGCTGAATGCCGAACGATGCAGGAGGCGTGGCCACACCCCCTATGCGTCACTCCGCTACGCGACCTCGGGTCGCATAGACTGAGCAGCGCATACCCGATGATGCTGTAATTTGTATGTGTTCAGTACTATTGCATTTAGGAGTAGGTGCTGTTCGGTTAATTATCATATGCATATGTGATCTGCTTCATATTTCCTCACCTACACTGCCTGGTTACTATTTATTCAATATTTGATTATCTATATATCCCCTCCCAGCAACGCTGGAGATTTGTTTCCGTTTTTATTTTGGATACGTCCTTGAATAAAATTTACATACTTTTGGCTACATGAAGTCAGTGGTTGCCTGGTTTTTTAACCATGGATGCTTTTTTTGTCTGACATTGTGCATTATTTTCCATGGATATGGATATTTATAGGTTGCTCTACCTTTTGATGGTATGGTCAAAAGTACTGTAATTGAGATCTATCAGTCTGGTAAAGGTTATAAAGCCATTTCTAAAGCTTTGGGACTCCAGCGAACCACAGTGAGAGCCATTATCCACAAATGGCAAAAACATGGAACAGTGATGAACCTTCCCAGGAGTGGCTGGCCGACCAAAATTACCCCAACAGCGCAGAGAAAACTCATCCGAGAGGCCACAAAAGACCCCAGGACAACATCTAAAGAACTGCAGGCCTCACTTGCCTCAATTAAGGTCAGTGTTCACGACTCCACCATAAGAAAGAGACTGGGCAAAAACGGCCTGCATGGAAGCTATCGAAGGCGCAAACCACTTTTAAGCAAAAAGAACATTAAGGCTCGTCTCAATTTTGCTAAAAAAAACATCTCAATGATTGCCAAGACTTGTGGGAAAATACCTTGTGGACCGCCGAGACAAAAGTTGAACTTTTTGGAAGGTGCGTGTCCTGTTAAATCTGTCGTAGAAGTAACACAGCATTTCAGCAAAAGAACATCATACCAACAGTAAAATATGGTGGTGGTAGTGTGATGGTCTGGGGTTGTTTTGCTGCTTCAGGACCTGGAAGGCTTGCTGTGATCGATGGAATCATGAATTCTACTGTCTACCAAAAAATCCTGAAGGAGAATGTCCGGCCATCTGTTCGTCAACTCAAGCTGAAGCGATCTTGGGTGCTGCAGCAGGACAATGACCCAAAAGACACCAACAAATCCACCTTTGAATGGCTGAAGAAAAACAAAATGAAGACTTTGGAGTGGCCTGGCCAAAGCCCTGACCTGAATCCTATTGAGATGTTGTGGCATGACCTTAAAAAGGCAGTTCATGCTAGAGAACCCTCAAATAAAGCTGAATTACAACAATTCTGCAAAGATGAGTGGGCCAAAATTCCTCCAGAGCGCTGTAAAAAAGACTTGTTGCAAGTTATCGCAAACGCTTGATTGCAGTTATTGCTGCTAAGGGTGGTCCAACCAGTTATTAGGTTCAGGGGGCAATTTCTTTTTCACACAGGGCCATGTAGGTTTTGAGTTTTTTTTCTCACTAAATAATAAAAACCATCATTTAAAACTGCATTTTGTGTTCAATGATGTTATCTTTAACTAATGGTTAACAGTTTTTGATGAGCAGAAACATTTAAGTGTGACAAACATGCAAAAACAATAGTTACTCACCGGGTAACGTTCTTTCTAGTGATCCTCTGGGACAAGACTCCGAGATATCCACGCCCCTTCCAGGAAATATTTCAATCCCTCCCCTATAAAAGAAAGGCCATGAGAATCTCTCCTCAGTCTTAAATAATAACTGTCTAGAACTCTTCCTTTCACTTATTTATACTATGAACCACTCCATACAAAGTACAGAATTAATCTACTATACCCAAATCGGGTGGGACTCTTGTCCCAGAGGATCACTAGAAAGAACGTTACCCGGTGAGTAACTATTGTTTTATCCAGTGATCCTCTGGGACAAGACTCCGAGATGATAAGCAAGAATCAAACCTCAGGGTGGGTAGCAGCCTTCAGGACCTTACGACCAAAGGCTTGCTGTTGTTCTGATAACACATCCAACTTATAATGTTTCACAAAAGTGTTAAAACTTGACCACGTAGCGGCTTTGCAAATCTGCTCCGGGGTAGCACCAGAATTATGTGCCCAGGATGATGCCACTGCTCTAGTTGAATGTGCCGTAAAGGACAATGGGAGTTCCAGGTTCAACAAAGAATAAGACATAGTAATAGCTTTCTTAATCCATCTAGAAATAGTAGATTTGGATGCCGTGCAACCTTTATTTTTTCCCCCAAAAAGCACGAACAAGGAATCAGACCTCCTGAATTCTGAAGTAATCTTGATATAGTGTAAAATACACCTTCTGACATCTACTAGGTACAGATCTTTATCTTTCTTTTTACTCCCCTGAACGTTAAAGGAAGGAATAACAATAGATTGAGATCTATGGTACTTGGACACCACCTTTGGAAGAAACCCTGGGTCTGTCTGCAACACTACCCTGTCTCCAAAGTCCTGAAAATATGGAGGTTTACAAGAAAATGCCTGAATTTCACTAACCCTCCTAGCTGTAGATATGGCAGTGAGGAACACAGTTTTAATTGTAACATGCAATAAATCACCCTGGTCCAATGGTTCAAATGGAGCCCCAGATAACACTTTTAGCACCGACGGTAAATCCCACAGGGACACATTAGGTGCTTTTATAGGTACCTGTCTACTAATAGCTTTAAAAAACCTTACCACCAAATCCTCCGTAGCTAATTTTTTACCTGTCATGGCAGCCAAGGCTGATACCTGCACTTTTAATGTGCTGACCGATAAACCTTTTTCCCAACCTTCCTGCAGAAAATCCAATGGTGCTGGAATAGAAAAAGAATCATAGGAGGAAGAATCTAACCAATGAAAAAAAGTTTTCCAATACTTAATATACATACTTCTGGTAGAATCCTTTCTACTTTTCAATAAAGTTTGAATAACTCTACTGGAAAGCCCCTTGCTCTTAAGCCAAACTACCTCAGGATCCAGGCTGCTAGTTTCAACTTTTCCACCTCCGGATGCCAAAGCTTCCCTTGGTACAGTAGATCTTTCCTGTCCGGCAGCTTCAGAGGAGGTTCCACAGCTAACTTTTTTAGAATTGGGAACCAACTCCTCTTTGGCCAAACCGGCGCAATCAGAATTAACGGAGCTTGAATTTCCTTCCATTTCTTGATGACTAATGGAATGAGAGGCAGAGGAGGAAAAGCAAACGCCAGAGGAAAGTTCCATACTTGTGACAGCGCATCTATCCCCCAAGGATCGTCCCTTGGATTTATCGAGCAAAAAACTGGCAGCAGAGCATTCTGCTTCGTCGCAAAAAGATCGATTGAAGGAACCCCCCAGAGATCTGTAATCAGAGCAAAAACCTCTCTGTTCAGGGCCCATTCTCCCGGAGGAACAGCATTCCTGCTTAACTTGTCCGCATCTAGATTCTGAAGCCCCTTCAGATGAAGAGCTTTCAGAGATAGCACATTCACCTGGGCCCAAGTACAGATTTCCTCTGCCTCCTCTTGCAACCACTCCGACCTCGTGCCCCCTTGCTTGTTTATGTATGCCACCGTGGTGGAATTGTCTGATCTTACCATAACATGTTTGTTTTGTACAATGTTTTGTGCTTGAATGAGAGCTAACTTTACTGCCCTCAATTCTCGCCGATTGGACGAGAATTTCTTCTCTTCCTGACTCCACTGTCCCTGAAAGGCCTGATGCTCCACGTGAGCACCCCACCCCCAAGCACTGGCATCTGTTGTGATAGTTACTTCTCTGGGGTATACCCATAAATTCCCCTGGGACAGATTTCCCTTGTTCAGCCACCAGTCCAAATCCCGGATGACTGCTAAGGGAAGCATCACTTCTTGATCCAAGTTCCGCTGAGATCTGTCCCAGATCTTTAATAGAAAGGACTGAAGCCTCCTTTGGTGTGCTAAAGCCCACTGAACTGCTGGAGCTGTGGAAGACAAAAGTCCCAGAGTTCTCATTATCACTCTTAAGGAAACTTTTGGGTTCCTTTGTAGACAGGTTATTTCGTTCATAACCTTGTCTATCTTCTCCTGTGGCAAAAACATTTTTTGAACTGACGTGTCTATCATCATTCCTAAAAATTTTATTGTTTGAGTTGGTATCAATACAGATTTGTCTCGATTTACCAACCACCCCAGATCTGCCAGATACCTCAAAGAAGTTTCTAGATGTGCCTTCAAAAGCTCCACCGAATCGGCAAAAATCAAAATATCGTCGAGATAAAAAATCACCTGGATAGCTTGCTCCCGGAGAGGAACTAACGCATCCGCCATAACTTTTGTAAAAATGCGAGGTGCCGAACTGATCCCGAAAGGAAGGCAAGTGAATTGGAAGTGACACAGAGTGCCTTCTAGAGATACGGCAAACCTGAGGTATTTCTGTGAATATGGGTGAATGGGAACATGCCAATATGCATCCTGCAGATCCAAATTGACCATGAACGACCCTGCTTCCAACAAATTTCTGATAGAGTAAATCGATTCCATCCTGAATCGTTTGTACTTGACCAACGGATTTAATTTCTTTAAGTTGAGAATCAACCGGAATTTCCCCGACGGTTTCTTTACCAGAAACACGGAAGAGTAGAACCCCCTTCCCTGTTCCGACCGAACGACTGGAATGATCACATTCTGATCTATCATGACTTTCAGAATTCGAGACAATTCCTGCGACATTGCCGCATCTACCGGATTTCTTGCTATCATAAATCTGTTGGGGGGAACAGAGTCGAACTCTATTCGATAACCCATTTTCACAATTGCGCAAATGTAAGGGCTGGCGACTGAATTTCTCCACACCTCGCTGAAGTTCTTCAGTCGACCCCCCACTTGATGGTCATAGGGATTTCTTATTATCCTGGGGCTTGATAAGAAAACTCCCCTTACCATTTTTGTTAAAGGACCATCCTTTCCTTTTAGACTGTCCTTGACGCTGATTACGTGGCCTATTGAAAGGACGTTTAGTAGGCTGCGTAACCTTTTTCTTTGGAAAGACCTTCTTTTTACTAGAAGTTCTTTCCAAAGTAGCATCCAATTCAGGCCCAAATAACAGATTACCTGTAAACGGGACTGAACATAACCTGGATTTAGAAGTGATACTTCCTTCCCAAGTTTTAAGCCAAACTGATTTTCTAGTAACATTTGCTAACCCAGCTGCTCTCGCTGTATACTTAATGCCTTCTGCTGATGCATCTGCCAGGTAGCTAGTGCCTTTAAAAAGTAGTTCTAAGGCTTCCAGAAGTTCTTCCTTAGAAGCCCCCTCCTGAATCTTATTTTTAAATTGATCCAACCACAACAACATGGTTCTTGATACACACGTAGAAGCTATAGTCGGCCTAAAAATAGCCGAAATAGCCTCCCATGTACGTTTTGAAAAAGCATCCGTCTTACGATCTAACGGATCTTTTAAAGAGCCTAAATCCTCAAAGGCCAACTCTCCCTCTTTAACCATCTGAGAAAAAGGCGTATCCAGCTTAGGACATTTACCCCATAGATTAACTTCCTCTTCACTAAACGGGAATCTTCTCTTCATTCCTTTAGAAAAAATAAGTTTTTTATCAGGTTCGGTCCACTCCTTCAGGATAGACTGGCGAATAGACTTATGAACTGGAAAAACAATGCCTTCACTGTCTTGCCAACCTTCATAGAGTTTATCATGAGGAGTTAATGAATCTGAATTCCCTTTATCAATCTGTAAGGTATCAATAATAGCATCAATCAGGCCCTCTGTGTCCTCTACTTTAAATTTAAATTTAGAAGGGGTCTCCTTAAATTCTTCTGCACTATCATGAGAATCTGAACCCACCTCCCCTTCTGAAGTAGAAGAAACTGCTGGCACAGGGGTTTCTGGTTTAGATTGTGTCTTAGTTTCAGCCAAGGAAGATTTAAACTGTTTAATAGTATCAGCCATTTCCTGTCTAAAGGCTCTAATAGTATCTTTGACAGAGAGGCCATCCTCTGCTAAAACCTTCTTAGAGCAGGGTTTGCAGAGTGTCTTTTCCCATTCAGCTGGCAATCTTGTATTGCATACTGGGCACTTTCGCTTGGATCCATCTTTTGCCTGCAAAACATGATCCAAATAGCCCACCATTAGAATGGAAAAAAATTTTGCCCCGATAGTTCTAAGTATTTTACTATAGCGCAAGAAAAATACCTTAGAAGGACCAGCACCTTCCTCCCCCGGAGCCACAGACATTGCGACTGTCCTGTTCGCTCCACAGAGCCAGAGTGAGAGGAAGCCGGCGCGTCCCACCGCCTCCCTTATACTAACCCCGCCCTGGTTTCCGCCGGAAGTGACGTCAGAGGCAGCCGCGCGCGCGGCTATAAAACTTCCCCAGACCATACCCGATGGACCTTCTGTTCCGCTGATGCTGTCTCCAGCTGCGTGCAAGACAGCCCACCGCCACTTCCAACCAGGCCAGAGGGATCGAGGACGCCATCTCGCTTTCTCCCTCCTCTTAAGGGAGCAAACACGAGGCAAGGTAAGAAACCTTGATGCTGACAGACTGACCAACTCAGTCTCGGCAGCCCCCTACAAGGCTCCCCAGGCCCTACTTACCACAGACCTGGTTCACCCGAGGGAAAGAAACCATCCTTCTCGCGCAGGAAATATTTCAAACTGAGGAGAGATTCTCATGGCCTTTCTTTTATAGGGGAGGGATTGAAATATTTCCTGGAAGGGGCGTGGATATCTCGGAGTCTTGTCCCAGAGGATCACTGGATAAAGAATAAGAAATCAGGAAGGGGGCAAATAGTTTTTCACACCACTGTATACTGGGCACATATACCCCTGGCAACATATACTGGGCACATATACCCCTGACTACATATACTGGGCACATATACCCCTGACTACATATACTGGGGACATATACCCCTGCCTACATATACCCTTAGGGACATATACTGGGCACATATACCCCTGGCTTCGTATACTGGGCACATATACCCCTGACTACATATACTGGGCACATATACACCTGCCTACATATACTGGGCACATATAACCCTGACTACATATACTGGGGACATATACCCCTGACTACATATAATGGGGTCATCTATACCTCTGGCTACATATACTGGGGACATATACCCCTGACTACATATACTGGGGTCATCTATACCGCTGGCTACATATACTGGGCACATATACCTCTGACTACATATACTGGGGTAATCTATACCCCTGCCTACATATACTGGGCACATATACCCCTGACTACATATACTGGGCACATATACACCTGCCTACATATACTGGGCACATATACAGTGGCTTGCAAAAGTATTCGGCCCCCTTGAAGTTTTATACATTTTGTCACATTACTGCCACAAACATGAATCAATTTTATTGGAATTTCACATGAAAGACCAATACAAAGTGGTGTACATGTGAGAAGTGGAACGAAAATCATACATGATTCCAAACATTTTTCACAAATAAATAGCTGCAAAGTGGGGTGTGCGTAATTATTCAGCCCCCTGAGACAATACTTTGTAGAACCACCTTTTGCTGCAATTACAGCTGCCAGTCTTTTAGGGTATGTAAGCTCTACCAGCTTTGCACATCTAGAGACTGAAATCCTTGCCCATTCTTATTTGCAAAACAGCTCCAGCTCAGTCAGATTAGATGGACAGCGTTTGTGAACGAGCAGTTTTCAGATCTTGCCACAGATTTTTTGATTGGAATTAGATCTGGACTTTGACTGGGCCATTCTAACATATGGACATGTTTTGTTTTAAACCATTCCGTTGTTGCCCTGACTTTATGTTTAGGGTCGTTGTCCTGCTGAAAGGTGAACCTCCACCCCAGTCTCAAGGCTTTTGCAGACTCCATGAGGTTTTCTTCCAAGATTGCGCTGTATTTGGCTCCATCCATCTTCGCATCAACTCTGAACAGCTTCCCGGTCCCTGCTGAAGAGAAGCACCCCCAGAGCATGATGCTGCCACCACCATATTTGACAGCGGGGATGGTGTGTTCAGAGTGATGTGCAGTGTTAGTTTTCCGCCGCACATAGCGTTTTGCATTTTGGCCAAAAAGTTCAATTTTGGTCTCATCTGACCAGAGAGCCTTCTTCCACATGTTTGCTGTGTCCCCCACATGCTTTGTGGCAAACTGCAAATGGGACTTCTTATGCTTTTCTGTTAACAATGGCTTTCTTCTTGCCACTCTTCCATAAATGCCAACTTTGTACAGTGCATGACTAATAGTTGTCCTATGGACAGATTCCCCCACCTGAGCTGTAGATCTCTGCAGCTCGTCCAGAGTCACCATGGGCCTCTTGATTGTATTTCTGATCAGCGCTCTCCTTGTTTGGCCTGTGAGTTTAGGTGCATGGCCTTGTCTTGGTATATTTACAGTTGTGCCATACGGTGGCCTCAAGTTTAGCCACACACCTAGATCGGGTGACAAACATGGGGGTGGGGTGGGAATTCTTCTTTCCGAACACTGCTCCTTTACACCGCTTGCACCTGCACCTTCTCTGGCTTTCTCTTCTTTTGAGGCTCATGCTGTCCGCATCTACTCCCCTCACCACTTCCAGGTTGCTGTCATCTACCGGCCTCCTGGACCAGCCTCCACCTTCATTGACCACTTTTCAACATGGCTTCTCCACTTTCTATCCACTGACATTCCTTCCATCATCATTGGGGACTTTAACATCCCCATAGACACTAACTGTTCCACTACCACAAAATTCCTCTCACTCACCTCATCCTATGACTTCTCCCAGTGGTCCTCAACCTCCACCCACAAAGATGGCCACACTTTGGACCTAGTTTTTACCCGGCTCTGCCCAGTTTCCACATTTAATAACTCTTTATTCCCCCTTTCAGATCACAATCTCATAACTTTTACAATCAGCCCCTCCCTGCCTCCTCCAGCTACCATAGTGCAGCCATCACGCCTATGCAGGAATTGCGATAGCAACCTCAACCTCTGCTCCCTAGCTGACTCTCTAAAACCCCTAGGCTCCCTGTCATCCTACACTGACCCCGAGTCAGCATCCATCTACTACTCCACCACAGTCACCGCTGTCATGAACACAGCCGCCCCTCTCACCAACTTCCGCCCCCGCCACATCAACAGACAGCCCTGGCTGACTGAACCGGTAACAGTAAATTCGGGCGCCTGAGGCTAGTGGACAAATCGTGCGCCGCCATTCACTCCTATAATAAATATCGTTTAATGGGCGCCCGATAGGAAAAAAGGGCGCCGGAGAAAAATAACGTTTTAAAAGCGGCGCCCGGAGACTTAATGTTTTATTACTGCTTCTCATGATTACACATTATTTAATGATTTATACATTTTTAAATATTATTTTTAAACGAAAAACAGTACAATATTTTTTTTCAAACATTATTTTTAAACGAAAAACAGTACATTTTTTTTTTTTTTTTTTTTTTTTTACATTATTTTTAAACGAAAAAACCAACAGGGGGGTCTTAGGTTTAGGCACCAACAGGGGGGTCTTAGGTTTAGGCACCAACAGGGGGGTCTTAGGTTTAGGCACCAACAGGGGGGGTCTTAGGTTTAGGCACCAACAGGGGGGTCTTAGGTTTAGGCACCAACAGGGGGGTCTTAGGTTTAGGCACCAACAGGGGGGTCTTAGGTTTAGGCACCAACAGGGGGGGTCTTAGGTTTAGGCACCAACAGGGGGGTCTTAGGTTTAGGCACCAACAGGGGGGTCTTAGGTTTAGGCACCAACAGGGGGGTCTTAGGTTTAGGCACTAACAGGGGGGTCTTAGGTTTAGGCACCAACAGGGGGGTCTTAGGTTTAGGCACTAACAGGGGGGTCTAGGGGTTAGGGGTAGGTACAGGGAGGGTTACTTAGGCACCAACAGGGGGGGTCTTAGGTTTAGGCATCAACAGGGGGGTCTAGGGGTTAGGGGTAGGTACAGGGAGGGTTACTTAGTAATTTTTTTTTTTAAACGTTATTATACGTTTCACTATTTAAACGAAAGATTAACGTTTTTACAATTGCCGATTTAATGCACATTATTTAATGATTTATAACTTTATAAAACATTAATTTTAAACGAAATACAGTACAATACATTTTTAAACGTTATCCATGCTTATCGTTAAAAACCCGGCGCCCTTTTTTCCCAGCGCCCCTTTTTAACGTACGCGACTGAACCCATCAAGCAACTGAAAAGACAGTCCAGGGCAACAGAACGGCAGTGGAGAAAAAGCTCCAATGCAGATGACTTCGCCCACTATAAAAACACGCTGCTGCAGCTCAAGCACGCTCTCTCACTTGCAAAGCAGTCATACTTCTCTACACTCATTTCTTCACAATCCCATAACCCTAAACAACTTTTCAACACCTTCAGCTCTCTTCTCCACCCCCCGCCTCCCCCTACAACCACAAGCTTGTCTGCAGAAGACTTTGCAGCATATTTTGTGAGCAAAATTGAAACACTACAGAACAGCTTTCAAAAGCAACCCTCTTCACAGGTCCAATCACCTCTTCCTTTTTCCTCTCTGCCCGGCAGCTCCCCTACTATCAACTATCCCTCTCCACATACCCACTCACCCACTCAAACCTCCTGCCCGCTAACAATCTTCTCAGCCTTAACTGAACAGCGTCTTTCTTCACTAATCTCTAAAGCTAATCTTACTACATGCGCCTCAGATCCTATTCCCTCTCATCTTATCCCCCAGCTCTCCTCCCCCCTCATTCCTGCTTTAACAACACTGTTTAAAGAGTAACTGTTAGCCCCCAAATTGAAATTTAAAACACTATTGCAATGTTTTATTTATTATATAAGTGAGCCAAAAAGCCAATGTACAAGTTAAAAATCAATCTAATTTTGTTACTATCTAACCTTTTCCCCCAGCTCCGGACGCAAGCCGCATATCAGATACTGTAGCATGCAGAGCATGCCTATGTCTGGCCGATCCCCCTCTCCCCCCCAGGACCAGGTGCCAATATATTCTCCCCACCGCAGCTGACCGCTCTGACACGGAGAGAGCGGCAGCACTTCCAGAGCAGCACCGCAGAGCAGCCAGCGCCGTGCATCTCTCTCACATGTGATTCTCTCACATGTGACTCGGCGGCGGCTGCTCTGCGGTGCTGCTCTGGAAGTGCTGCCGCTCTCTCTCCGTGTCAGAGCGGTCAGCTGCGGTGGGGAGAATATATTGGCACCTGGTCCTGGGGGGGAGAGGGGGATCGGCCAGACATAGGCACAGGGCCGGATTTACAGCTCAGGAGCCTATAGGCACTCAAGCGCTGGCGCCCTAAACCCCGCCCCTTAACACAGGCCACACCCCCTCTAATCACACCCCTTTTTCTTATTAAATAAAACCACGCAAGGTAATGTAGAAAGTAGGTGGGGTGGTTAGTGTTAGGAATAAGTGGGGGTTAGGGCACACAGTCATCAGGACACAGGGGGCTCACACACATACACACACACAGACACACACACACACACACACACCAGGACACAGGGTGATCGCTCACACACAGACTCCAGGACACAGGGGCTCACACACACAGAAAGACACCAGGGGGCAAACACACAGACACCAGGACGCAGGGGGCTCACACACAGACCCCAGGACACAGGGGGCTCACACACACACAGAAAGACACCAGGGGGCACACACACACACAGATAGACACCGGGACGCAGAGGGCTCACACACACACAGATAGACACCAGGACGCAGGGGGCTCACACACAGACCCCAGGACACAGGGGGCTCACACACACAGAAAGACACCAGGGGGCACACACACAGATAGACACCAGGACGCAGGGAGCTCACACACACAGATAGACACCAGGACGCAGGGGGCTCACACACACAGATAGACACCAGGACGCAGGGGGCTCACACACACAGATAGACACCAGGACGCAGGGGGCTCTCACAAACACAGATAGACACTAGGACGCAGGGGGCTCACACACACACACACAGAGATAGACACCAGGACACAGGGGGATCATACACTCATACACTAGGGCGCAGGGGGCTCACACACACACACACACACAGATAGACACCAGGACGCAGGGGGCTCACACACACACAGACAGACACCAGGACGCAGGGGGCTCACACACACACAGACAGACACCAGGACGCAGGGGGCTCACACGCTCACACACACACACACACACACAGACACCAGGACGCAGGGGGATCACACACTCATACACTAGGACGCAGGGGACTTACGCACACACACACACACACACACACAGATAGACACCAGGACGCAGGGGGCTCACGCACACACAGACAGACACCAGGACGCAGGGGGCTCACACACACACAGACAGACACCAGGACGCAGGGGGCTCACACACACACACAAACAGACACCAGGACGCAGGGGGCTCACACACACACAGACAGACAGACACCAGGACGCAGGGGGCTCACACACACACAGACAGACAGACACCAGGACGCAGGGGGCTCACACACACACAGACAGACAGACACCAGGACGCAGGGGGCTCACACACACACAGACAGACACCAGGACGCAGGGGGCTCACACACAGACAGACACCAGGACGCAGGGGGCTCACACACACACACACACACACAGACACCAGGACGCAGGGGCTCACACACACACACAGACAGACACCAGAACGCAGGGGGCTCACACACACACAGATAGACACCAGGACGCAGGGGGCTCACACACACACACACAGACAGACACCAGGACGCAGGGGGCTCACACACACACACACACACACACACACACAGACAGACACCAGGACGCAGGGGGCTCACACACACACACACAGACAGACACCAGAACGCAGGGGGCTCACACACACACAGATAGACACCAGGACGCAGGGGGCTCACACACACACAGACAGACACCAGGACGCAGGGGGCTCACACACACACAGACAGACACCAGGACGCAGGGGGCTCACACACACACAGACAGACACCAGGACGCAGGGGGCTCACACACACACACACACACACACACACACAGACACCAGGACGCAGGGGGCTCACACACACACACACACACACACACACACACACACACAGACACCAGGACGCAGGGGGCTCACACACACACAGACAGACAGACACCAGGACGCAGGGGGCTCACACACACACACACACACACACACACACACACACACACACCAGGACGCAGGGGGATCACACACTCATACACTAGGACGCAGGGGACTCACGCTCACACACACACACACACAGATAGACACCAGGACGCAGGGGGCTCACACACACACACAGACAGACACCAGAACGCAGGGGGCTCACACACACACACACAGATAGACACCAGGACGCAGGGGGCTCACACACACACACAGACAGACACCAGGACGCAGGGGGCT
The DNA here is from genome assembly GCF_040937935.1 of Hyperolius riggenbachi. Classification (NCBI taxonomy): domain Eukaryota; kingdom Metazoa; phylum Chordata; class Amphibia; order Anura; family Hyperoliidae; genus Hyperolius; species Hyperolius riggenbachi. The sequence goes on along the minus strand of NC_090649.1, from coordinate 77,399,965 downwards.
CACACACACACACACACACACACACACACACAGACACCAGGACGCAGGGGGCTCACACACACAGACAGACACCAGAACGCAGGGGGCTCACACACACACAGATAGACACCAGGACGCAGGGGGCTCAAACACACACACAGACAGACACCAGGACGCAGGGGGCTCACACACACACACACACACACACACACACACACACACACACCAGGACGCAGGGGGCTCTCACACACACACACACACACACACACACACAGACAGACACCAGGACGCAGGGGGCTCACACACACACACAGACAGACACCAGGACGCAGGGGGCTCACACACACACACACACACACACACACACCAGGATGCAGGGGGCTCACACACACACACACACACACACACACACCAGGACGCAGGGGGCTCACACACACACACACAGACAGACACCAGGACGCAGGGGGCTCACACACACACAGACAGACAGACACCAGGACGCAGGGGGCTCACACACACACAGATAGACACCAGGATGCAGGGGGCTCACACACACACAGATAGACACCAGGATGCAGGGAGCTCACACACACACAGATAGACACCAGGATGCAGGGGGCTCACACACACACACACAGATAGACACCAGGACGCAGGGGGCTCACACACACACAAATACACACCAAGACACGGGGCTCACACACACACAGATAGGCAACAGGATGCAGGGGGCTCACACACACAGATACATACACAGGGGGCTCACACACACACACACCTAACCCTTATCCAGGAAGCAGAGATCAGCGGGTTGGAGCAGAGAGGCAGAGAAGAAACATTAAGCTGTGGGGGGCGGGCTCCAGCAGCAGGAGGCTAGTGAACCACCGCTGCACTTGTCTGGAGATCAGAGAGAGACACACATTTACGTGGCAAGAGAACACGGGCAGAGAGGGAGAGTGTAATGGAAGCATTCACCTCCCAAAAGCCTCACTGTCCTCAGCTGTCTTGTCTTCCTGGCTGGCATCCCATGCAGCATTGCCGCTCCAAACTTTCAATCTCCGCCTCCGCCTACTTTTCTCCTGGCAGATCATGAGGTGGCACATGATTGGCCAGTGAGACAAGGCCATGTGAGAACGGGGAGCGGATCATTTTCTGTCCCCCCTTCCACAGCCCCCATGTTAATCCGTTCCCCACTGTTTCCTGCTGGCCAGAGCAGGAAGAAAACAAATAGATGTCAGCGCGCATCGCCTCCTGCTGACTACGCTGGAGTGCATGACTACGGTTGCTGGGGACGCTGGCTGTGCGGCTGGGCTGATGAGCGGCAGTGAGTCACACTGAGATCCCACATCACTCTGCATAGGCAGGCACACATTCGGGGAGGAAGGAGAGCCGCCCTTGGAATGTTTGGCGCCTGTAGGCACGTGCCTACAGTGCCTTATGGTAAATCCGGCCCTGCATAGGCATGCTCTGCATGCTACAGTATCTGATATGCGGCTTGCGTCCGGAGCTGGGGGAAAAGGTTAGATAGTAACAAAATTAGATTGATTTTTAACTTGTACATTGGCTTTTTGGCTCACTTATATAATAAATAAAACATTGCAATAGTGTTTTAAATTTCAATTTGGGGGCTAACAGTTACTCTTTAACCTTTCCATCTCTACTGGCATTTTTCCTTCATTTAAACAAGCTATCATAACACCACTAATCAAAAAACCCTCTTTAGACTCTACTGCCCTTTCTAATTACCGCCCAGTCTCTCTCCTTCCCTTTGCCTCCAAACTTCTGGAACGCCACATTTACTCAGAGTTGTCTAACTTTTTCTCTGCTAATTCCCTGTTGGACCCCTTCCAGTCTGGCTTCCGCCCTCAACACTCTACGGAAACCGTTCTCACTAAGGTTGCCAATGACCTCCTAGCTGCTAAAGCCAAAGGCAGATTTTCGGTACTAATACTCCTAGATCTGTCCTCTGCCTTCGACACTGTTGATCATACCCTACTTCTCCAGACCCTCTTAACACTGGGAATCAAGGGCCTAGCACACTCCTGGCTCAACTCTTACCTGTCTGGACGTTCTTTCATGGTCTCCTATGCCAATACCAACTCCTCTCCACGCCCACTGTTTGTGGGAGTACCACAAGGGTCAGTCCTTGGACCCCTCCTCTTTTCCATTTACACCCATGGCTTGGGACAGATAATAAGCTCTTTTGGGTTTCAATATCACCTCTATGCTGATGACACCCAAATTTATTGTTCTGCCCCAGACCTCTCCACACTACTATCAAAAATCCCCGAATGTCTATCTGCTGTATCTACATTTATGTCATCCCGCTTCCTTAAACTCAATATGAGCAAAACGGAGATTGTGATATTTCCACCTTCGCTCTCTGTACCACCTCCCATTGTCACAATCAATGTAGATAACACCCCAATAGCATCAACCCCCAAAGCTCGTTGCCTAGGGGTAACTCTGGACTCTGAGCTCTCCTTTAAACCACATATTAACACTTTAACTACCTCCTGCTACTTCCATCTCAAAAACATTTCCAGAATCCGTCCCTTCCTTTCACAAGAAGCAACTAAAATGCTTGTGCATGCCCTTATCATCTCCCGTCTTGACTACTGCAACACCCTACTCTGTGGTCTACCAAAAAGCAGACTGGCACCTCTCCAATCCCTACTAAACTCTGCGGCCCGTCTCATCCACCTCTCTTCTAGATCCTCTGAGGCAGCCCCTCTCTGCCAATCCCTCCATTGGCTACCAGTTGCCCAAAGGATCCAGTTTAAACTTCTCACACTTGCATACAAAGCTCTACACAAGCTATCGCCTCCATACATTTCCTCTTTAATCTCCAGATACCTCCCCGCCCGGACCCTCCGTTCCTCACAGGAGACCCTTTTGTCCTCCAGCCTAGTCACCTCCTCTCACTCTCGCATCGAAGACTTCTCACAGGCTGTCCCTCTCCTTTGGAACTCCCTCCCTCAGCCGGTTCATCATGCCACGAGTCTGGAAACCTTCAAACGTACTCTGAAAACACACTTGTTCAGACAAGCCTATAATTTGCTATAACGGCTGCTGATTTACATATCTGTTTCCCATCAGGTCCTCTCATTATGCTTTGCCCTGTGATTGGATACTTATGCTTTTTTGTATTGTGATGTTATCTGATTGGTCCATGTGACCCTATTGAAACTGTATATAAATGCCTTTATGTTTGCTATCTCTTTTGAGTGAGCCTATACAGCTTGAGAAAGGAGCTTGTCTCCGAAACAGCGTCTGTCGCTGTCCCTGGGCGCTATCTTTATGCAATAAAGAGCTTGAATACATCCACGTGGTGCTGCTGATCTCTTCAACCGATATAATTTGCTATAGGCAGCAATGAAGGCACACTGGCTCACCCACTAACCTTTGTGTTTCCTTCCCTTTTGTTTCCTCCCCACTACCCTCTAGATTGTAAGCCCGCAAGGGCAGGGACCTCCTCCTAGTGTTTCTCATACTGCTGTTATTTTAACATATGCACATGTACCAACTACATATCAACTATGTATGTATCTGTATTTATTCTATTCAATGTCATGACTGTACAGTGTCTTGTATTTCTTATGTATATTTGTTCCCCATTATTTGTTTGTACTATGTACAGCGCTACGGAAGATGCTGGCGCTATATAAATAAAAAATAATAATAATAATACTCCTTCCATTTCTGACTGATCGCTTGAACAGTGCTCTGTGGGATGTTCATGGCTTTGGAAATCTTTTTGTAGCCTAAGCCTGCTTTAAATTTCTCAATAACCTTATCCCTGACCTGTCTGGTGTGTTCTTTGGACTTCACAGTGTTGTTGCTGCCAATATTCTCTTAGACAACCTCTAAGGCCATCACAGAGCAGCTGTATTTGTACTGACATTAGATTACACACAGGTGCACTCTATTTAGTCATTAGCACTCATCAGGCAATGCCTATGGGCAACTAACTGCACTCAGACCAAAAGGGGCTGAATATATACGCACACCCCACTTTGCAGTTATTCATTTGTAAAAAATGTTTGGAATCCTGTATGATTTTTGTTCCACTTCTCACGTGTACAGCACTTTGTATTGATCTTTCATGTGAAATTCCAATAAAATTGATTCATGTTTGTGGCAGTAATGTGACAAAATGTGGAAAACTTTAAGGGGGGCGAATACTTTTGCAAGCCACTGTACACCTGCCTACATATACTGGGCACATATAACCCTGACTACATATACTGGGGTCATCTATACCTCTGGCTACATATACTGGGGTAATTTATACCTCTGGCTACATATACTGGGGACATTTACCCCTGACTACATATACTGGGCACATATACCCCTGGCTACATATACTGGGCACATATACCCCTGGCTACATTTACTGGGGACATATATCCCTTCCTACATATACTGGGCACATATATCCCTGGCTACCTGTTCTGGGGACATCTCTATCCCTGGCTACCTGTTCTGGGGACATCTATACCGCTGGCCACCTATTCTGTGGACACCTATAGACCTGGGGCTACCTATTTTTGGGGAACCACTGCTGTCAGATTGAGTGTATTTTGGGGAACTGCTGCCAGGTGAGAGGTGTCTACCATATTAAGGGGACATTCTTCCTATTTATGTGAAATGCTGTCTATTTATGTGCCTCATGACTGCTGAATTTGTCTTGTTGGGGGCCTCAAGATCGCTGAATTTGTCTTGTTGGGGGCCTCATGATTGCTGAATTTGTCTTGTTGGGGGCCTCATGATTGCTGAATTTGTCTTGTTGGGGGCCTCATGATTGCTGAATTTGTTTTGTTGGTTGGGGGCCTCATGATTGCTGAGTTGGTCATGTTGGGGGCCTCATGATTGCTGAATTTGTCTTGATGGGGGGGCCTCATGATTGCTGAGTTGGTCATGTTGGGGGCCTCATGATTTATGAATTTGTCTTGATGGGGGGGCCTCATGATTGCTGAATTTTTCTTGTTGGGGGCCTCATGATTGCTGAATTTGTCTTGTTGGGGGCCTCATGATTGCTGAATTTGTCTTGTTGGGGGCCTCATGATTGCTGAATTTGTTTTGTTGGGGGCCTCATGATTGCTGAGTTGGTCATGTTGGGGGCCTCATGATTGCTGAATTTGTCTTAATGGGGGGCCTCATGATTGCTGAGTTGGTCATGTTGGGGGCCTCATGATTGATGAATTTGTCTTGATGGGGGGGCCTCATGATTGCTGAATTTTTCTTGTTGGGGGTCACATGATTGCTAATTGTGAGACTATGGAAAAAGCCAAACCATCATCATATGAGACAATAGCATTAAACCTACTGTTTCAGCTTTTTAAAACAGAAAATAAAACTGGGAGATCCTAAAAAAATGAATACATTTTTTAGGAGTAGGATGGATGAAATTGTTTATCTTCACAGTTTATTTTCAACTTGGATGTTCCATAATGTTCATGTAGGAGTTAAAACGTTTGTATTTAGTTTAAATTGCTGTTGGCACTTTGCGATAGATAAGTGACTTTTGGGTTGCAGTTTGGGCACTCGACCTCCAAAAGGTTCGCCACCACTGTCCTAATCTAATGTCCCACCATTGCTAAGTTCATGTAAACTTGTCTCCACCCACGACCACACCCACATTCTGGTCCATGGCCTACCCATTTTTCGGCATGACGTACCCCCATTTTCACCCCAAATCACATCTTCCTCCCCCCTTGGAAAATTTTCTGCGGACGCCCATGCTATCTATCCTTCTATCCATCCTTGTGTTCAATACATTTGTATGATCTATCTATCTATCTCTAGCTTCTTTTACACTGCAAATCGCATTTCCTATTTGTGATTTTCACTGGATGCTAGCAACAAGAAGAAAAATGCAGCATACTGGACTTTTTGTAATTGCATGACAAATCGGAATCGCATGTAAAATGGGATCAAAATCGCAATCGCATGTACTGTAAAATAAAAAAAGCCCTCAGGCCCCCCTTGCATACTTAGGACCCAGAGTATTCCCTCTCTTTATGTATCTGTTTTTTTATACTTTTTCACACTTCAGAATCCCTTTAAAAGGGAAGATCCGAGGTAAAAAAAAAAAAAAAAAAAAAGAGTTCTACTTACCCGGGGCTTCCTCCAGCCCCTAGCAGCCGATATGTCCCACGCCACAGCTCCGCTTCCAGCCAGTGGCTCGGGGTCCCTTGTTGGAGTTGCCGACCTTGGCATGTTGGCATCATCTGTGCGAGTCCGCGGCTGTGCCGCTTGCAATCATGCTCATGTGGCTCGGAGCGATCTGAGCAGGTGCAGAAGTACTGCGCCACTGCAGAACGTTTCAGACTATGATCTCGAGCAGTACGCTTGCGCAGGTGCAGAAGATGCTGACTTGGCGAGGGGATTGGACCCCGGGGGGAAGCCCCGGGTAAGTAGAAATATTATTTTTTACCTCGGATCTTCCCTTTAAGCCCATAAATATTTGGACAGCGACAACTTTTTCCAATTTTGGTTCTGTACGTTACCACAATGAATTTTAAATGAAACAACTCGGATGCAGTCTCTGTCCCAATATTTATGGACCTCACTGTATGTCCGTTGCTATGACGGAACACACACCTGACACAGGCCGGGCGTGCTGTTATGTCATGTCTGATGCAACGGATATGCCTGAATGAGTGTTCCTTCTCATGGATGAGTCTGAACCAAGTCTAAAGGTGGCCACACACTGGCAGATGGCCACACGATTCAACCTTGAGACAAATCCCTGTCAGATTAAATCTGATTTGAAAGGGATCTATCTATCTATCTATCTATCTATCTATCTATCTATCTATCTATATATATATAACAACATGTGAATGGTCTTTACTTAGAAATTATATTTTGAAAGCAGGAATGATGGGCAGATGAGAGGAATTCACGACGATGAGGGCCACATTTTGATGGCAAGGTAGAAAGCTCAAAGTTTGTCTACAATGGCAAATCTTGAAGGGCGATCCTGGTATACAGTGGTTAATATCTAAGCTAGACAATCCACAAGGCAACCTAGGCAAGTACCTAGAGCCTGGTGGGTGCCCAGAGACCTAACTGGCACCTCCTTGGATTCCTTCTACTACTTCCCCTACTAGAAAAGCCATGTGATCAAAAGGAGTAGCCAAACCTGCAATCTTGCCCCACTACAATTTCAAAGGTTTCTGCTTTCTTGGTTGGCTGATAGTGTAATGGTTAAGGGTTCTGCCTCTGACACAGGAGACCTGGGTTCGAATCTCGGCTCTGCCTGTTCAGTAAGCCAGCACTAATTCAGTAGGAGACCTTTGGCAAGTCTCCCTTACACTGCTACTGCCAATAGAGCGCGCCCTAGTGGCTGCAGCTCTGGCGCTTTGAGTCCGAAAGGAGAAAAGCGCAATATAAATGTTATTTGTCTTGTCTTGTCTTGTCTGCTTTCATCTCTTTGGCCGTCCTAATTAACGACAAAGAGCTCCCTCAAGGCCCCCTTGGTCTGCTAGACATGACATGATGGGGTGTTAAACCAGACAGTAACCACACTGTCAAGTGTTAATGTGTGTGGTTACAAACGCTCCCAAATGACTGCATTTGCTTGCGACTGGAAGGCACTTACTCCCGCAAATTGAGCAGTTAACCTGCGCATGTACCGGAGGCCAAAAAAAACTAGATAGTTACCTAAAAAGAGGGTAGCCTGTGGATTCTGCAGGAGCGTCCCATGTTCTGGCACTGTTGCTGCACAACGGACCGCCAAAGGGAATCCGACAAGCTTGTCAGATTTCTGGATGACACAAGAAGCCTCTGGAGGATCTAGAGAATTCCCTCTTAGGTAAGTATCTAGTCTTTTTCACCTTAGAGTCCTCTAGGGCAGAGTTCCCCAACCCTGTCCTCGAGGCCCATCAACAGTGCATGTTTTACAGGAAACCACAAACATTCACAGGTAAGGTAATTAGTGTCAGCAGAGCTAAATAACTAGCTGTGTGGATTTCCACAAAACGTGTACTGTTGGTGGGCCTCGAGGACAGGGTTGGGTAGGGTTTGCACAGTTTTGTAATTTATCTGAAAGGTGTAAACGTGCGTACACACCTCTCGATTTATGTCACCCATCAAAGATCAGGACTTGATCCCCTTGGTTGACATCGCTGGCTGTACAGACGCATGTCAGCTGTGTAGCTGACAACGCTTTCTGTAGCAATGCAGGGGGAGTGGGTGCACGTGTGCGGTGGCGTAGACAGTAGATTTTCCATCGCGAGGGTGAGTTGATCCACGGGGCGGATCGCTCACGGGTTTGGGGGCCGTTGTACACACATCGGTCTATCAGCTGAGGAGGTATTTATTGGTGCCTATTAACAGTACAATTTTTAGGGAACCAGTGTATTTTTGATTAGATTATTGTATAACAACAAAGATGCTGGTGAGTCCACTCAAACGCATGAAGAAATTATCGTTCTGCTCGGTGGATTTTTTTCAATGATATGATCATCACTGGTGAAGATAGGATCACAAGTTGGATTCTTCAGTGGCGTGGATGGATAAAATACAATAATTTCTTCCAGTGTGAATGAGCTTATTTGAAAATATGATCATTCGCAAAAATTGTATCGATAATGGGCACATTTAGCCTCTCGCTCCATTGGACAATAGATGTAGCTTGATCAAACCCAATGGCCTCACTTGATTAAAGGGAACCTTAAGCGAGTAAAATTATTTAAAATAAACACATGACATAGCTGAAAATGAATATTACATACTAACCTCACCGTCAGTTCCTCTCAGAATCTCGCCATTTTATTCTTACAGTGATGCCTTCCAGTTCTGACAATATTTTGTCAGAACTGAAATATACCAATTGCTGTCAGGTATATATCAGCAGCTGTCAGTTACAACTGAATGTGCAAGGTAATGTCCATGTTTCTCTAAGGTTTATGTGGGTGATATTACAATTTAACAGTGTGCTGACCAGGAAGCTGTTATGGGGTAATGGCCATTTGTAAAATGGAGGACGGAGAAATCAATTAATCACAGTGGACAAATGGGACGCAGGAGAAGAGAAAGAGTTTGAGAAGTAGATTACACAGGAGGCAAGTATGACCTTTGTATGGTTATTTTGACTTTTTATTTTCAGTTCAGGTTCTCTTTAAGAATTTCTGCATTCGGTAATGCAGAAAAGAGCATATTTTACCGATCACCTTCCCAAATGCCAATTCACTAAACCTATTACCACACTGGTAAAAATAATATTACCGACTAGTGAGGTAAATTACAGACTTGTGCGGTAAATACCTCAGATGACAAGAAATTGCAATTCACTAAGATTCAGGCCATGTTCATATTATGAAACGCGGACGGCCGTGCGTTCGGAACGCAACACATACGAGCACCTGCCATCCGCGTTTCTATACGCTGCGTGGCTGATACCATTCACTGAAGTGGATGGGTCAGCCGCGCGTTTCTGCAAAAAATGCGTGCAGCATGCGTTCCCGGACTGCACTGATCCGTAACGCATGCATTGTGAACTCCAGACAGTGCAGTCTATGCACTGTCTGATGTTCTTCGTGTCTGCCTCCTGTACGTGTTCCCGAAATGCGGATGGGAACGTGTGCAGTGTGAACAGGGCCTAAAGCATTCAGTAAAGTGTTCAGTATTTATCTCCACCTCTGACCAGCTGGTAACTCACAATCTCCATGTGGTGACACTGACAGATGTACCAGACAACCAATAGGGAGAGCCACACAGCCAATAGGGAGAGCCACACAGCCCTGCTTCTCACCTTACTTGTTGTGATACTCTGGAGGGCAGGACTATAGAACACAGAGCAGGGGAAGGAGACATTTTAAAAGCCTTTTTTGTATCCCTTTAGATGTGCATATCTATATACTATTATACAGAAGAGCACCCTCCAGTGGCTGCAGCACATCTAAAGGGATGCTGGGAATCCACTGAACAGAAAACTCCCAACTCATGCACACCACTTGTGGGAAGACTTATAGCTTCCTGCCCTCCAAAGCTGGTGAGACTTACCCAACAGGGCTTAGTGAATTGAAGCCAGTGATGCTCAAATACCCCTATTTAAAATTCGAGTTTGGTCGAATTCGAATAGTAAATTATTCGAGGTCAGTCGAATATTCGAGTCGAATAATTTTTACTATTCGATCTCGGACTTCGAGCTCACTATTCGAGTCGGTATTCGAGCTCACTATTCGAGCTGACTATTCGAATTGGCCTTAAATAGCTTCCAACACTTGTTTTGAGGGTGAATGATGCAAGAAACATCTTTTTTTCCAAGTAACAACAGCAAGTGATTATGTGGGGATGTTCCTTTAAAAAAAAATGTGGAAAGAGAAGTTGTGTCCTAAATTTTGTTCAGTAGTTGTTTCTTCTTCTTCTTCTTCTCCTCCTCCTCCTCCTCCTCCTCCTCCTCCTCCTCCTCCTCCTCCTCCTCCTCCTCCTCCTCCTCCTCCTCCTCCTCCTCCTCCTCCTCCTCCTCCTCCTCCTCCTCCTCCTCCTCCTCCTCCTCCTCCTCCTCCTCCTCCTCCTCCTCCTCCTCCTCCTCCTCCTCCTCCTCCTCCTCCTCCTCCTCCTCCTCCTCCTCCTCCTCCTCCTCCTCCTCCTCCTCCTCCTCCTCCTCCTCCTCCTCCTCCTCCTCCTCCTCCTCCTCCTCCTCCTCCTCCTCCTCCTCCTCCTCCTCCTCCTCCTCCTCCTCCTCCTCCTCCTCCTCCTCCTCCTCCTCCTCCTCCTCCTCCTCCTCCTCCTCCTCCTCCTCCTCCTCCTCCTCCTCCTCCTCCTCCTCCTCCTCCTCCTCCTCCTCCTCCTCCTCCTCCTCCTCCTCCTCCTCCTCCTCCTCCTCCTCCTCCTCCTCCTCCTCCTCCTCCTCCTCCTCCTCCTCCTCCTCCTCCTCCTCCTCCTCCTCCTCCTCCTCCTCCTCCTCCTCCTCCTCCTCCTCCTCCTCCTCCTCCTCCTCCTCCTCCTCCTCCTCCTCCTCCTCCTCCTCCTCCTCCTCCTCCTCCTCCTCCTCCTCCTCCTCCTCCTCCTCCTCCTCCTCCTCCTCCTCCTCCTCCTCCTCCTCCTCCTCCTCCTCCTCCTCCTCCTCCTCCTCCTCCTCCTCCTCCTCCTCCTCCTCCTCCTCCTCCTCCTCCTCCTCCTCCTCCTCCTCCTCCTCCTCCTCCTCCTCCTCCTCCTCCTCCTCCTCCTCCTCCTCCTCCTCCTCCTCCTCCTCCTCCTCCTCCTCCTCCTCCTCCTCCTCCTCCTCCTCCTCCTCCTCCTCCTCCTCCTCCTCCTCCTCCTCCTCCTCCTCCTCCTCCTCCTCCTCCTCCTCCTCCTCCTCCTCCTCCTCCTCCTCCTCCTCCTCCTCCTCCTCCTCCTCCTCCTCCTCCTCCTCCTCCTCCTCCTCCTCCTCCTCCTCCTCCTCCTCCTCCTCCTCCTCCTCCTCCTCCTCCTCCTCCTCCTCCTCCTCCTCCTCCTCCTCCTTCTTCTTCTTCTTCTTCTTCTTCTTCTTCTTCTTCTTCTTCTTCTTCTTCTCGTATTTCTCTTTTCAATTTTTTTTTAAAGAAATGCAGCTATTTTTGAGCGTAACAAATAGCTGGTGGGCGCACGCATGTTGGAAGCGCCATTGTATGTGCTCCCTGGCAGTGGAAACACAAAGACAGCAGGAGGTAAATTCAGCAGCAGGAGGAGGAGGATGAGTGTGTGGCAGCAGGCAGTCAATGAGGCAGGCAGCTCGCCGTGACATAATAGCCCTGGTACCTAGCGGTGATACCAGGGCTGTAAATAAACACAACAGGAGGTCCCAGACAGCGGTCGTGCAGCCCACATTGTGTCCAATACACAACTGGGACAACACAGTTTTCAACCCGGGCACCTCAGAAAAATTAAACCTTTTTTTTTTTTTAATGGTTTTTTGGTTTTGGTTTTGCAGAGTGGCAGCAGAAGAAGGTAATGCTGTGTACCCTGGCAGTGGGAAACACAGACAGACAGCAGAAGGGCAGTACACAGCAGCCCACTGTAGGTGTAAAATGTGTGGCTGCAGGCGACGTAATAGTCAAAGTGAACCAGGCTGGCTTAGTGAGCAGGAGCCAGGAGGTGGTAAAGGGTGGTAAGGCACATTAACGATGGTTCCGGCAGCCAGTTCATGTCCCCCTCTCGCCGACAACAGGGGCCAGGAACTCGCCTTCCACCCACGCCTGGTTCATCTTGAGAAACGTCAGTCTGTCCACAGACTTGTGAGACAGACGTGAGCGTTTCTCGGTGACCACGCCACCAGCTGCACTGAAGCAGCGCTCGGACAGCACGCTGGAAGGGGGGCAGGACAGCACTTCCAGGGCGTACTGCGCCAGCTCGCTCCAGATCTCCATGCGCTTGACCCAATACTCCATGGGATCAACAGGGGCATCGCTGTCAAGCCCGCTGTACGACCCCATGTAGTCAGCCACCATGCGGGTCAGGCGCTGGCTGTGACCGGAGGAGGATGCTGCTGCATGCATCTCCTCTCTAGTCACTGCTGCCGGAGCCTCTACAGTCCTGTAGAGCTCGTGGCTGAGAGACAGCAGGTCTGTGGGGCGCTTGCTGCTGCTGGATGCAGGCACCTGCTGCTGCCTCTGTGCTGGCTGCTGGACAGTGGGGGCGGAAGGCTGGGGGAAGGCTTCCTCCAAGCGCTCAACAAGGGCCTGCTGCAAGCTCCTTATTTGTTGCGCTGGGTCTCCTCCTGCAGGCGGCAGGAACTGGCTCAACTTCCCCTTGAGGCGTGGGTCCAACATCATGCTGATCCAGATCTCCTCCCTCTGCTTCATCTGGATCACCCTGGGGTCCCTGCGCAGGCACGTCAGCATGTGCGCTGCCATTGGGAAGAAGCGGGCCACGTCTGCTGGCACATCGACGTCAGTGCTGTCCTCATCCTCCTCCTCTGCCGCCTCATCCTCTCTCCACCCCCGCACCAACTCAGCTGCGCTGTGCTGATCCCCCTCATCAGCAGCCAGGTCAGGGACCTCCACCAAGTCCTCCTCCTCCTCCCCCTCAGAGGTGGACTGCGCAGCTGGTTGCCGCTCCTGCTGGTCCAAGGCTGCCGCTCCCTGTTCCAGCAAAGCATCGAGGGCCCTGTTCAGCAGAGAAACCAGGGGCACCCACTCGCAGACCATAGCATGGTCCCTGCTCACCATGTTTGTGGCCTGCAGGAAGGGAGCCAGCACAAAGCACACCTGCTGCATGTGCCTCCAGTCATCATCGGGGACGATGGACGGGATGTTGCTGGTCTTGTCCCTTCTCTGAGCTGCGGAAACAGTGGCCAGGGCAAGGTACTGTTTGACAGCGCGCCTCTGTTCAACCAGACGCTCCAACATCGCCAGGGTGGAGTTCCAGCGAGTCGGAACGTCAAGGATCAGCCGATGGCGTGGCAGATCCAGCTCCTTTTGCACGTCTTCCAGGCTCGCACAGGCTGCAGCCGAGCGCCGGAAGTGACGCACAACATTCCTTGCCGTTTCCAGCAGTTCGCCCATCCCCTGGTAGGTGCGCAGGAACTTCTGCACCACCAGGTTCAGCACGTGGGCAAGACAGGGGATGTGGGTCAGGTTTCCCCTGTCTATTGCGGCAACCAGATTGGCCCCATTGTCGGCCACCACCTCTCCGACTCTGAGGCCTCTGGGGGTCAGCCAAATCCTCTCCTGCTCCTGGAGTTTGGCCAACACATGGGTTGCCGTCAGCTTGGTCTTCCCAAGGCTGACCAAGTGCAGCAGCGCTTGGCAGTGGCGGGCCTTCACGCTGCTGCTGAGGCGGGGGGTTTGGCCAGGTGTGCCGGAGGATGGCAGAGGATCGGAGGAACCTGCTGCAGTTCCCCTGAGCCTGCGGGGTGGCACCACCCACTGTGTTGCTGCTGCTGCTGTGCCCGCTGCTGCTCTCCCATCCTCACCCCCTTCCACCAAGCTGACCCAGTGGACAGTGAAGGACAGGTAGCGGCCTGTCCCGAAGCGGCTGCTCCAGGAGTCCATGGTGACGTGGACCCTTTCACCAACCGCGTGCTCCAGCCCTCGCTCCACATTGGCCATCACAAAGCGGTGCAGTGCAGGAATGGCCTTGCGGGCAAAGAAGTGTCTGCTGGGGAGCTGCCAGTCTGGGGCTGCGCAAGCAAGCAGCGCACGAATGTCGCTCCCCTCCTGCACGAGCGTGTACGGCAGGAGTTGGGAGCACATGGCCCGTGCCAGCAAGCCGTTCAGCTGCCGCACGCGACGGCTGCTGGGAGGCAGAGCCCTAACCACCCCCTGGAAGGACTCGCTCAAAAGGCTCTGGCGTGGCCTTTTGCTGACACGGGAATCAGCAGACACAGCGGAGGAGGCCACTGAGGACTGGCTGCCAGAACAGGCCTCAGTGTCGGCGGCAGGAGTTGCAGAGGGGGGAGGAGCAGTGCGTTTCCGCACTCCTGCTGGTGCTGCTGGAGGAGCAGGAGGGCGGGTGGCTGCTGTTGCTGCTGCTGCTGCTGCTGAAGGCTGTGCAGTGATGGGTGTGGTGCCACTGCCAGCACCAGATGCCTTCAGCCTCTGGAACTCCTCATGCTGGTGGAAATGTTTAGCCGCAAGGTGGTTGATGAGCGAGCTGGTGCAGAACTTTAAGGGGTCTGCACCTCTGCTCAACTTCCGCTGACAGTGGTTGCAAGTGGCGTACTTGCTGTACACAGTGGGCATGGTGAAATATCGCCAGATTGGTGACTTAAACATCCCCCTACGGCATGGAAGCGCTGCTGCCTGTCTCCCTGTGGTGGTTGGGGGGGGGGGGCTTGGGTGCGGCTGGTGGTGGTACTGGCAGATGCTGCTGCTGCTGAGCCTGAGACACCAGCAGGCTGTGGGACCTGCCTACTGCTGCTGCCAATGCTTGCAATGATGCGCCTCCTTGCAAGGCCCACAAGAGCATCCTCCTCCTCCTCCGAGCTGCTGAGGACGACATCCCCTGGAGGTGGTGGCACCCAGTCTCTGTCTGTCACCGGGTCATCATCATCCTCCCCCTCCTGAAACATGTCCTGCTGGGATGAGGACCCCCCAAACTCCTCTCCTGATGCATGGATGGGCTGCTTGACTGTCGCCACAGTCTTGCTGTCCAATCCCTCATCCCCCAAAGTGCCCATCAGCATCTCCTCCTCAAGATCGCCAACAACAGCAGACAATTTACTCATGATGCCTGGGGTCAAAAGACTGCTGAATGACAGGTCGGCGAGTGACGGTGAACTGGCCTCCTCCCCAGACCCTGCTGGGCGGCTGCTGCGAACAGGGGTGGTGGTGGTGGTGAGGGTGGAGGCCTCGGATGCAGAGCTGATGGCGGGCTGCTCATCCTCCGTCATGAGTTGCACCACAGTGTCTGCATCCTTTTCCTCAATGGGACGTTTCCGACCCGGCTGGAGGAAAATGGGAGCAGGTGCTACACGCTGCTGCTGCTGTGTCTCTGCAGCGTGAGTTGCAGATGCTCCTGCTGGGCGGCGCCCAAGGCGTCCACGGCCAGTGGCTATGGGAGGAATGTTAGCCACTGACGCTGCTGCTGCTGCTGCTGCGGAACTGTGCATGGTGGCGCGCCCGCGGCTTGCCACAATGCTGCTCCCTCTCCTCCTTATTCCCTTGCTGCCCTTCCCCTTGCCCAAACCGCGCTGGCTGCCACTTCCAGACATCTTAAATGTTTTGGGCGTATAGACAAAAGTTTTGTAAAAGGGCGGGTGAAAAGTGGGGTACTTTAATGGAGTGGGTTGGTTGGTGAGGTGACTGAGTGAGTGTCCCCTAGTACAGTAAGTAAGTAGTAACAGTCAGGAAGTACAACTAGCAGTTACAATAATCAGTAGTAATCACAAGTAAATTTAGTGTGTGTACACTCAGACAGTGAGTGCACGCACGCAGGAGCTAGTAGCCTATGAACACAGTGACTGAGTGTCCTAGACTCCTAGTACAGTAAGAGTAAGTAGTAACAGTAAGTAGAACTAACTAATTACAATAATCAATCAGCGATCAGAAGGAAATGGAGTGTGGGTGGTGTGTGTACACTCAGACAGTGAGTGACCGCACGCAGGAGCTAGTAGCCTATGAACACAGTGACTGAGTGTCCTAGACTCCTAGTACAGTAAGAGTAAGTAGTAACAGTAAGTACAACTAACTAATTACAATAATCAATCAGCGATCAGAAGGAAATGGAGTGTGGGTGGTGTGTGTACACTCAGACAGTGAGTGACCGCACGCAGGAGCTAGTAGCCTATGAACACAGTGACTGAGTGTCCTAGACTCCTAGTACAGTAAGAGTAAGTAGTAACAGTAAGTACAACTAACTAATTACAATAATCAATCAGCGATCAGAAGGAAATGGAGTGTGGGTGGTGTGTGTACACTCAGACAGTGAGTGACCGCACGCAGGAGCTAGTAGCCTATGAACACAGTGACTGTCTGACTGAGTGTCCTAGACTCCTAGTACAGTAAGAGTAAGTAGTAACAGTAAGTACAACTAACTAACAATAATCTATCAGTAATCAGAAGGAAATAGAGTGTGTGTACACACAGACAGTGAGTGAGTGCACACACGCAGGAGCTAGCTAGTAGCCTATAAACAGTGACAGTCAGTGAGTGTCCTACTCCTAGTACAGTATAACTACAATACTATTAGTAAAGGACAGCAGAAATACTGGTATAGATGAGAGAAATAAACAGAGGACAGCTGCCCACAGAGGCAAGGCCCCCCTGAGGCCTAAACCTGTAAGCTTGCAGCAGCTGCCTGTCTCTAATGTAACACACAAGCTACTAACTAAAATACAATGTCTATCTAACTAACAACAATATAGGTGTATATGGCAGGTGTAGGTGAGCAAAAACGCTAGGTAAATGATCACAATAGAGCACTTGCTAAGCCAAAGCACAAAGGAGCAACTCTCTCTCTGTACAAGTCTCAGGCAAGCATGGAGAAACGGAACATGGCGGCCGCTATTTATAGGGTAGGGGCTGGCCAGGGTCCCCCTCTGTGATTGGCTGC
Organism: Hyperolius riggenbachi; assembly: GCF_040937935.1. Lineage (NCBI taxonomy): Eukaryota > Metazoa > Chordata > Amphibia > Anura > Hyperoliidae > Hyperolius > Hyperolius riggenbachi. The sequence goes on along the minus strand of NC_090649.1, from coordinate 77,383,015 downwards.
CGTCAGAGGGCCTGGGAGCCCTCTGATTGGCTCTAAGGACATCAATCTGGGCTATGACGCTATTCGAGCTCGGTACCGAGCTCGAATAGCGCCGTTTGCTCGAATAGCTCGAATAGTGAATGGGCTATTCGAGTGTACTCGGATAGCCCATTCGAATAGCTACAGCTATTCGGAGCTCGAATACCGAGCTCGGATAGCTGAAAAAGAGCTCGAATATTCGAGCTACTCGAATATTCGAGCTCTGCTGAGCACCACTAATTGAAGCATGCTTTCTGTTATATTATCTACCGCATACAGGAAATTTTGAAGTGAATTTGGAAAAAAAAGTGTGAAATACTGAATGTGGTATTTTACAAACCTAAATTATTTTACCGAATTGCCCTTAGTGAATTGAGGCCAATGTGTATGACTCACAGTAGCTGAGACAAGTGTTGATACTTTGGCAGGCAAACGTTAGTGTCTGTACAGAGCTTAAAGCTGCCTACAGACGCTTGTAATGTGTCGGCTGATCTGACAGTTTTCAGTGTCATTAGGCAAGGATTGGATGTCTCTACACGTCTTATGGGATCCCTGGGACCAAGTCTGCTAGGAGGAATAGTGATCCAAGCAGGTATCTTATTGTCAACTTGCTGTTATATTGCTCCTTAGCAAGGGGTCTCCTGCCTCTCTTCTCCTTACTCCATAGATATGAACATGGCATTCAGCTGTGCTCAGTACGTATGTTCATACTTATGCTGCGTATATTTATAAAAGCGCAAGTTAACAAGGGCGCAGATTTTGTGGGCAAAATATCAGTAATTTTTACAGATAACTATGGCCTAACCAGACCCCATTCTCATTTGAACCTACTCTTTATTGATGCTTAAACCAACCCCCCCATCCGATCCCTAACCTACCCCCTCAACTGAAGACTAAATGATCCCCCAGCTGATGCCTAACCCTAACCAACCCCTTCCAATTGATCCCTAACACTCACTAATTCCCCAATCCAATGCCTACCCCTAACCGTACACCCCAACTGATCCCTAACCTATCCCTTCCCGCCCAACTGACCCCTTCCAGTTGATCCTTTACCCTCACAGGCTCCCCAAACCGATGCCAAAGCTAACCGATTCCCCCCCCCCCCCCAACGATCCCTGAACTACCCCCAACTGTAGCCTAACCCTAACCAATGCTGCAAATTGCTGCCTAACCCTAACCGACTCCCAAACTGATCCCTAATGTACCCCCCCAACTTATGCCTAAGGGCCCATTTCCACTAGGATCGGTGCGATGCGGCTACATAGCCGCATCGCACCACAGGTGTCCTGAAACACATGCACAGCAATGGAAGAGTTTCCACTGCGTGCATGTTGTGCGGAGCGGTGCGGTGCGATCCGAGAATCTGCAGCATGCTACAGATTCTCGCACAGCCGTATCCGCCCGCAGCTGCATCCTATCTCTTCAATTCACTTCCGCATCGGGAGATGCGGAAGTGACGCGGGCGGCGGCGGAAGTGATGCGATGCAGCTAGGTAGCTACATTCGCATCACTTTATTAGTGGAAACCGGTCCTAACCCTCACCGATCCCCCAGCTGATGCCTAACCCTAACCAATTCCCCTTAACCAATACCTAACCATACTCCGTGCCTAGCTAACTGACACCCCCTCCCGCCACCTTTTGCCATTATATTTTTCCCATTAGCACTGCACCCTTAATACTCCTGCCACACCACCGAAAAAAGTTATAACTGCAAAAGCATTGAAGAAAAAGTGTTTTTATGTCACATTATTTTAACACTATCCACCTTAGCCCGTTTAAAAAACGGGCTCTAGTGTATTACTGCCACACGTGTATGTGCTCACCCGTCTGCCTGCGCACACACCCACCCAATTGACTGGCCCCGTCCTTCTGTCCAAACAGTCCGTGCTGCGCACATGCGCAGTAACAAAAAGCGCGGACCCAGGGACCCAAAAACACAGACGCACAAAAAATGCACACGAAAAAGACCCTGCACATGACAGAAAACTCGACCTTTCACGCACAGCCATGTGTGCAGCCAGCCTTATAGCTCATTTAAGATAGTTGCTCCACCTCCATGTGCCCATATATAGCACAATAACATTGTATAGTACATGTCAGAACTCTGTATGTACTTACCCGGCCTCCATGTTTGCTGTACCTGGCTGTAGGGCTCCCTCTCCAGGATGCTGGAACACTGCTAGATATATTGCTGGAGCTCCCTGCACTAGACATAGCTTCCTGCCTGCCAGTCCCCTACTGGCAGCCCTGACAGGAATAGCTGGCTTCATCTCCTTGGCAATGGCTATCTTCAGTGTCTACCAGGGGGCCTTCCATTCCTCACAGTGAGCAGGGCTGTCCTTTGTTGTGCCTGATGAGAGGTCAAGGTGTGATAACAAGTTAAGGAACTCTGTATATCACTTCTGTGTGCTGAGGACTGTTGTACATAAGGGCTCTTTCACACTAGAGGCTGCGGTAGAAAAGGCTGAAAGTCAGCCTTTTGCTTTACGCCAATACATAGCATTTTCAAAGCGTTTTCAAAGCCTTTTGAAAGAGTTTTACAGCTCATATGAAAACGTCCTTTTTTTTTTCTTCTATAAAAATAAGTGAACAAGTCAGCTGTAAAACGCTTTGAAAACGCTGAAGTTGGCGTTTTCTATTGACTATCATTGAAACGCCAACAGCCAACTTCGGCTGTAAACAGCCCTGAAAAAGCTCCTGAGAGCGTTGAAACGCAACGCTCCAAAACGCCGAGTTAGATGTGAAAGGTAAAATGAAAGTCTATGGACTTTCTTTTACCTAGCAAAACGCCAACGTTAAAACGCCGAAAAATCCCTCTGGTTTAAAAGGGCCCTAAAGATTTACCATTATGCCATGCATAATTACCTCTTTCATTTAGTATTATAGATAAGGAGGGTGGGGGTGCTTCAAGGGGCAGTGGGGAAGTTCTTGTATGGTGTATGGCCACCAAGGGTCCTTTTACGCTATAGCAGTTGCTGTCAGTTGTAACTGAAAGGACAGCTGATGTGCAGTCCAGTGTCCATGTTTCCTTATGGCCTTTTTCACACTATACGCTAAAAAACTGAAAGCTTTTTCACAATGCACTCCTAAGGAGAAAAAAAAACGCATTAAAATGCACACACTAAAATGCATTAAGTGTAAAAGGGCCTTTAGGGTGCATTCACACTACATCCGTTGCATTGCAGAATTATTCTGCATGCCAACTCACTGCCCCTACAATTCTATTCGCCTGTTTACATCTTTGCTTTGTGACGGATCACGATTCTAACTCACTGCATGTAGGCTTTGAACGAATGTGTATTTTATAACATACACCATGTCCATTGCCGTTCACACACATTATAACGTGTGCTTTATGCAACACACACAGTATGAATCCAGCCTTAGGCCTCGTTCACACTATATGCCCTGCTATGCGCATTTCGGCATCGCATATGGTGTACGACACACAAGAGCGTTAGAAGTGCATAGATAGCACTTCTGATGTTCAGATTAGATGCACTGCGCAGCAGTGCAATACGCTATCGCACTGCTGTATGCGTTTTACAGCCAAGCACAGCGCTGACCCATTCACTGTAGTGAATAGGATCAGCAATGCACAGCGGCGATAATGTATGTTGCATTTCGATCACACAGCCATCTGTTTTAAGAATGTGAAAGAAGCTGCGAGCACACTTATCTGTGCAGAAAACCATACGTTTTCTGTCATATGCGTTTTCTCTGTTTTTGTGTTTTTTTCTTGTCCGTTTTATGCGTGTTTTTTCTGCGTTTCCATTTTGCATTTTTAATAAATATTTATAATCACCAAGTGAAGTAATACATTATTAGACAATTTTTTTTCCTTCAAACGCACAAAAACGCATTCAAATCGCATGTGTTTTTTTAATTCCCATAGGATAGCATTGTATGCGCATCGCATGTAAATAAGTGTGCTCCCTGCCTGTGGCTAGTTTCATGCTGGGGCATTGCGTTGCATAACCAGTAAAAACCCGATTATAAAGCAACAGAGGGGAAAAGGAAATGCAAATAGTGAAGCATACAGTTCATGAAAGTATGCTTCACTGCAACTGTAAATGAGCTGTCCAAGACCTTACAACATGCCTAACTCTAATGTTTTGCCTTTACGATGCAATTATATTGTCTGCCATAATGCACCACAACATGAACAGGCTGTTTCGTTGGAATGGAGAGGAGAGGAGAGGGGGCAGAGAAATGACTATGGGGCTCACTAGTTAGAGTGATGGGAACAATATCCTCACCTGTGGTTTAGACAAGATGATTCAGCAGTCTAGATCTCTTGCTGATATACATCCTACAGTCCCAGCAGATGCACCATGGTGGCGTAGTGCTTAGCACTCTGGCCTTGCAGCGTTGGGTCCCTGATTCAAATCCCAGCCAGGGCACTATCTGCACGGAGTTTGTATGTTCCCCCCGTGTCTGCGTGTGTTTCTTCTGGGCACTCTGGTTTCCTCCCACATCCCAAAAAGCTTACAGATAAGTTAGGGCCCTGTCACACCAAATAGCATTTTTGAGGGCAGTTTTGTTTTTTAAAAAAACGCCTCCATTAACTTACATTAAAATCACTGTAAAATCGCAGCAAAATTACCACGATCCTGATTTTTTTGAAAAATCGTGATCGCTGCAATTTTTACGCGATTTTACTACCTAGTGTTCCCCATAGTTGTTACTTTGCCCCCTCTTCCCCATACCAATGAACCAGCCTATTCACGTTGTGGTGCATTGTGTCAGACAATTGCATCGTAAAGGCAAAACATTAGAGCAAGGCATGCTGTAAGGTACTGGACAGCTTGATTTTACTGCGATTTAATGTAAGTTAATGGAGGTGTTTAAAAAAACGGGAACGCTCCTTTAAAAACGCTATTTGGTGTGACAGGGCCCTTAATTGGCCCTGGTTGGGATTAGATTGTGAGCCCCTCTGAGGGACAGTAAAGTGACAAGACAATATACTCTGGACAGCGCTGCGGAAGATGTCGGCGCTATATAAATCCTACCTAATAAAAGCTAACTGTCCCTGTGTACTCCTGTCTCTGTGTCCTTGGGTCCGTGCTTTTTGCTACTGCGCATGTGCGCAGCATGGACCATTGAGACAGGAGGACGGTGCCAGTTAGCCGTGCGGGTGTGTGTGCGGTGGACGGTTGTGCGTGCATGCGCACTGACATGCGCCAGTAAGAGACAGACCTAGAGCCTGTTTTTAAACAGGCTAAGGTCTACTAGTACTAAATACAGTGGTTTGCAAAAGTATTCAGCCCCCTTGAAGTGTTCCACATTTTGTCATATTACTGCCACAAACATGAATCACTTTTATTGGCATTCCATGTGAAAGACCAATACAAAGTGGTGTACACGTGAGAAGGGGAACGAAAATTATACATGATTCCAAACATTAAAAAAAAACAAAAAAAACTGCAAAGTGGGGTGTGCGTAATTATTCAGCCCCCCTGAGTCAATACTTTTTAGAACTACCTTTTGCTGCAATTACAGCTGCCAGTCTTTTAGGGTATGTCTCTACCAGCTTTGCACATCTAGAGACTGAAATACTTGCCCATTCTTCTTTGCAAAACAGCTCCAGCTCAGTCAGATTAGATGGGCAGCGTTTGTGAACAGCAGTTTTCAGATCTTGCCACAGATTCTCGATTGGATTTAGATCTGGACTTTGACTGGGCCATTCTAATACATGGATATGTTTTGTTTTAAACCATTCCATTGTTGCCCTGGCTTTATGTTTAGGGTCGTTGTACTGCTGAAAGGTGAACCTCTGCCCCAGTCTTAAATCTTTTGCCGACTTCTTTTGCAGACTCCAAGAGGTTTTCTTCCAAGATTGCCCTGTATTTGGCTTCATCCATCTTCCCATCAACTCTGACCAGCTTCCCTGTCCCTGCTGAAGAGAAGCACCCCCAGAGCATGATGCTGCCACCACCATATTTGACAGTGGGGATGGTGTGTTCAGAGTGATGTGCAGTGTTAGTTTTCCGCCACACATAGCGTTTTGCATTTTGGCTAAAAAGTTCAATTTTGGTCTCATCTGAACAGAGCACCTTCTTCCACATGTTTGCTGTGTCCCCCACATGGCTTGCGGCAAACTGCAAACGGGACTTCTTATGCTTTTCTGTTAACAATTGCTTTCTTCTTGCCACTCTTCCATAAAGGCCAACTTTGTGCAGTGCACGACTAACAGTTGTCCTATGGACAGATTTCCCCACCTGAGCTGTAGATCTCTGCAGCTCGTCCAGAGTCACCATGGGCCTCTTGACTGCATTACTGATCAGCGCTCTCCTTGTTTGGCCTGTGAGTTTAGGTGGACGGCCTTGTCTTGTGTGTAGGTTTACAGTTGTGCCATACTCCTTCCATTTCTGAATGCTTGCTTGAACAGTGCATTGTGCGATGTTCAAGGCTTTGGAAATCTTTTTGTAGCCTAAGCCTGCTTTAAACTTCTCAATAACTTTATCCCTGACCTGTCTGGTGTGTTCTTCGGACTTCATGGTGTTGTTGCTCCCAATATTCTCTTAGGCCCAGTGCACACCAAAACCGCTAGCAGATCCACAAATAGCTAGCGGTTTTTGGTGCGGATTTCAGAGATTTGGCCCAGTGCACACCGAGCGGATTTGGATGCGATCCGCCGGCCGCATCCGCCTGTAAATACGCTTGGCTATTGTATTTCAATGGGCTAGTGCACACTGGCGGTTTGAGGTTTTTAGCAAACCGCAAACGTGCAGTAGGAGGCACGTTTGCAGTTTGCTACAAACCTCAAACCGCCGGTGTGCACCAGCCCATTAAAATACATTAGCCAAGCGGATTTTCAGGCGGATGCGGCCGGCGGATCGCATTCAAATCCGCTCAGTGTGCACTGGGCCTTAGACAACCTCTGAGGCCCTCACAGAGCAGCTGTATTTGTACTGAAATTAGATTACACACAGGTGCACTCTATTTAGTCATTAGCACTCATCAGGCAATGTCTATGGGCAACTGAATGCACTCAGACCAAAGGGGGCTGAATAATTACGCACACCCTATTTTGCAGTTATTTATTTGTAAAAAAAAAATGTTTGGAATCATGTATGATTTCCGTTCCACTTCTCACATGTACACCACTTTGTATTGGTCTTTCAGGTGGAATGCCAATAAAATTGATTTATGTTTGTGGCAGTAATATGACAAAATGTGGAAAACTTCAAGGGGGCCGAATACTTTTGCAAACCACTGTAAAAATAATAATAAAGCTCAGTCTGGCCACCTCATTTTAGCGTGTGTATAAAGCCATATGCTGGGAATACACGGTTCGTTTTTTAATTGATTAAAGGGACTCTGAACAGTAACTAGAATCAAAATCTGAACTTACCTGGGGCTTTCTCCAGCCCACCGTAGGTCGGGAGGTCCCGATCGCGTCATCACGGCAGCCGGCGTGACACTCAGGCCCAGTGTCGCCAGGAGCCGCCGGGGAGCCATTTCTGACCAAGGCCTGGGAGAAGAGCCAGATGGACGCCGAGGGACCTCCTGACTTACGGTGGGCTGGAGAAAGCCCCAGGTAAGTTCAGATGTTGATTCTAGTTACTGCTCCGAGTCCCTTTAAATGGTTAGATAATTTCCGACATGTCCGATCTCCAGTTCGATCATTTTGCCACTTGATTCCTAATAGAGGTGAATGGAAAAAGATGAGAAAAACGAGCGGAAGATAAGAGAATCGGGCAGCAAAATCGAGCGGAGAATCGAGCGGAAAAAAACTAACTGTGTATGCCCACCATTATGCCTTTTTACTTATGATTGCCAATCACTGACCAATTTTATCACCTCCAGATAATATGACGGTTTTCACAATCTACTCATAGCAGTTAATATCTGTTGACCCTCATACTAAAGGTGGTAAAATTGGTCAGGGATTGGCCATTCATAATTGAAGCCCCCTTCAGGCTAATTGGTCTCTGTCTGGATACTCAGAATCCCCGTCATCTCCGTGAATCAGGGCGTAAAGCGCATGTGTGGCCTGGCCATATGCGCGCCTCATCACGCTCCCATTGCCGGAATCGTTCTGCGCCTGCACAGGAGCGTGCGTGACTGGACTGTGCCTGTGTAGACTGGCCTCGACTGGCAGAATTACCGAGTCATCTAGCAGAGGATCCAGGTGGCGGAGGAGGATGGCGACGGACTGATGAGCCTGAAGGGTGCTGGAGGAAGCCCCCTGTTATAGATTTTTTTTAGGTCTCAGGTACACTTTAAGGGCTTGTTCACCCTAGGGGCGTTTTTGGCCTTTTCAAGTGCAGGCGATTTTTAAAATCGCCCACAAAACGCTTGTGCAATGAATCTCTATGAAAAGGTTCATATCAGCGCGGTTTGTGCGCTTTGCTTGCAGCAAAGCGGTGCCTGGACCATTTTTGGAGCGATTTTGCCTCAATGGAAGGTATAGGAAAAACGCAAACTTTTACTAAATCACTTTGTGCAGCGATTGCATTTGCGTTTTTAAAGTCACACTTTTATCAGAAGCGCAGTGGAGCGTCGGTTTGCGTTTTTAGGTGTGAATGAGGCCTAAAGGATACCACAGCCGAAATATGATGGAGATGTTCTCCTCTCTGCGCCCCTATTTTAACTTAAAACCCCCGGCAGCCTCTTCCGGGACGCTGGAGTCAGGCTTTACTGCACAGGCACTGGTCGGGCAGCACACGTCCTACAGCGCGCCCACGGCTTAGAGCTCTATGTGCAGGCATATGACATCAAGATTACGTTATGTGCCGTGCGCTCCCGGCTACGAGGCATGCGCTATAGGAGGCACGCAGCCCGACCAGCGCCTGGGCAGTAAAGCCTGACACCAGCGACCCAGAACAGGCTGCCGGGGGGCTTTTAGGTCAGATGGGGGAGCAGAGATGGGAGCGTTGGGCATCAGGACAGCTGACAGTGTATGCCTCAGGGGCGTAACAATAGACCCTGCAAGGGATGCAGCTGCAGGGGGGCCCAGAAGCCACAGGGGGCCCAGTCCTGAAAGACTGACAACTACAGTGGGTTGCAAAAGTATTCGGCCCCCTTGAAGTTTTCCACATTTTGTCACAGTACTGCCACAAACATGAATCAATTTTATTGGAATTCCACATGAAAGACCAACACAAAGTGGTGTACACATGAGAAGTGGAATGAAAATTATACATGATTCCAAAAATTTTTTTACAAATAAATAACTGCAAAGTGGTGTGTGCATAATTATTCAGCCCCCTTTGATCTGAGTGCAGTCAGTTGCCTATAGACATTGCCTGATGAGTGCTAATGACTAAATAGAGTGCACCTGTATGTAATCTAATGTCAGTACAAATACAGCTGCTCTGTGACAGCCTCAGAGGTTGTCTAAGAGAATATTGGGAACAACAACACCGTGAAGTCCAAAGAACACACCAGACAGGTCAGGAAAGTTATTGAGAAATTTAAAGCAGGCTTAAGCTACAAAAAGATTTCCAAAGCCTTGAACATCGCACAAAGCACTGTTCAAGCGATCATTCAGAAATGAAAGGAGTATGGCACAACTGTAAACCTACCAAGACAAGGCCATGCACCTAAACTGACAGGCCGAAAAAGGAGAGCGCTGGTCAGAAATGCAGTCAAGAGGCCCATGGTGACTCTGGACGAGCTGCAGAGATCTACAGGTCAGGTGGGAGAGACTCTGTCCATAGGACAACTATTAGCCATGCACTGTACAAAGTTGGCCTTTATAGAAGAGTGGCAAGAAGAAAGGCATTGTTAACAGAAAGCATAAGAAGTCCCGTTTGCAGTTTGCCACAAGCCATGTGGGGGATACAGCAACCATGTGGAAGAAGGTGCTCTGGTCAGATGAGACCAAAATGAAACTTTTTGGCCAAAATGCAAAACGCTATGTGTGGCAGAAAACTAATACTGCACATTACTCTAAACACACCATCCCCACTGTCAAATATGGTGGTGGCAGCATCATGCTCGGGGGGTGCATCTCTTCAGCAGGGACACGGAAGCTGGTCAGAGTTGATGGGAAGATGGATGGAGCCAAATACAGGGCAAACTTGGAAGAAAACCTCATGGAGACTGCAAAAGACTTGAGACTGGGGCGGAGGTTCACCTTCCAGCAGGACAATGACCCTAAACATAAAGCCAGTGCAACAATGGAATGGTTTAAAACAAAACATATCTATGTGTTAGAATGGCCCAGTCAAAGCCCAGATCTAAATCCAATCAAGAATCTGTGGCAAGATCTGAAAACTGCTGTTCACAAACTCTGTCCAGCTAATCTGACTGAGCTGGAGCTGTTTTGCAAAGAAGAATGGGCAAGGATTTCAGTCTCTAGATGTGCAAAGCTCGTTGAGACATACACTAAGGCTGCTTGCACACCAAGACGTTACAGGCGCACGTTAGTGCGCCTGTAACGCTCCCCCAACGCACAGCAATGTAACACAAGTGGGCTGTTCACACAGCCCACGTTGCGTTACATGTAATGCTGCACGTTCGGTGCAAAGTGCAGCATGCTACGGCGTTGGAGCGGCTATAGCCGCGTTAGACTGTTTGCACATGCGCAGTGGGGGGCGGAGAGGAGGCGGGGAGAGCCAGCTACAGTAGCCGCGCACATGGCTACTTAATATTAACTGCACTGGCGGCAGCTGATTGGCCGGCGGGACCACGTGATGCGGAGTGTCTCGCTCCGCATCACGTGGTCCCGCTGGCCAATCAGCGCCACTCTGGGAGACATTATAGGAATCGAGCCGCCGAACGCGGCTCACTCTACCGTCGGCTTTTGCAGCACCATACGTTGTGTTAGGTGCACGTTATGCGACCTTAACGTGGCACCTAACACAACGTCTTGGTGTGCAAGAAGCCTAAAAGACTGGCAGCTGTAATTGCAGCAAAAGGTGGTTCTACAAAGTATTGACTCAGGGGGCCGAATAATTACGCACACCCCACTTTGCAGTTATTTATTTGTAAAAAATGTTTGGAATCATGTATGATTTTCGATCCACTTTTCACATGTACACCACTTTGTATTGGTCTTTCACATGGAATTCCAATAAAATTGATGCATGTTTGTGGCAGTAATGTGACAAAATGTGGAAAACTTCAAGGGGGCCGAATACTTTTGCAACCCACTGTAAGGGCAAGGAGAGAAAGAACTTTCTGCTCTCTGCACAATTGTTCTAATGACTGCATCTGCTCTGCCACTGATAATGAATCATACAAAGTTTTGTGGACAAAGATTTGTAGACAGTCCCTATGCAGCATTCAGCAGGGTCTTGTGTTCAGCGCTGTTCTATCCCCAGTCTTTCTACCCCTCCTTTGGCAGGAGGGGGCCCCATCCAAAGTTTTGCAGGGGGGCCCAGTGATTTCTAGTTACGCCCCTGGTATGCCTGCTCCGACGTTTCTTATTTTTGCTATGTAACGATGCTATCTGAAATGGGGTATAGCTTAGCAACAACAACAAAGTAGTTTTCGCTGATGATAACCGCTGCTGATACATTTTATCACTATGTTCAGGTTATATATAGTGCATGTTAACTTCAGGGTCACTCGAAACTTGCTAATTGCGCTCGCAGTTATGGGTGTCTGGATGTAGAGGCAAGACCAGGCTCTCGCAAAGTTGTTCTGTAAAACTAACTACCAGAAGTGTTAGGTCAGCTTTTTTGTTCTACAATAATTGGAATTATTAGGGGCAGAAATGAATCTTCGCATGGGGCTAATTAGATTTGGAGGCTAATGATGAAATAACTGACGGCTTGATTAATTTGTCATACTGTCTGTTAACAAATCATTCGCATCTGATTAGCCTCATGCAAAGTTCCAGTTCTGGCCCTGCTAATTCCAGTTATTGTAGAATTAAAAAAATGAGTGTTTAGTTGCTCTTAGCAGAGCCGAAACATCCACAAGACAAACCTAGGCAATTGCCTAGGGTCTGGAGAGAGTCTAGGGGCCTGTTAGATGCTAGCCCCGACCAAATCTAACAAAAAAAAGCCAGGTGAGGCCCCATTCACGTTTTGCCAGCGTTTTCTGCCAAACGCTCAAACACTAGCGATTTTGAAAGCGCTAGTGTAATAAAACTCTATGGGCCCGTTCTTACTTGGGTGATTTGTGCTAATAGCCGCAAATTGCCCAAAATCGCGAAACGCAAACGCGTAGCCTGCACCATTTTCTGACGATTTCCCGTCGATCGTGTTTCAGTGCTATAGAAGCGCAAAACACGATCGCGGAGAACTCACTGCACTGTCCAGTGATTTTTCCGTGTGAAATCGCGGAAAAATCACTCCCGCAAAACGCCAGCAAAAATCGCCGGTGTTTTGCGCTTCTAAATGTGAATGAGGCCTAACTATTGGTGGTGGGCAAAAAACTGCTATCTTGTCCAGGGCCCCATTTCGTCTTAATCCATTTTTGGCTCTAAGGACTGATGCACACCGGAGCGGTTCTGGAGCGTTTTTGAAAACGATAGCTGTTTGAAAACTGCTTGGGTAATGTATTTCAATGGGCTGGTGCACTCCAGAGCGGTTCGTTTTTTCCACAAACGCAAACTCGGGGGCTGCTGCAGTTTTTAGATTTCTGAGGCATGTCTGCCTCAATGTTAAAGTATAGGAAAGTGGAAAACCGCTCTGAAAAACGCTACATCAGAGCGGTTTTCCAGGCGTTTTTGTTACAAAAGCTGTTCTGTAACAGCTGTACTGTAACAAAATATAAAATCTGCTACACAAAAACACTCCAAAACACTCCAAACTGCATGTGATTCCGATTTTGAATCGGTTTTTACATCCGATTCCGATTTTTAATCGTTACTGCATGCTGCGTTTTTTCCTCCGTTTTTCTGTTGTTTGCATTCAGGGAAAATCGGAATTGCAAATCGGAAACAGAATCGGAATCGTAAAACAGATTTGCAGTGTGCAGGGAGCCTAAACATGCCTAGAATCGCTCTAAAAATCTGCTTCAAAAACCTCTAGCGTTGTGCTAGAGTTTTTTGGTGTGCACTGGCCCTTAGGGTTCAAATCCACTAGCAGCCTTTTTTAAGCGCTAGTGATTTGAAAAGCTCTTGCTAATGTAAGGGTAGTAAACCACTAGGGATTTTGGGCAGCATTTTGGGACAGTCAGCGATTCTCAAAAACGCTTTGCCAATGAAAGTGAGTGGAGGCGAACCCATGAGTGCGATTGCAATTAGGGGTAATTGCAATCGCAGGACATGCACAATGCAAGGTATATAAGTGCTGCATAAATCACTTATCAAAGCAAGTATGCAGCACTTTGGGGGGGCTAAGCGATCGCATTTTAAATAAAACTTTAAATACTAACCCGGTGTCTTGATTTCCTTCTTCTGTCCGTAGCTCCGCCCCTAAAGGAAAAGGTCACAGGAGCTTCTCTGATTGGTCCTAGAGAAGCACCTATGACCTCTTCCTTTAGGGGCGGGGCTACGGATGGAAGAAGGACGCCTGGTAAGTATAATAAAGTTTTATCTAATAAAAAAAAAAAAAAAGAATCACAAATCGGAAGCGCTGTACAGTTTACTGTACAGTGCTTCCAAGCATTGGGAAATTGTGATTGCAAACGCCCTAGGAATCACTGCACACAGCGCTGCAGCGATTTTAAAGCGCTGCAGCGATTCCTAATGGGTTCTGGCCTCAGGCTATGGGTGATTTTTGTAAAATCACATCGCTCCAGCGGGATCACACCCATAGCATTACATTAGGAAGAATTTTTTGAAATCACAAGAGCTTAGAAATGGCTTATGTACTGCTAGTGGGTTCCCGCCTTAGGCAACGTTCATAGTGGTGCAGCATAACAAGTGCTCTGTAATGAGGTTTTCTGCTTTGCAATGCACCAACTGTAGGGATGTTAACAGCGCGGGGGGGTACAATGACGTCTCAATGCAATGACGTCTCAGCAGTACCTCAAATGTGTTTACATTGTCAGTGAGGCATACTTTCATTGTACTGTATGCCCTAGTGTATGGTGGCACTGCAGCGGCAACATGCGGTGCAACGTTTTTGGGACTGTTGCAATGCGATTGTAGAATAATTGCACTACGAAATATAGGAAGTGTGGAATGTTCCATGTGTGGCCATCCCGCTCCTGCGACTGGAAGCGTTCTGCACCTGCGCACTGCTGGGCCGCGCATTCACAGTAAGTCTCGGCTCCTGAAGTTACAGGAATGATCGAAGCAACAGAGGAGGACAGCAAGGGACTGATCAGGCCGAAGGGGGCTGGAGGAAGCCCCAAGTATGTATAAAAGTTTTGCATTTCATCATCTCAGGTTTACTTTAAATAAAGATACAGTATTTATACTTACCAGGCGCCTGTATTTTCAACTTCCTTCCGTGGCCCCCTCCACTAGCAGTAGAGGTCACAGGCTCTTCTCTGATTGGTCCTAGAGAAGCACCTATGACCTTTTCCCCTAGGGGGCGGGGCTACAGAAGGAAGCCGGACACCTAGTCAGTATATTAAACAATTTTATAGGGGAAAAAAAACGAAACGCTAATCGGAAAAAGCACTGTACAGGTTACTGTACAGGGCTTCTAAGTGTCGGGAATCACGAGCACAATCGCCCTAGGAATCGCTGCTCACTGCGCTGCGGTTATTTCACAGCACTGCAGCAATTGTTATTGGGTTCCAGGCCTAAGGTTCCTTTTACACTATACGCAGTGCTGGATTTACCATAAGGGCCCGTTCAGATCAGAAATGCGGATGGCCATGCGTGCGGAACGCGTGCGGACCGCAACGCGTACGAACGCATGGCCATCCGCGTTTGTGTGCGTTGCGTGGCTGATCCCATCACTGAAAGTGAATGGGGCAGCCACGCGTTTTTGCAAAATCTGCGTGCAGCATGCGTTCCCGGACCGCACAGGTCCGGAACGCATGCAGTGTGAACATCAGACATTGCACTCTATGCAATGTCTGATGTCGTGCGTTTTGGCCACCTGCACGCGTTTCCAAAACGCGGCTGGAAACGCGTGCAGTGTGAACGGGCCCTTAGGCACTGTTGACACGTGCCTACAGGCGCCTGATGATGGAGAGGCAGCTCCCTCTCTCATTCTCTATTCAGAGTCCTAATCAAAGCGTAAATGAGAGGTTACTTACCCGGCTCTCAGCATTCCACGGATGAGATCTCCCTTCAGTCATGTGCATCTCTAGCTACCTAATACTGAGGTTCCTCTGGCTACCTAATACTAAAGGGCACCTGTAGCTACCTATGATGGGCATGGTAAGTAAAGGAGAAGTGATAGCTAGTACAGCCAGCCAGTATACTTGCTGGGTGGTTCACCGTGGGTTTGTTGGTTCATGGAGGGTGAAGTCTAAGGTGCCAGGACAACTGTGCCTATAGGCTCCCGTTATGTAAATCCAGGCCTGACTATACACATTGCGCTGTGATGAGATCGCACAGGAACAGTGGTGAGAAGTCACACTGCATGTTAGAACTGCAATGCGAAAATAAACTGTGAAGCATACAGTACACTGAAATTATGTGTTCACTGTCACTGTAAACACACGTCCGGTTAAAACACACCATACATTGCGTTACTCCTACGGAACTTACCACACCCATGCCCGATGTGAACATACCATAGAAATATACCGGTAATTGCATCATATTGCAATGCAATTATATTGTCGATCGTGACAGAATGCCACTTTGTGGAAGAACCCTAAAGGAAATACTGAGAATCCACCATGAGGAGTTGGATTAGTCCAAAAGATTTGTCAGATCTTTACTACCTACTGAAAGTGACACAGTAACAACGTTAATTTAAAAAGCCTTTTGATCTGAACATGTGTACATTCTACATGTATGCATGCATACACATGCATACACATGCATTTTACCATTCAGGCCAGGTGCACACATAGCAGAAACACTAGCGTTACGGAAAATGCTGCATTCTTGCAGCTAATGGAAGTCTATGGGCTGCAGGAAAAAAACATTTAAAAAACGCATATGCGTTTTATATGTGTGGGTTTTCAAAAACGCTAGTTTTGTTGCATAGTATGCAAAAAAGCATGAAAAACGCACATAATGAAAGTCAATGAGAACGCAATGGTATGCGATTCTCATACATTTTCCAAAAAATTGTTTTATGATGTATTTCCGCTTCCTGTTGTCTTCCTATTGATTTGCATAAATGGAAATATAAAAACGCCTTAAAAATGCATATGCGTTTTGTATATGCGAACCGCAAATGCATTAAAACGCACACAAAATGCTTGAAAAACTCATCTGCGGCAAAAAAACGCGAACGCACTAAAAACACAGCAAAATCGCACAAAAACCGCACACAACATGAAAACATGACATAAAACGCAGCCTTTCATGTTATGTTACGTGTGCACCCAGCCTTACAATTTAGCACGATAGTGGTCCTTTGAGAAAAAGTTGTCACGTTGGATCACATAATCTCTGCACGTTTACTGACCAGCTATCACTAAGATCTCATATCACCCAGGCAAAGGCAGCAGTCATCACCAGCATATATGCCATGCATCTGATGCTTGTTCTAACCGTGTACTCTGCATGGAACATCTTTCTCTACAGACGCCATAGCCTTTAATCATTTTAATAATCCAATGTGTGAAAATGTTCAAGCCATAATTATGCTGCTATAAATTGATTAAACTGTCTCCTGTCATTTCCTGCAAACTTTTTAATTTTTGCAGGTGTACCTTATCATTAGTTTTTATATCATTCTTCACTTACGCAAGCATCAGCACTTTTTTTTTTAACATTTTTTCAATGAAGGTTTTTTTCGGTAAAAAGGGTACTGTATTAATATTCCGCAATTTTTTTACGGGGCATGTGCGAGATTTAGAAGCCTGTGAACAGGTTGAAGAGTAACTCCAATGAAAATAATGTAATAAAAAAAAAGTGCTTCATTTTTACAATAATTATTAAATAAATATTATTATTAAAAATGATTTAGTCAGTGTTTGCCCATTGTAAAAGCTTTCCTCTTCCTAATTTACATTCTGACATTTATCACATGGTGACATTGGTGACATTTTTACTGCTGGCAGGTGATGTCAGTGGAAGGAGATGCTGCTTGCTTTTTTGGCAATTGGAAACAACTGTAAACAGCTATTTCCCACATTGCTATGAAGTTCAGGACAACGAGACAGAAAATTGCCAGGGCCATGGTCCTCATAGTTTCCTGTGGGAGGGGTTTCAACACAATATCAGCCATACAGTGCCTGATGATCCGTTTGTGAAAAGGAATAGATTACTCATGTAAAAGGGGGTATCAGCTGCTGACTGGGATGAAGTTCAATTCTTGGTTACGGTTTCTCTTTAAGGCTCCCTGCACACTGCAAATCCGTTTTCCGATTCCGATTCCGATTCCGTTTCCGATTCCGATTCCGTTTCCGATTTTCCTTGAATACATTCAACAGAAAAACGGATCAAAAAACGCAGCATGCAGTTAAGATTAAAAATCTGAATCGGAATCGGATGTAAAAACAGATTAAAAATCTGAATCTGAATCTGATTTGCTTGCAGTGTGCAAGAGGCCTCAGGCTCGGTCCACACTACGTCAGATGCACAACATCCATAGCATGTCCTGTGTGGACACACTGGGCCCATTACAGTGTCCATTGCCTTGTTTATACTACACACCATTGTGTATCTGTTTGTCTGCTGCCGCCACCACTTGGCTTCTTCGCTGCTGCCACTGAGGACAAGTTGAAAGAAAAGATGGCTCCTGAGCTCAAACCACCAACCATTAGGGTTCTTTCACACTAGAGCCCTTTTTCTGTGTTTCAATACAAACTCAAAACTTTGCGTTGACCAAGGTAAAATGAGAAGTCCATAGACTTTCATTTTACCTTTTACACCCGATGCTGCGTTTCAATGTGTTGCAGTACGACGCACCCGGGTGCATTTTCCCAGTCGGGTTAATTTATTACTACCGCCGCTACTACGCGGCGCACCATAGATTACCAACGACACGCTGCAGGCTATCAATGCGTGCAGGAGAACGGCTCCTGCACACGTTGTCTAATGTGAAAGAGGTCTTAAGACAGCAGGGAGTCAACCAACAAACACCCGGATCCCACAAAGGTGTAAAGTCAATTACCTTTTTTTACAAGCTTAGGGCTGAAGATACAGATCAGCTTGCCTGTGTGTAATGTGACAAACAGAACATGCTAGCGGCCACTGCTAGCAGCGGCCTTAAAAATTCAGGAATCCACCTGGAGTCCTGGACCCTGTTGGTGGTGGCGGAGAAGGCAGACAAGCAGCCTGCAGGCAGAGATGCTGTGGTGGGGACCGCCTTCGTCTTGGGGCAGGCAGTCACACGGCGTGCAGGCAGAGATGCTGTGTGTGGGGACTGACTAAAGGTGGGTACACACGTCAGATAAAAGTCTTTGGAAAATGAAAGATCACAGACCAATTTTACCCCCTTCCATGTAGTATGAGAGCCATACTCTACACAGTCTATTCTATGGAGCTGAACTCCCCATCAAATAAAATCTTTGCAAGATGCTGCACACAAAGACCGCTGTACAACACATGCAACAGATCAGTATCTGCAAAAGATCTGTTCCTGCAAAAGCTCTATTCCTGCAAAACGCATTCATAGTCTATGATATCTGCAGATCTCATACACACCTTGTTTAACGGACAATTATCTGTAGATCAGATGCACCAGGTTGGATCTTCAGATCGGCAGATAATTGTCTGATCTGCAGATGAATGTCCATTAAACAACGTGTGTATGGGATCTGCAGACATCATAGACTATGAATGCATTTTGCAGGAATGGATCTTTTGCAGGAACAGATCTTTTGCAGATACTGATCTGTTGAATGTGTACAGCATCTTTGTGTGCAGCATCTTGCAAAGATTTTTATTTGATGGGGAGTTCAGCTCCGTAGAATAGACTGTGTAGAGTATGGCTCTCATACTACATGAAAGAGGGTAAAATTGGTCTGTGATCTTTCATTTTCCAAAGACTTTTATCTGACGTGTGTACGCACCTTTAGTCTTCGGGCAGGCCTGAGCGTGCTTTGCAGACCAGTAATCCGTGGTCAGATGGACACTTGACCCAACGCTGTGTGCCAGAGATGTCACCACTTGCCTTTCAACATCACGGTACAGTTAAGGTATCGCCTTTTTTGAGAAATAATTGCGGCCTGGTGTCTTCCACTGTGGTGTGTGGCTTTGCTTTTGCGTGCTGCTTTTCCTCAGGTGGTCATCCCATTGCAATTTGTGCTTTGTAATCATGTGCCTTCGTAAGGTAGTTGTCCCTACGCGGGTCTTGGTCTTTCCACGGCTCAATTTTCGGTGGCAGAGAGTACAGATGGCATTGCTCTCATTTGAGGCAGACAAACAAAAACATTTCCACACCGCTGAGCCCTGTGATGATGGCACTTTGGTGATGGCTGCCGACGGAGTGTTAAGTGGGGTGCCAGAATCAGAGCAGGAGGAGGAAGATATGTCACGCTTCCGTGCGGAAGCTGAGGAAGATGAGGTGTTCTGTGTTAAATAGTCAACTACGTCCTGACAATATTGGGGTTTGATGGAACGTGCCTTCTTCTGAACACTGTACTGCGGTCGAGGGCCGCACAAAATCACAACAGCGCGACCTCAAACAGACCTGCCAGGCTGCCAGGTGGCCTGCCTCTGGCTCTGCCTCTTGTTTTGTCCATATTGGGGGGGGGGGGGGGGTAAAGTGAAGGGTATGCACTGACTTGGCTAATACAATGTACGATTGCACAGGTGCAGTGAACAGGTTGCTGTGACTGGTACAACAATGTGCGTGTAAGGATCCCTCCTGTAGCTTGTTCTGACCATTGCAGTGGAGCTGCAAACGGACAGTTCTGGCGTATTTGCTTGCATTCGGTTGTGCATTCGCAATAAGTCTCATTGTCATTTGCAATCGCTCTGCAGTTCTGGGCAGCTCAGGATGCTGTCATCATTCCACCAAATGCTTGTTGCAGCTGAGCTGCGGCCAGATAGCCCTGGATTTCCTGCATACATGTTGTTACATAATACTGCATGTATTTATGAGAGTCCTTTGCATTCACAGCCAGCTAGCAAATGGTAATCAAGCCAGCTCAGGATTGAATGATTACCATTCAGCTGTGTGGAAATTTGCATGCTTGCATCCATTGGCTGATGCTGGTTTAAAAGTCTGCCTCCCATTTCAGACCTCGCCCGTCATAGCGGTCAGTACGCTGGTGTGCTGGGCACCTTGTTACTCTGTATAGTTCTGTTATTGTAGTTCAATGCGACATTATTACTTGTGCTTTAGCTAGTTTCTTGATAAATATATATGCAGACTTGCTAATATATATTTATCCATTAGTTGAGCCGTTTGCTATTTTTCTGTATTGTTGTGTATTGCCTAGTTCCATGCTTGAAGGATGTTCGCTGCATCAGCGGTGGGTCAGTGAAGTCCATTATCCTGCTAGCTTGGATTCTGCCATCGCCACGTTGGTGACTGGTAGTATTCCTGCTACTCTAGTTTCTGGGAACGTAACTATAAGCTGCGGTTGCTATAAGTTACGTTCTATCCTATAGTTTTGCCTGGGTGGGTGCTTGCTGGAGACTGTTGTTAGCCAGCTTGCTCTGCTTCTGTGGACGTGACTGAGAGCTGCGGTTGCTACTAGTTACGCTCCAATCTATAGTCCTGTCTTGTACCTGTCTGAATGGTTGCTATCGTTAAGGCAGCGCAACATCACTCTACGCTGCCATTGTGTTTTATTTGTAGCGATAGCGGAAGCCCAAAGCTGCAGTTGCTCTGGGCAGCCTGTGTAGCCTCTTCCATTATTCAGCTACCAGCCTTGTTGCTCTGGGTGGTCAAAGTCTAACCCCCAAGCATTACAGTGCGGTTACACAAGTGCAGTTAACAGGTATGCACGACTGGTATATAAAACAGCGTGCGGTCACACAGGTGTAGTGAACAGGTATGTAGTGACTGGTATTACAAATGAGCAGCTGTCACACACACAGGTACCGTGAACAGGTGCAGTGAATGGTGGTATATAGCACTGCGTGCGCTCACGTTGGGTTGTGGTGGGGTGATGTCTTAATACTAGTACAACTCTTGTCTGGATCTATAGCGTATGCAAGCGAATATAGCGGCTTAATGGTCAAGGTATTATGAAATCCCTCTCTCAAAATAGTACATTTATGGGATACTGAATCGGTAGGCTCAATTTTAGTATAGATATAGTAAAAGTTAAGTCTTAAATCGGTATTAAACGCTGACATAATATTCAATAAAATGTTTTCCTACTTTTTATATCCTATACAGTTATAATATTTGCTTTTGTGCACAAGTATTTTTATTCATTTAGAAATTACAAGTTCCAAAAGTACAGTTTTTTTTTGCTCTGAAAGCTGCCATTGCATTTTATTCATAGGTACAGTATTTATATATTGTAATGTACCTAGTAATGATTTCTGAGCAGTGTATCAGTTCTGGACACATTAGAAGAAGTTTCTGCACAGTCAGGGAATGTT
This sequence comes from Hyperolius riggenbachi, assembly GCF_040937935.1. Lineage (NCBI taxonomy): Eukaryota > Metazoa > Chordata > Amphibia > Anura > Hyperoliidae > Hyperolius > Hyperolius riggenbachi. Next base: position 77,361,554 of record NC_090649.1, on the reverse strand, counting down.
TAAATTCTTCTCTGCTACAATTAAGAATTAAGTACAGTAAACACAAGATAATGTTATCACCAGTTCAGATGCGGATCTCCCTGCAGGGATCATTCTACTGAAAAAGGCAAGTCCTGTGTTTTAACCCTTGGAATACTGTTCTGCTAAAAAAAATGTGGTAGTAGTATATTATATGCTGTAAATGATCTTTTTAGAGCAAAAGAAGAAATGCTGGGTTTTATACCACTTTAATATCTTAAAAAAGTATAATACTGTGTTTTTCTAATCTTTAGAGCACATGGGAAATGTTGACTATAGTTCCAATGGTCACTAACACGTCTGGAACCTTACATACAAAACCTGTCTGCCGCCTCCATTTTTTCATCAGTGGGTACTCACATTAGTTATATAAACTGATGAGTGTTGCAGGTTCTACAACATCTAATTAAAGAGTAATTTCACAACTGTGTTTACATGTCACCAGTTTGCTCAGGTGTTTACAGCTATTAAAAGGAAAATAGAACTGTTTTCTTTTGTAATCATGAGGAGTTAATAAGTGTAATGTTCTTTGCCTGGAAATATTACCGTTGAATCAGATATTCCGGCTTTTTAGATGTTCCACCTAATAATTAAGCAGCAATCTTATTAATCCCATTAACAGGCAGATTGCTACGAATATAATTTACATTTGTTGATTACCATCCCTTGTCTGTGTGAATGGCCTGAATTTCGCTCTGCGCTGTTGTACTATTATTGTTGTTTATTTAATTTTGTTGATCACCCTGCCTTATCTATGTTGCTGACACTGAGTTTTGGTCTACAGTATGGTGTTGTACTACAGTATGGTGTTGTACTACAGTATGGTGGTGTACTACAGTATGGTGTTGTACTACAGTATGGTGTTGTACTACAGTATGGTGGTGTACTACAGTATGGTGTTGTACTACAGTATGGTGGTGTACTACAGTATGGTGTTGTACTACAGTATGGTGTTGTACTACAGTATGGTGTTGTACTACAGTATGGTGTTGTACTACAGTATGGTGTTGTACTACAGTATGGTGGTGTACTACAGTATGGTGTTGTACTACAGTATGGTGGTGTACTACAGTATGGTGTTGTACTACAGTATGGTGGTGTACTACAGTATGGTGTTGTACTACAGTATGGTGTTGTACTACAGTATGGTGGTGTACTACAGTATGGTGTTGTACTACAGTATGGTGTTGTACTACAGTATGGTGTTGTACTACAGTATGGTGGTGTACTACAGTATGGTGTTGTACTACAGTATGGTGTTGTACTACAGTATGGTGTTGTACTACAGTATGGTGGTGTACTACAGTATGGTGGTGTACTACAGTATGGTGGTGTACTACAGTATGGTGTTGTACTACAGTATGGTGGTGTACTACAGTATGGTGTTGTACTACAGTATGGTGTTGTACTACAGTATGGTGTTGTACTACAGTATGGTGGTGTACTACAGTATGGTGGTGTACTACAGTATGGTGGTGTACTACAGTATGGTGTTGTACTACAGTATGGTGTTGTACTACAGTATGGTGTTGTACTACAGTATGGTGGTGTACTACAGTATGGTGGTGTACTACAGTATGGTGTTTTACTACAGTATGGTGTTGTACTACAGTATGGTGTTTTACTATGACTCACAGCACGTGAGTCATTTGAGCGCAGGTTATGATGAACTTAAAGAGGAACTCCAGCCTAAACAAACATACTGTCATTAAGTTACATTAGTTATGGTAATTAAAATAGATAGGTAATATAATCTCTTACCCACCCAGAACAGGCAAATGTTTGATTTCATGATGGCAGCCCTCTTTTTGGTTGAAAGGAGGTGACAGGGAGCACGAGACACAGTTCCAACTGTCCTGTGTCCTGAGCACCTCTCCCAGTTGCTAGGCAACGTGAATAACAACATAGAAAATCCCATTATGCTCTGCACAGCACCAGGGAAAAAAAGCCCGGGCTTTTTTTCTTTGATGGGTGGAGCATAGCTAAAAATGCAGCTAAAAATGATGCTTTGGTAAGAAAAACAACGTACTGATGCTGTGAAACTGTTAAAGAAACACCAAGGCTTTTCAGTGCTGCTGAGTAGATTTTTAGTCCGGAGGTTCACTATAACCGGTGCTCAACTGACTCACGAGCTGTATGGAAGGAGCTTAAGGCTGCCACTAACTACAAGTCGCCCCCCCCCCCCCCAACATGCAGCACCCAGCCTGAAACTTGCCCAAGAACTTAGCAGATACTACTGTAGGTTCGAGAGCCAGGAGGGACCGGAGAGCCACCTGGAATCTCCTGCCCCCTCTCTATGCCCTGTGAATATCCCGAGCCCACCCTCTCCTTCAGTGGTGAGCGAGGCTGAAGTTCTACAACTCCTATCAACTCTTAATGCCAGGAAAGCCTCTCTCCCTGGTGGCGTATCTCCAGCTTGCCTGAAATCCTGATCACGGGAACTCGCTCCCATCCTCTCCACTATTTTCACCAAGTCACTGAAGGAAGGCAAGGTCCTCACATGCTTCAAGAGGTCTACTATCATACCTGTTCCTAAAAAGCAGGGGGCCTCCGACCTTAACAATTTTGGGCCTGTGGCCTCAACATCCGTTATCATGAAAACATTGGAGCGCGTAGTCCTATCCTCCCTGAAGCTCTCCACTACGCCCCTCCTAGACCCTTACCAGTTTGCCTACAGGGTGAACAGGTCCACCAACGATGCAATAAATATCTGCCTGGAGCTCATCAACAACCACCTGGACAGGCCAGATGCGTACGCCAGAATACTACTCCTGGACTTGAGCTCGGCTTTTATTACCATCTGTCTACGCATTCTCCAGGAGGATCTAGCCGGACTTGGCGTCCACCCAAGCCTACACCTTTGCATCACGGACTTTCTACTTGTTGTTTATTGGATATCTTAAAAAAATATATACATTTGAACAGATTATGCCCTGACATTTTCATATATTTAAAGGAGTACTGTAACGTGTACTGCGCCTGCGCAAGGATCTCCCGGTGATGTCAGTGGGAGCGAGGACGCAAAGTCGTAAAAACCGTAATCGTGCCGCAGCGGGGACCGTAGGATCGTTTTGTCCTGGCGCAGGCAAAGGACGTCTGCGGGGGGCGGTAGAAGCCCCAGGTAAGTTGAAGGCCTTTTTTCAGGTTACAGTACTCCTTTAACTAGCTTCCTACCTTTGCTACGCTTTTCAACTCCCATGAGAACATCTTCTACACCTCAGGGGCATAGATATGCATCTCTCTGTTTTTCTCCGGTCTGGTTCATGATCGGTGAATGGGAACGTGTTCCCAAAGCCAATCGAAGTACTTGTAATGAATAAAAACCGTTATCAGCAAGATCTCACTGTTTATTCACAAAGTGAAAGTTAAAAAAAAAAAAAACACATGCACGTTACTTCCTGTGTACTTTTTCCAGTACACAGAACTAAAGTGTGGGGACATACTGTGGCCAAAAAGTAAAAATACACTCACGTACACACACACAAAAAAAAAAAATATATATATATATTTAACTCTTTTACCACCCTATCTCACAATTACCACCATTATTGTTATTTTTGCAAACAAGGGCTTAGTAAGTAATTATTGATATTGTATACAAAAACATTGTAAAAAATTTCAGTTCGGTTTCTCTACAGTAGAACGTTTTACTTTTAAACTATAATGGCTGAAAACTGAGAAATGTATATTTTTTTTCCTTTTTTTTCTTCTTCTTACCTGTAAAATATATATCAAATAATTCTTGGCAAAAAGTGCAACCCAATGAAAGTTTAATCTGTGGCCAAAAAAACAATATAGATCAAGTTGGTGTGATAGGTAGAGATAAAGTTATTGGCAAATTAATAGGAGATGTGTGATGTGAAAATTGCTGAGGTTTTGAAGGGGAAAAAAATCTGTGGTAGGGAAGTAGGTACATTTTTTGATCACCATCTCTTGTCTATGTTACTGACACTGAATTATGGTATACTGTGTGGTCTTGTACTTTAATTGTTGTTCCAGCATTGACCCAGGACTGGTGATGATTCCTTTTGGATCCACACCAGCTCCTTGAGGGAGGTTGCAACAACATTGCAGTCAACCTGTGGTGATTTTAGCAGGGAGAGTCTGCTTGGAGAGTTGGGTTGAATGTACAAATGAGCCAGGTATTATTTGTACTGGCTTCAGAACACGGCGTAAAGAAACATTCTGCAGAAATGGACAGAGGCGCCAGGCAGGTAAAATGATCTAAAAACAACTAAAAAGGAGGAGTACAGGTAGACTTACCTCCTGAAATGATGGACAATCGAGATTGTTCAAATCGCAAATAACAATTTATTTTGGCACTCCGCAACGCGTTTCGCAGGTATAACCCGCTTCATCAGGCAAGGAGTGCAAGCTCAAAAAGGTGCAATAGTGGCAATACGCCTCTGACTCCTTGCCTGATGAAGCGGGTTATACCTGCGAAACGCGTTGCGGAGTGCCAAAATAAATTGTTATTTGCGATTTGAACAATCTCGATTGTCCATCATTTCAGGAGGTAAGTCCACCTGTACTCCTCCTTTTTAGTTGTTTTTAGATCATTTTAACCTGCCTGGCGCCTCTGTCCAAATTTGCACAGTATATAGTCCACCTTGGGTGGAGGGGACTGTCCCCTTCTTTCTATCTACAGAGAGCGACTTCTTAAACCTGAGTGGGGTCAGGTTCTAATGCTCCCCACTAGAGTTGGGCGAACAGTTCGTGACATCACACACATGCGCAGAGAGTGCCCGGCAACGGGAGCGCGATCTAGGACGCGCTCCGCCGGGCCAGCGCAGACGTACTACTCCGGGTCATTGCGACCCGGAAGTAGTAAGAGCCATATCAAAATGACAGGTTGGGCAGCCGAACAGTTCGGCGAACACAGCCGAACTGTTCGCCCAACTCTACTCCCCACCTGCATTTCAAGTGGTTGCCTATGTGGTAACCCGTGTTTGTGAGTATATCCACATCTGTTAATTATTTCGCCAACAATTGTTAGACTTACTGCACTATATTGGGCTCTCGGTTTTTCTTTTTGTTTCAAGTGCAAACATTCTGCAGAGATCGCCTGCCAGCAGTAAAAATTTTGCCACCTATGATACATTTTAGAGTGCAAAATTGATTATTGTAAAAAATAAGCAATTTCATTAATTATGTTATTTTTACTATTTTTCTCTTTAACCACTTGAGGACCAAAAGTGTGTATACCCCACTAATGACCAGGCCATTTTTTACAATTGAACACTTTACAACTTTAACGGTGTATTGCTCGGTCATACAACTTAGCACCCAAATTCATTTTACCTCCTTTTCTTCCCCCAAATAGAGCTTTCTTTTGGTGTAATCTAATTGATGATGAGATTTTTTTTTTTAAATTAAAAACAAGCAAAATGTTTACATATTTTATTTCCGCCTCCCTCCTTCCCTGCCTAAATTGGCCCTCCTCTACGTTACATACAACCGTTAAGGCAGGGATTAGATTGTGAGCACATCAGAGGGACAGTTAGTGACAAGATATAGTGACAAGGTAATATACTCTGTACAGTGCTGCATAAGATGTCAGCACAGTATAAATATTTCTTTTTTTTCATAAATATAATACACAGCCTGTCAGTGCTAATCAGCTGCTGGCAGGCTGATCGTTGCGGCCGTCTGTGTACAATGACGGGAGCTCGCGCTCATGCGAGCCCCCGTCTAACCTCGCTCCTCACAAGATGACGCCATATTCCGTGACCAAGAAACAAGGAAGCCACTCTGCGTCCACCAATCTGCGTTAGGCGGTCACAGAGTGGTTAAAGGAATCATCAGGGAAACACGATGGAAGTCAATTTACTTACCTGGGGCTTTCTCCAGCCCCTTGATGGCTCCGTTTGCAGCCGCCGGCCCAGGGTCCCCTCGAGGTAGTCCTTACTGCGTCTGCATGAAGCGCCGCTGTCAATAAAGCCCACGTTGTACGCAGCGTACTGCGCAGGCGCAGTAGTTCTAAACCTGCACAATAAGCTGCGAACGTGACCCTGATTGACAGCGGCACTTGCGCAGACGCAGTAGAGGACGCCTGGCGAGACACTGTGCGGGGACCCTTGGCTGGCGGCTGAGAGCGGAGATGTGGCGTGGGACATGTCAGCTGCAAGGGGCTGGAGAAAGCCCCAGGTAAGTAAATCGGCTTTCATGTTGTTTGCCTGATGACTCCTTTAAGGAAATCATTAGTCAGCAAACAGGTATATGTAATTTTGCTTCTTGTAACTTGCTCATGTTGTTAGTCACAGTGTATTAGAAACTGTGACATTTGCGCTGTCTACCAACACTATTATGTATCAATGTTTCTATTTTAATGCACCCACATTTGTTACTTACTTTTTACAGCACCACAGAAGATGATGGTGCAGTTAGAATTAAAAAAATAAAATACAAATAGAATTATGTAAAGACTACTGAATTTTTGGACCATGAGACGCACTTTTTCTCCCCCAAAGGTGGGGAGAAAAAGTCACTGCGTCTTATGGTCCGAATGTGCCAGAAGTCCCAGGTGTCCCCTACTCACAAGAATGTGTCCTCCTTTGCTTCCCTTTGTGACCTCCTGTCCCCATGTGTCCTCTTTAGTCCCCATTTGTGACCTCCTCTATCCCCCGATCATGGCCGCCGACTGTTCCCATATCCCTACCTCCCGCTTGTGAGCCACCAACTAACCTTCCTCTTGCCTAGTGACCCAGCTGTGCCACTATGCTCCGCAGCCAATCAAAAATGATGAGGTGGTGCTCAGCGCCGGGACCATGCCGCTGAGGGGAGGGGCGGGACAGGGCAGAGGAGAATCCTTTCATGTGATTGGACCTGTGGGACCAGGCTCGTCATTGCGGCCAATCACTGCTCTCCTTGAGCAGCAATGACCTATCAGGCATCCTGATATTATTGTCAGATCTGACAAGATTAGCTGCATGCTTTATTCTGGTGTTATTCAGGCACTACTGCAGCCAAACAGATCATCAGGGCTGCCATGCAACTGGTACTATTTAAAAGGAAATAAATATGGCAGCCTCCATATCCCTCTCACTTCAGGTGTGCTTTAAAGACACAAGGCTAAGTTAAGGTCCCAGAGCCGGGCCGAGGCAGAGGCGAGAGAGGCTCCAGCCTCAGGGCGCAGTGTGGGAGGGGGCGCACAACTCACTCAGCTATAATTTGCCTACTGTGTTTGAAGCAGAGAGAAATAAGAAAAGGCGATACATGGCACTGACTGCAAGCCAGATAACTAGAGATTAAGGTGTTGAGGGGCTTGGGGGCCCTGGGGAGCCTCTTAGTCTAATAGCAATCAGTGTGAGACGGCTGGGGTGGGAGGGATGGAGGGGCGCACTTTGGTGTCTCAGCCTTGGGTGCTGGAGGACCTTGTCCCGGCTTTGGGTCCCAGTTGTTTTTTTTACATAATTTTTATTTCAAAATAAAGATACACGTACATTTACATCTATACTTATAATGTATGCCATCCTATGTAATAAAACCCCTTAGGGCCTGTTTCCACTACACGCAGATTGGATGCAGAAAAACTGACTCCAATATATGCCTATGGGAAAATCACAATCAGAAAAATCGCGTTTGGTGGAAACAGGCCAATAGGCATTCACTGGAGTCATTTTTTCTGCATCCATTCTGCATCCAATCTGCGTGCAGTGGAAACAGGCCCTTATGCTAGGCACACACCATACAATTTTCTGTTAGATTCTTCTGTTAGATTTACCTACAACATGGAAAAAAGCTATTTGGCAGGTAAATCTAAGAGAAAATGTAACAGAAAATTGTATGGTGTGTACCTAGCATAAGTCTCTGCGTCTTGTCCCTGTGTGTGTGTGTCCCTGCTTCCAGACTTGACAGTTTGCTGTCTGAGAACCTCATTGCATTGTGGGAAATAACAGCTTTTTCCAACTGCCAAGCAAGCAACTCCTCCCTGTGTGCATATACTTCGTACAGTGGTGGGAGATGGATGAGCAGGACGCATCGGTATGCACGTTGCCGGGGTTGCCGGGTGCCTGTTTTTTAATGGGCAGGCCTTTTTACTAGTAGTTATAATAAACAATACATTGTCAGGGTCAAGTACAACAAAATTCAGTGAGAAATGTATCATATCTATCCAGTATGATGATCATACATATAGATTATTTAAGGGTCTATGCGAACATTCCTTACTTATACTGGGGAAATATGTGAAGATCTGACCATTACCGAAAAATTCAAGGTTGGTCGGGACAGCCCATATCCCCCAGTGGCTGCTAGATGGTAGGAGCAGTGGTCCATGACCTACCTACCACATCGATTAGAAATAATAATTGCCAAGGTAATTTAAGAAGTCGCTAATCATATCAAGTAATGCTTATTGATTGAAAATACTGGGAGAGGATGTGAGGTCCCAGTTTTCTACACACTATCCAAAACTTAAAAATAGTCCAAATCTAAGCTTGAAATATATACCCTGCGTAGGCCCGGGTTTACCTCATAGGAGCCTATAGGCACAGATGTCCTGGTGCTTTAGACTTCTCCCTCCATGAACCTACAAACACCTGCCGAACGGCACCACGAGTGTGCTGGCTGTCCCAGCTGTCACTTCTCCCTTACTTCCCTTGCTTGTCACAGGTAGCTACAGGTGTCCCTTAGTGAAAGGTAGCCAGAAGTACCCTCAATATTAATCTGCTACCACAGTTTAAGAAGATTCTTTATTAAAGTTTTGTAATTTTATGATATATAAGCAAGCTGCTCCTGGTTTCTTGCCGGATGGTTTCACCGTTTTGATGTTTGTACAGTGTGGATCAGGCAGCGTATTGGTGTGCACTCACTCTTTGCACTTTTTGGATACAAAATTACCCTCAATATTAAGTAACCAGAGGTGCTCCCAAGTCAGGCTCGGATTTACATCACAGGAGCCTATAGGCACAGATGTCCTGGCATCCTAAATTTTGCCACAAACCCCTGCCGAACCGCACAGCAAGTGTGCTGGCTGGCCCAGCTGTCACTTCTCCCTTACTTCCCTTGCCCATCACAGGTAGCTACAGGTGTCCCCTAGCATTAGGTAACCAGAGGTACCCTCAGTATTAAGTAGCTAGAGGTGCCCCTGACTGAAGGGAGATCTCATCACTGGAATGTCGAGAGCTGGATGAGCAACCTCTCATGTATACTCAGCATAGGGAAGGAGGGAGGGAGGGGCTCGGGGAGTGGAATAAGCCGCCTTTTCATCATCAGGCGCCTGTAGGCACGTGCCTACAGTGCCTTATGGTAAATACGGCCCTACCCCAAGTATTAGGTAGCCAGATTTACCCTGCCGAGAGCAGGTTGAGTAACCTCTCATTTACACTCTCATCAGGACTCTGCATAGGAAGGAGGGATGGAGGCGCTCAAGGAGGGAAGTGAGACGCCTTTCCATCAGCAGGCGCCTGTAGGCATGTGCCTACAGTGCCTTTATGGTAAATCCGGCTCTGACCCTGCGTAGAAATGGTCTGTTGAAAGCTGAAGTGGTGAGGATCAGGAGGTGGAATGGTGGGCGAGAGATAATATTATTGTGGAGAGCAGCTGAAAGATAGAGAATAAATATTGTTCAATACTCTATAGTGGAGGAAAATGTTGAAAATAATGCATTTTCCTGAAAGTTTTTTCTAGGAGCCCACTTATTAGAATCAAGGACAATTTACAGCATAGAGGGAAATGGGCACCGCTCATCACATATACAATGAGGGTCAATTGGCCGCTCACATTTGTTTTTTCTACATACTGCATTCAGAAAAACATTATTCGGTACTTACATATTATACCGTCCCTGTTTGGAAGACATTTAGGCCAGAAACCCACTAGGAGCGATTTCTAAGTGCTAGTGATTTGAAAAAAGCTCTTGCTAATGCAATGCTATGGGGGATTTTTATAAAATCACATCGCTCAAGTGGGATCACACCCAAAACAATACGTTAGCAAGAGTTTTCAAATCGCAAATCGCTCAGAAAATCGCTCCTAGTGGGTTTCTGGCCTTACTCCCCTCTGGAAATCTACATAGTGTTGGAAAGCCAAGGAACTTTGCATTTGGCATTTGCACTATGCAGCGGGTTGAGCGGTACACCGTTCCTGAGTTAGGAGATGTTGAACAAGAGGTGTCCACTGTGTCTGGCTGCCAACAGTACTAACCTGACAACCTGAAGTTCCAGCCTGTAGCCCAGCGAGTGGGTGAGGGTCCCGGTGTGCAATGTCTACTATACGAGAATGCAAGTCATTGGATGACAAGGATTCCAGCAAAGCAAGGAATATCTCTATGGAAGAAGTGGGCTTCCCTCATTCAATACCCCCCCAACTCAGGAATGATGCATTGCACCAACTTCCTTCTTTCATGGAATTAGACATAGGGTTAACATCCTGCCTTTATGGTACCCATACACGGTACAATAAAAATGTTCCATTTTCCCCGTTTCTTTGACCAAAACAATCGAATCGAATGAAAGTTGAAAAGGATTCTTTTTTTTTCAATCAAGAAAAAGGAACGATTATCTGTTTTTTTTTCTATAAAAATCCAATCAGTCATATTGGAAAAATCTTTATATTCGATCTAACGGAATATGATGTAATCGAAAAAAAATGAAAAATTGTACCATGTATGAGCACCTTTACAAATTAGCTGCTCTGCTGAGGACTGCCGAGATTCCTGGGCTGACACAGCTTCTGATTAATCACAGATGAGCGGGAATTGGACAGGCTAAACTCTCTAAATACATAGAGGGTGCATTTCTCTGTGTGTTTTCCTTCTGTCCTGTGCAAGAGTTTAGGACCACTTTCAACAAGGGGCAGTCAAATTTGGTAGACCGTCCAAGGGCCTGTACACACTGCTGCGCTTGATCTGCCTTTTTAAAATCGCATGCGATTTTAAAATCGCAAAGTCTTCATGAAAATAGAAAAACGCATCGCACCAGTCTGTACAGGTCATAACAATTTTCATGATTTGCGATTAGACCTTGCGATTAAAAACGCATGTGATTTTAAAAACGCAGAGCAAGCGCAGCAGTGTGTACAGGCCCTACTATTTATGTTTATATGTTGTGATAATTTCAAGTGCTCTTTCCACCTATTAGGACAGAGGCAAATACAAGGAAACGCAATCCACATCTGCGGGGCAGTTTATGTTCCCCCATAACCTGCAGCCCTGGAGAACTCCACTCAGTAATGCTCATAGAGATGTGTGACAACAACAAACCAAAAGTTACGGAGGCATTTGTGCAGTTTCCAGGGCTGTCAGCAGGCAGCAGCCATGCACATGGCTTGTAAACTGTTCCCAGAAAAGCGCTGCCATCCTGCTGTGTGGCACTGCCTGGATCCAGTCACTGCAGAGCTACACAGGAGACGTGTGACAACGCAGAGCACGGGAAGCATCCACATTCCCTGTCTGCTCTGCATCTCTATTCAGAGGGTTTACTGACCCCTATCTGCAGTGCTGGATAACCTACATTCGCCAACAGGAGGCTGTAAAGAGAGACACCTGAAATGTAAAGCCATAAACTGTAGACACAATGTGAGCACTTTCTGAATGCTTTTCTGATCAGCAGTGCTTTCTAAGAGTTTTTTTTTTTAAAAAACGCTCTCATTGATCTGTATTAAGGGCCCATTCACAGTGAGGATTGCAAAACACTAGCGATCAGCAATAGCATTTTGCGGTGGCGATTTTTTTTCGCATTAAACGCATATTTTTATTGTATATTTTCACAATTTTTGAGAAACCCTGATCACTTAAAAATCCTGAAAAAACCACTGCGTGTACCGTGTTTGCGTTTACCCCGAACTGCAAATCACCGGTGATCGCGGCAGTGAGATCATTGCCATGTACTTCACATTACACTATCTCTTTTAAAAGCGCTCGCGATCACGGGCGATTCAGCAATTAGAGGTAAACGGCCTCTAATCGCCCCAGTTAGAATGGGCCCTAAAAATCACGATTTTTCAAGAAATCATGGTCACGCTAATTTTACCTCAATTTTACCGCAATTTTAATGCAAGTCAATGGAAGCATTTTTAAAAAATGCCCAGAAAGCACTGATGGTCAAAAAAAAAATGCTCAGAAAACTGTCACAGTGTGTCTACTGCCTAAATGTACAATCATGCTAACCACAAGATCTTTATTCACCAGATATAGGTAAAGAACCACCATTGCAAAAAATTATAAAATGTAAAATATATGTGCATGCATACATATAAAATGCATATTTGTTCAAGAAACAAAAGCACCATCAATATCTCTTGTTACTATGTCACTGTCACTTACAGTAGATAGTACAAATATGACAGGTATTGGACTAGTCTATCTACTCACGGGGGATTTTCAAGGTTTCCTTTATTTTCAAAAGCACTTACTGTGACAGTTACTCAGTCTAACTGCCAAATCAGTGTGCAGGTAAGTAAGTAGACCATCTGGCGTCTTGTATAGATCCTTTCCAGGAAGTGCTTTTGTAAAGAATACAAGAAATACTGGGACTACCCCATGAGGAGTTGCACTAGTCCAAAACCTGTCAGATCTGTCAGATTGTTACTACCTACTAGAAAAAAAATAATTTAGAATGCATTTTATTCGATACAGTCCAACGCTATGGGCCATCGATCTACCGCTGCTCCCCCGTCACATCCGATCGAATAAAACTTACCTTTCGATCGTAATTTAGATCGATTTTTGCCATGAATTGGTCAAAATGACAACGTAGGAAAAAAATAGATGCATGTGCAGCCTGCTTTATGCTATAGAGAAATGCGCAATGGCACTGGATTGGTTTGAGTCACAGCGGACCCTTCCCCAAGCACAAGAATGAGCCAAAACAAAGGACTGGGAGCCATGCTGATTGCAATAGCATGCGAGAGTGGGATAGGCAAGATTTGCTATAAGCTTGCATCACAGCTGCACACAGTTTTGCAATGTAATATTATTAACCTCCCTGGCGGTCTATTAAGATCGCCAGGGAGGCTGCGGGAGGGTTTTTTTCTAATAAAAAAAAAACTGTTTCATGCAGCCAACTGAAAGTTGGTTGCATGAAAGCCCACTAGAGGGCGCTCCGGATGCTTTCTTCCGATCGCCTCCGGCGCCCAGAATAAACAAGGAAGGCCGCAATGAGCAGCCTTCCTTGTTTTGCTTACATCGTCGCCATAGCGACGAGCGGAGTGACGTCATGGGCGTCAGCCGACGTCCTGACGTCAGCCGCCTCCGATCCAGGCCTTAGCGCTGGCCGGAACTTTTGTTCCGGCTGCGCAGGGCTCGGGCGGCTGGGGGGACCCTCTTTCGCCGCTGCTCGCGGCGGATCGCGGCAGAGCGGCGGCGATCAGGCAGCACACGCGGCTGGCAAAGTGCCGTGTGCTGGTTTTTATTTCGCTCAAATCGGCCCAGCAGGGCCTGAGCGGCGACCTCCGGCGGTGATGGACGTGTATAGTCGTCCATACCGCTGAGGAGGTTAAATGCATCCATCTCAGTTTCTCACCAGCTAAGGATTTTAAAAGTTGACGTAAGCCCAAGTTGCATTAATTTTCTAGTCTTTAATCTGTACTCTCAGCTGTGCTAGTTTTCAGTGCAGACAGAGAAATAGTATCCTTAAAGGATGTCGTGAAAATCTTAACATTTTAAATATATGTAAACACATACAATTAAGAACTACGTTTCTTTCAGAGTAAAGTGAACCATAAATTACTTTTTTTCCTATGTTGCTGTCACTTGCAGTAGGTAGCAGAAATCTGACAGAACCGACAGGTTTTGGACTAGCCCATCACCTCATGGGCGTTCACAGGGATTTCTTTATTGTTAAAATGCTCTTAGGCCTGGTGCACACCAAAAACCGCTAGCAGATCCGCAAAATGCTAGCAGATTTTGAAACGCTTTTTCTTATTTTTCTGCAGCGTTTCAGCTAGCGTTTTGCGGTTTTGTGTAGCGGTTTTGGTATAGTAGATTTCATGTATTGTTACAGTAAAGCTGTTACTGAACAGCTACTGTAACAAAAAACGCCTGGCAAACCGCTCTGAACAGGCGTTTTTCAGAGCGGTTTGTGTTTTTCCTATACTTAACATTGAGGCAGAAACGCATCCGCAATCCAAAATCTGCAGCAGCCCGGGAGTATGCGTTTCTGCAAAACGCCTCCCGCTCTGGTGTGCACCAGCCCATTGAAATACATTACCCTAGCGGATCCGCACCCGCAAGAGGATCGCAAACTGCAGCAGAACCGCTCTGGTGTGCACTAGGCCTGAGTGAATATCAGTTGTTCCGTTCAACTGCCAAACAAGTGTAAGGCGAGCAGGAAGGCTGGTCAGCATCTTTCAATAAAAATAGATGATGGGTCACCAAGCCGTCTAAAGTATATCAAAACGCCTGTATTAGAGTCACACTATCTAAAACAGATCCCCTCACAAATACAACCAGGATTATGCAACCCTATCCCAATCAATGAAAACCACTAATTGCGGAGCATTTCACAGCTATATGCGTGTGAGCGATACATATAAATAATGCAAGGTAACCTGTAGTTTAATCCTGGCCAGGAAACAATACCACATAGCTACACATGCGCCCGCGCATACTCACACCAAACACACTTGTGCCAAAAATGTATGAGACTTGGGGGGGCCCCCTTGTATTTATAAAAGTCTGTTGAATGTCAGCTTGGCCGTTTGTCAACTAATTCCAGATTCCAATAGTTGATCACATTACATACAGTGGCTTGCAAAAGTATTCAGCTCCCTTGAAGTTTTCCACATTTTGTCACATTACTGCCACAAACGAATCAATTTTATTGGAATTCCATGTGATAGACCAATACAAAGTGGTGTACATGTGAGAAGTGGAACGAAAATCATACATCATTCCAAACATGTTTTACAAATCAATAACTGCAAAGTGAGGTGTGCATAATTATTCAGCCCCCCGAGTCAATACTTTGTAGAACCACCTTTTGCTGCAATTACAGCTGGCAGTCTTTTAGGGTGTGTCTCTACCAGCTTTGCACATCTAGAGACTGAAATCCTTGCCCATTCTTCTTTGCAAAACAGCTCCAGCTCAGTCAGATTAGATGGACAGAGTTTGTGAACAGCAGTTTTCAGATCTTGCCACAGATTCTCGACTGGATTTAGATCTGGACTTTGACTGGGCCAATCTAACACATAGATATGTTTTGTTTTAAACCATTCCATTGTTGCCCTGGCTTTATGTTTAGGGTCATTGTCCTGCTTGAAGGTGAACCTCCGCCCCAGTCTCAAGTCTTTTGCAGTATCCAAGAGGTTTTCTTCCAAGTTTGCCCTGTATTTGGCTCCATCCATCTTCCCATCAACTCTGACCAGCTTCCCTGTCCCTGCTGAAGAGAAGCACCCCCAGAGCATGATGCTGCCACCACCATATTTGACAGTGGGGATGGTGTGTTCAGAGTGATGTGCAGTTTTAGTTTTCCACCACACATAGCGTTTTGCTTTTTGGCCAAAAAGTTCCATTTTGGTCTCATCTGACCAAAACACCTTCTTCCACATGTTTACTGTGTCCCCCGCATGGCTAGTGGCAAACTGGAAACGGGACTTCTTATGCTTTTCTGTTAACAATGCCTTTCTTCTTGCCACTCTTCCATAAAGGCCAACTTTGTGCAGTGCACTACTAATAGTTGTCCTATGGACAGAGTCCCCCACCTGAGCTGTAGATCTCTGCAGCTCGTCCAGAGTCACCATGGGCCTCTTGACTGCATTTCTGATCAGCGCTCTCCTTGTTCGGCCTGTGAGTTTAGGTGGACGGCCTTGTCTTGGTAGGTTTACAGTTGTGCCATACTCCTTCCATTTCTGAATGATCGCTTGAACAGTGCTCCGTGGGATGTTCAAGGCTTTGGAAATCTAGCCTAAGCCTGCTTTAAATTTCTCAATAACTTGATCCCTGACCTGTCTTGTGTGTTCTTTGGACTTCACAGTGTTGTTGCTCCCAATATTCTCTTAGACAACCTCTGATGCCATCACAGAGCAGCTGTATTTGTACTGACATTAGATTACACACAGGTGCACTCTATTTAGTCATTAGCACTCATCAGGCAATGTCTATAGGCAACTGACTGCACTCAGACCAAAGGGGGCTGAATAATTACGCACACCCCACTTTGCAGTTATTTATTTGTAAAAAATGTTTGGAATCATATATGATTTTCATTCCATTTCTCACGTGTACACCACTTTGTATTGGTCTTTCATGTGGAATTTAAATAAAATTGATTCATGTTTGTGGCAGTAATGTGACAAAATGTGGAAAACTTCAAGGGGGCCGAATACTTTTGCAACCCACTGTATGGTGCTGTTTATAGCATAGCAAAACAGGTTGGGTCTCACCCATCAAGTAGTCTGTTTGCATACAGCGGTATGTCCGTGGGTTAGGCAGCTGCACTGTCCAGATCTGTTGGGGACTCACTGGAGTTACGAAGTTTTCTCCTATTGTTGCAGTGCCCATAAAATTGTGCAGGACGCCATCCCCGGATCCCGTAGGCAGTGTGTGTTGGGGAATGCTGCGTCACGCATCTGCGTAAGCTCCGCTCACAGATGCGTTTCACGTCCTCATTGGACGTTTCATCAAGGTGGCCAGCATCTTTGTATGAATCTTTTTCAGGTAGTGTGTTTATAAAGAATAAAGGCCATGCTGAGAATGCCCCATGAAGAGATGGACTAGCCTAAAACCTGTCGGTAATGTCAGATTTCTACTACTTACTGTAAAAGGCAGCAACATAGGAGAGAAGAAATGTATGGCTCATTTTACTCAGGAAGAAACATGCTTCTTATTTGTATGTGTTTTACATTTTAGGATTTTCACGATAGTTCCTCTTTAAGCATGTCAACAAGAAGAAGATGGTGTCTCATGAAACAATGCACACTTTATTGCAAACAACCAGTATAAATACCGTTAGCAGTGGGGGTGGGTGGAGCCTGACAGCCGTTTCACGGTTAGCTGCTTCCACCGAGGCCAAAGCACATCCAGCCGCGGGGATTATGCCTGTTGACCTAATAGGTTAATAAAATGCGGGCATGGGGCATACACATAGATAAATATTATCTCTTATAGTACAAGAGATACTGGTTAGGGAGCCCATATGAGGAAAAAGTCTATGAGGGGAGTGAAAAAATCAGGCTGGACTACTGTCTGCAGTATAGCAAGGAATCCAGAGGAATCTACGAGTTCCCAAACTATTTAGTACCATATAACGTAGTGGCGTAGGATTTACGCCGCCCACCGTTTCTACTCCATACGCGATCGTGCACACCCCAAAAGGGGAGATTAAGCTTTCATATGACAGCTGACATCTCCCTTCAGTGATCAGGAGCCATTGCGATTGGCTCCTGATCACATGATCACTATGATCACCAGCAGATCGTAGTGATAACTGTTAGAGCTGCGGCGGTAGCTGGGGGAAGAAGTGAATCCACTCACCTTCCTGATGTTCCCCCGGTGATCGGCGCCCCCTCCGCTCTAGCCAGCATCCCCACTCGCTCTGACGTAAGTGCCAGGTCCCGGCTTGATGACCTCATCAAGTCGCGACCCGGAACTTAGCGGCAGCAAGAGCAGGGATGCTGGCCAGGGCGGAGGGGTCCACAGCTGCTCATCGCTGGAGCATTAGAGGTGATTTAAGGCTGCCGGCTAAAGGGGGAACATCTGGCTAAAAAAAGGACACCATGCCCAGCTATCCCTAGCAGAGATCTGGCTGCCTGTCCCCCCCCCCCCCCGCCCTTCCCCTGTAAATTGCCTGGTCCTTAACCTCCTGAGCGATAATCCCGAGCTGAGCTTTGCTTTTGCACTTTGCTAGCTGCGTGTAACTTCCGATCGCCGCCTATCCGCCGCTACCCGCCGTGCCGCGCAGCCCCCCCCCAGACCCCTTGCGCAGCCTGGCCATTTAGTGCCAGGCAGCGCTGAGGGGTGGATCGTGACTCCCTCTGACGTCACGACGTCCATGACGTCGGTGACGTCATCCCGCCCCGTCGCCATGGCGACCGGGGAAGCCCAGCAGGAAATCCCGTTCTGAACGGGATTTCCTGCTTACTCTGATCGCCGAAGGCGATCGGAGTGGGTGGGGGGATGCTGCTGCGCAGCGGCTATCATGTAGCGAGCCCAGGGCTCGCTACATGATTTAAAAAAGTAAAAATTTTATAAAAAAGTACTCCTGGGCGATGCAATTGTATCGCCCAGAGGGTTAAAGAAGGTTAGGCGGCCGGTTCCGAAAGGGTTAAGAAGGCAAATATCTGTTATTCATTTATACAAATTATAAACAAATTAATATGCAAAGTTAATTGTTACTGGAGGGATTACTTATTTTGCAACAAAATCTCCATTTCACGTTCGGATGGAATTCCAGGCCTAACGTCTTATTGATGAGTGTCGTGTGGCTATTCCCACCCTCAGCTCGGGCTACCGTGGGATCAGATTTATCCGGGTTTCCAAATGTTCAGTGACAAAAAAAGTCATTCAGTCATGTATAATAAATTCAGCCAGATTCATAACCTTAATAACAGATTCATATTTATACACCAGTGATGCAGCCCAGGAGTAATATCACAACTAACACAGATACAAGCTGGCTTTTCAAGCAAAGTTAATTTCACAGCAAAAAAAAAAAAAGGAGGGGGGGGGGGGGGACATATCGCTGCTGCCAAATTTTAGAAGCAGTCCTTTCCAGCACTATTTCACCGGGTCCAGAGATGCATGAAGCTGTTATCATACCTCCCAACTTTTTGAGCTGAGAAAGAGGGACACTTAAGCCACACCCCTGATCACGCCCCGCCACACCCTAGTCACGCATACCATGAAGATTTCATAAGAAAAATATGTTGTTTTATAATTCAAACCACACTGGTCCTCTCTATCCTGCTTAATTTTCCTTCATATTAACATTTTAAAATTAGTAATATATCAATTTAAAGGTTGGGAATAAAGTTTAGAGTTATTCAAACAAATTTTTTGGGTAGAGAAATATATATATTTACACAGAAAGAGGGACAAAGTCCTGAAAGAGGGACAAATGAGGAGAAAAGAGGGACAGAGGGACAGGGCTCCCAAAGAGGGACTGTCCCTCCAAAAGAGGGACAGTTGGGAGCTATGCTGTTATTAGAGCTCTCTATCTCGATAGGTATCTAATTTAAACACTAGAGTTGTCCTGAACGGTTTGGCCGTAAACTTATTTGCGTGAACATCGGTGGTTCGCATTGAAGCGCGAACTTTATGGCGAGTTCGACCCGCCCCTATACTACATCATTGGGCTAAACTTTGACTTTCTACATCACAGTCAGCAGACACATGACAGCCAATCAGGCGGCACTCCTTCCTGGAGCCCCCCCACCTTATGTAAGGCAGCTGCATCGGCCATTATCTCACTCGGTGCTGCTGCAGTAGTGAGAGAAGGAAGAGGAACCTGCTGTAGACATAGGGAAAGCGTAGTTAGGCTCTTGTAGCTTGCTCCTAGCGCATATTTGTTGTTGATAAGCACCACAAAAAGAGCTCTTTTCAGAGCTAATGTTCTTGTGAAGGTTTTTTTTTTTTTTTTTTTTGTGTGTGTGTGTGCCACTGACACTGCATTATACAGCCCTGTGTATCGCAACTGGCCCTTGCTAATTGCTATACTGTGCAAGGCCCAGCACATTCAGTGCCTACCTTCTCACCAGTGGCGTAGCTAAGGAACTGTGGGCACTGATGCAAGTTTTACAATGGGGCCTCCCAAGCACTCTATACATAACAATTGATATGGCGCACCAAATACTGTCAATGGCAACTACAGTGTCAGAGGTGCAAGAAGGGGATGGGGTACAGTGTGTTAATGATTACCACTATTCAAAGTATCTATAGAAGTGATAATTATGAGCACAGGACCAATAGAGAGCTAATACTGTAGTCGAGGGAGGGCCCTTTGGTGCCCCTCTGGCCCATGGGCCCCGATGCGGTCGCTACCTCTGCACCCCCTATTGCTACGCCCCTGCTTCCTGTGTGTGACAGCTGCACATTTATAATACTATTCCGACCGTGCATACCTGTTCATGTGCGTGACAGCACGCAGTGTTAAATAATACCAGTTACTGCATAACTGTTCACTGCACCTGTGTGTGACAGCTGCACATTTGTAATACCAGTCCGACCAACCGTGCATACCTGTTCATGTTCACTGCACCTGCGTGACAGCACGCAGTGTTATATACCAGCAGTCACTTTATAACTGTTCACTGCACCTGTGTATGTGACAGCTGCACATTGTATTTATACCAGTCACTGCATACCTGTTCACTGCACCTGCGTGACAGCATGCAGTTTTATATACCAGTCACTGCATACCTGTTCACTGCACCTGTGTAACCGCACATTGTTGTACCAGCAGTCACTGCAACATTTTCACTGCACCTGTGTAACCGCACATCGTATTAGTCAAGTCAGTGCATACCTTTCACTTCACCCCCCCCCCCCCCCTCCCCAATATGGACAAAACAAGAGGCAGAGCCAGAGGCAGGCCACCCGGCAGGTCTGTTCGAGGTTGCGCTGTCATGGTTTCGACCTAAGTACAGTGTTCAGAAGAAGGCACGTGCCATCAACCCCCAATATTGTCAGGACGTTGTATATCTTCCTCCTCCTGCTCTGATTCTGGCACCCCATTTAACACTCCGTTGGCAGCCATCACCAAAGTGCCATCATCCCAGGGCTCAGCGGTGTGGAAATTTTTTGTGTGTCTGCCTCAGATGAGAGCAATGCCATTTGTACTTTCTGCCACTGAAAATTGAGCCGTGGAAAGACCAAGACTGGTATAGGGACAACTACCTTACGAAGGCACATGATTACAAAGCACAAACTGCAGTGGGATGACCACCTGAGGAAAAGCAGCACACAAAAGCAAAGCCACACATCGCAGTGGAAGATACCATCACGCAATTTTTTCTCAAAAAAGGCGATACCCAAACTGTACAGTGATGTTGAAAGGCAAGTGGTGTCATCTCTGGCACACAGCGTTGGGTCAAGGGTCCATCAGACACGGATGCCTGGTCTGCAAAACACAGTCAGGCCTGCCCGAAGACTAAGTCAGTCCCCACACACAGCATATCTGCCTGCACACCATGTGACTGCCTGCCCCAAGACTAAGTCGATCCCCACACACAGCATCTCTGCCTGCAGGCTGCTTGACTGCCTTCTCCACCACCACCAATAACAGGGTCCAGTACTCCAGGTGGATTCCTGAATTTTTAAGGACGCTGCTAACAGCGGCCGCTATAGTAATTTTTCTGGTGTGTGTACATGCCTGCCTAATTTTTCTGGCTGCACTGCGGCTGCAACAACAAAACAAAAGGCATGTACATGTGTCAATTCCCCATTTGTGATCGTTACCTTGCCACGGTGAAGGAGCTTGCGTATCACAATGAAGCAATGACCGGCTAAATAAATGTGTTGGGGGGCACACCTGACCCAAGAAGATAGATAATAAGGGCGTTGCTTCATTGTGGACAGACCAAATTCGATCAGCTGGACACTCTGGATCTCGATCAACTGGACGCTACCTCAGCCCGACCATATGGGATTGAAAACCGCAATGGCCTGCACTCTCGCCATGGTGCGCACTAGTCCAGCACGGCCATCACTACACAAACAGCTGTTTACGGTGCGTTACACAGTGAGTATAGTCTGTCAGTGTGAAGCAGTACACTAATTACACTGATTGATATATACACATGCAATTTATTTATTTATTGTATTTATAATGCGCCAACATATTACGCAGCGCATTACACATGCAAGATGTTTTAAAGCACTTTAAGCCTCCAATTTAGCAATGCAATGTGATTTCTACCCTTAAACTCTGCTGTGCGGAAAATCTAGATTTTTCCCCGGGACATTTGGCGTGTATCCCACTCCGCCATGCCCCCCTCCAGGTGTTAGACCCCTTGAAACATCTTTTCCATCACTTTAGTGGCCACAATTAATGTTTGTAGTTTTGTAGGTTCGCCTGCCCATTGAAGTCTATGGCGGTACGAAAAGTTTGCATGTTCGCAAACCTTTTTTGCATGTTCGAGTTTGAGGTTCGCGGACCAAAATCGGAGTTTTGCGACAACTCTGTTAAACACTTTATGCCATGGGCTGAAGGTAATAAATAAGCATGCATGTCATCAGAATAGCAATAAATGTTCATTTTGCAGGAAGTGATGGTGGTCTGCAGTATCTGTGGTCCTTCAAGGGAACCTGCACTAAGAAGGAAAAAAGATTATCACTTACCTGGGGCTTCTGCCAGCCCCCTGCAGCCACCCTGTGCCCGTGATGTTACCAAACGATTCTCTGGTCTCTCGCATCCACTAAGTTTTTGTTTTCGGCAACAGAGCCAATCTTCGGCCACTGCACCTGCGCGGCCCTGGATGAGTGCATCCTCGATTACACTCCAGGCTGGATTTTCTCATTCTGCTCATGCGCAGGATGCTCCCAGTGGCGGAAGCGTGAACGAGTACACGCAGGGCCGCGCAGGTGCAGTGGCGGAAGACTGGCTCTGTTGCTGAAAACTAAACTTAGTATCTGCGGAGGGCCAGAAGATCGATCCGTGACAGCGCGGGCACAGGGCGGCTGTAGGGGGCTGGTACAAGCCCCAGGTAAGTGAAACTTTTTTTTTTCGTTTCAGGGGAGAAAAAAAACAAGCAGGAAAGATGCAGTATTGTGCGCTGTTCGTCTACCACCATCTCCCTCCATAACAACAGAATGCATTGCTAGCCTGAAGGCTAGCAATGCATCCGTACAGCATCATGTCCTGAATTGTCACCTGAGGGATTGTTTTCCGATCCCCAATGGGCAACACTTATCGTGTGCACCTAGTTTTAAAATGTTGCTGGCAGACAGGTTCAGTTGTACCTTTTTTGCACTTCATTTTGCAGAAGCACATGAATCCTGGAGGCAAGGTAGGCAATTTGGGCGCTGTGCAGCGCATGGTAATTTGGGCGCCTCCATAGACCACAATATTAATAGCGGCCCTCAGGATCTAATTTTGGCGCCCGCAATAGCTGTAGCAGAATAGGAATATGATGGAATGGGGACCTTGGCAAGATTGCAGTTTTTACTCACACCCCTGAGGGTCACCTGGCTTATTTAGTTACATTTGTTGGTGGCTAGCGTCCACCAGGACCTAGGCTACTGCCTAGGTTTGCCTCGTGGATGATTTGGCTATGAGCTGGAGCACGAAGTACGTTTTCAAGGGGTGGGTAATGTTAGCTTTAGAGTTTACAATAGGGGATGGATTACATATTTAGTAGGGTTAGAATTAGTCTAGATCATACACGTCAAACTCCAGCCTGTGGGCCAAATCTGGCCCTCAGTGGCATTAAATTTGGCCCTCAAGTGGTTTCCCCTCTTTGCATTATGTTTGGCCCACTCTAGACAACCAGGGAAGCTATATTGGAGGTGAAGCCCTAGAACACCAGGGAAGCCATATGGGGGAGGGAGGGGGAAAGCATTAAACACCAGGGAACTGTATAGTGGAGGGAGGACCACAAGACCCCAGGGATCTGTATAGGGGAGGAAGGAGGACCACTAGACACCAGTGAACTGTATAGGGGAAGGAGGAGGGCCACTAGACTGTATAGGTAAAAGAGGAGGATCACTAAACACCAGGGAACTGTATAGGAGAGAGAGGAGGACCACTAAACATCAGGGAACTGTATAGGGGAGGCAGGAGGACCACTAGACCAGTGTTTTTCAACCAGTGTTCCGCGGCACACTAGTGTGCCGCGGAACGTTGCCTGGTGTGCCGTCCTCTTCTCCCCCTCCCGCCCATGCCGCCGCTGATATTAGCATAGCAGCGGCCGCTCTCCCCTCTCCGGCGCCTGTATATTCTAGCAGCGTATCTCCGGCTGCTCTGTCTGTGTGATGCGGAAGGAGGGAGGGCTCAGTTCCCATAGTAACGGCGATACATATCGCCGTTACAGGAAGCCGCTGCCCGGCTGCTTCCTTCCGCATCACACAGACAGAGCAGCCGGAGATACGCTGCTAGAATATACACGTGCTGGAGAGGGGAGAGCGGCAGCTGTTAAGGTAATAACAGCGTTGGCCGCGGAGACGGGCGGGAGGGCACTATACCGGGGCACTATACTGGCTATCCTGGGGCACTATTCTGGGGCACTATACTAGCTATACTGGGGCACTATTCTGGCTATACTGGGGCACTATTCTGGCTATACTGGGGCACTATACTAGCTATACTGGGGCACTATACTGGGGTACTATTCTGGCTATACTGGGGCACTATACTAGCTATACTGGGGCACTATACTGGGGCACTATACTGGCTATACTGGGGCACTATACTAGCTATACTGGGGCACTATACTGGGGCACTATACTGGGGGGCTATACTGGGGCACTATGCTGGCTATACTGGGGCACTATTCTCGCTATACTGGGGCACTATACTAGCTATACTGGGGCACTATACTGGGGGGCTATACTGGGGCACTATACTAGCTATACTGGGGGGCTATACTGGGGCACTATGCTGGCTATACTGGGGCACTATTCTGGCTATACTGGGGCACTATTCTGGCTATACTGGGGCACTATACTGGCTATACTGGGGCACTATACTGGGGGGCTATACTGGGGCACTATACTAGCTATACTGGGGGGCTATACTGGGGCACTATACTGGGGCACTATGCTGGCTATACTGGGGCACTATACTAGCTATACTGGGGCACTATACTGGGGGGCTATACTGGGGCACTATACTAGCTATACTGGGGGGCTATACTGGGGCACTATACTGGGGCACTATGCTGGCTATACTGGGGCACTATACTAGCTATACTGGGGCACTATACTAGCTATACTGGGGCACTATTCTGGCTATACTGGGGCACTATTCTGGCTATACTGGGGCACTATACTGGCTATACTGGGGCACTATACTAGCTATACTGAGGCAACTAAACTCCCTACACTGGGGCAACTATGCTAGCTATGCAGCCGCAACCCCGCCCGTCGCTCCCCCCCCCCCCCCCGCGCCTTTCCCCGGAGAAAAAATTGGTCAGGCAGTGTTCCCCGGGCCGGAAAAGGTTGGGAACCACTGCACTAGACATCAGGGAACTGTATAGGGGAAGGAGGAGGACCACTAGACACCAGGTAACTGTATAGGTAAGAGAGGAGGACCACTAGACACCAGGGAAGCCATATGGGGGAGGGAGGAGGATCACTAAACACCAGGGAACTGTATAGGGGAGGGTGGAGGATCACTAGACATCAGGGAACTGTATATGGGGGGAGGAGGACCACTAGACACCATTTAACTGTATAGGGGAGGGAGGGGACCACTGGACACCAGGGAACTATATAGGGGAGGGGTGAGGACCACTAGACACCAGGGAACTGTATGGGGAGGGAGGGGGACCACTAGACACCATGGAACTGTATAGGGCAGGGAGGACGACCACTAGACACCAGGGAACTGTATAGGGGTTGAAGGGGGGCCATCAGACACCAGGGAACTTTATAAGGTGGCCAGTAGACATTGAGGTTGGCCCGCAACTAGGTCCCAGTGTTCAATTCTGGCACACTTTGTACTTGAGTTTGACACCCCTGGTCTAGATGCAAGTGCCTTAGTAGAATATCGGCAGCATTGCTAATATTCTGCTGCTTCACCTGACGCCTTCTTTTGTATGTGGGCTACTGGAGGTAAACTGCTGTTTTTATAACACAGATGACATCCACTTTCAGAAGGTTAACTATTATTTTGCCTGGGGTTCTGCTTTAATAATTCAGCCTCACTGAGCAGGCATGACGAAGGCAGCTCCAGAGCGGAAAACAAACAGCGTTTTTTTCTCCCCTTCATCAAAACACATTTTCACATTTTTTCTGGTTTCTTATTTTCATTATTGACCTTTATGTTCAATAATTAGCCACCAAATAATACAGAAGTGATTATTATCAGTGTCCTATAATTAATATTATTTTAGGCAGATCGTCGATGTTGAGTCATTACACATTGTATCAATAATCTTGCTTTGAACACAACAATAAGTTGATTAGAAGGAAGTGCACTATTAATCAAAAACGGAAACAAATTGTATACAGCAAATCTAATTAATCGGGATAAGTGATATTCTATAAACCAGGATAAGATGCTGTCTACCTGTTTCCTAAAGGCCAAATTACTTTTCAGCTCCATACACACGCTTGATTAAAGTTGACTGAGGTGGGCGATGTGTATATAGTAGCCCCCGACCTTCAGCCGCCGGGCCTACAAGCCATCCGCCAGCCAGATCCACTCGGCCTAGCGATGGCCGATACTTTAGTGCTGCACCGTGATGTCAGAACTGCAGCGCTTAGTTGGCCCCAGGGCTGTGGAATTGGAGTCGAGGAGTCGGAATTGTTTTTTTGTACCCGGAATTGGAGTCGGTGGTTGCATAAACTGAAGAGTCGGAGTTGAAACCGAATCATTTTTGTGCCTACTCCATAACCCTGCAAGGCCTGTGGAGTTGGATTTCAGGAGTCTGAGCAATTTTGGGTACCTGAAATTGGAGTCAGTGGTTTCATAAACTGAGAAGTCAGGAGTCAGGTGATTTTTGTACACACTCCATAGCCCTGCAAGGGCTGTGGAGTCGGAGTCGAGGAGTCGGAGCAATTTTTGGGTACCTGGAGTCGGAGTTGGGGCTTCATAAACTGAGGAGTCAACTCCCGCTGGGTGGGTTTTCAGCAGACAGTACGGTCTGTGTACAGTCTGTCGGCAGACTGATAAGGCTGTTCTGAATGATCCGCCTGCTGGATCGCTCAGAAACAGCCTTATCAGTCCACCGACAGACTGTACACACGCTGTACTGTCTGCTGAAAACCCGCCCAGCGGGAGGTGACGACGGACACGGCGTGTGTACGAGCCTTTAGTAACAACTTAGTAACGTACTGCTAGTGGGTTCCAGGCCTAACAACCCTAAAAAAAAAAAGGTTGACTGGATAGGACTCCTACAGGATGAGGGTGGGAACTCAATGGTGGATGACCAAGGTAAGGCAGAGTTATTAAATGCTTTCTTTGCTTCTGTCTTCACAAAGGAAACAGCACTGTTGCAAATTACAGAGGCAGAAGAGTCTCAATCTTCTAACTGTAATATTAAATACTTAACGCAGGAAGAAGTAAAGGCAAGACTAAATAAATTAAAAATAGACAAGGCACCTGGCCCGGATGGCATGCATCCTTGGGTCCTAAGGGAATGAAGTTCAGTTATAGCTAAGCCCCTTTATCTTATCCTTTGTGACTCTCTTGCAACTCGCAGAGTCCCAGTGGATTGGCGTACAGCCCACGTTTTCCCATTATTTAAGAAGGGCAAAAAATCTGATCCAGGAAATTATAGACCTGTAAGCTTAACATCAGTTGTATGCAAACTATTTGAGGGGTTACTAAGAGATACTATACATGACTTCATAGTAGAAAATAATCTTATTTCTCAGCATCAACATGGGTTTACTAAAGACAGGTCCTGTTTGACTAACATGCTCAGCTTTTATGAGGTAGTGAATGCTAATATGGATATTGGGAATGCTGTAGATGTGATATACTTGGACTTTGCAAAGGCCTTCGACACTGTTCCCCACAGAAGTCTGGTGCAAAAGTTGAGGATGCAAGGACTGGGGAAGAGTTTGTGTGCATGGATAGGGAACTGGCTAATGGACAGAAAACAAAGAGTTGTGGTCAATGGATCGTACTCAAAATGGGAGACTGTTAGCAGTGGGGTCCCACAGGGGTCTGTACTGGGTCCAGTGCTCTTCAATTTATTTATTAATGACCTAGTAGATGCAGTAGTGAGCAATGTTGCTATTTTTGCAGATTATATAAAATTGTGCAGAATCATCAACTCTCAGGAAGATAGTGTCATATTGCAACAGGATCTGGATAGGATGGCTATATGGGCACATACATGGCAGATGAAGTTCAATGTTGACAAATGTAAAGTCATGCATTTTGGTCGTACCAATGGTCTAGCACCATACAAAATAAATGGGATACAGTTGGGGACATCAAACTTGGAGAAGGACTTAGGAGTACTCATCGACAACAAGTTAAATAATCGTACTCAATGCCAAGCCGCTGCAGCTAAAGCGAACAAAATTTTGGGATGCATTAAAAGGAAAATAAAAACTCGAGATGGTAGCATAATATTGCCCCTGTTTAACTCTCTAGTAAGGCCACATCTGGAATATGGAATTCAGTTCTGGGCACCACATTACAAAAAAGATATTGCAGTTTTAGAGCAGGTACAGAGACGAGCTACAAAATTGATACGTGGGATGGAAGGTCTCGCTTACCAAGAAAGGTTAGATAAACTGGGTTTATTTAGTCTAGAGAAAAGACGCCTTAAAGGGGATCTAATTAACATGTTTAAATACATCAGAGGGCAATATAATAGCTTGGCGGATGAGCTTTTTGTCCCTAGGCCTTCTCAAAGGACTAGAGGACATGATCTGCGCATGGAGGAAAAACGTTTTAGCCATTTATTTAGGAAAGGGTTCTTTACAGTAAGAGTGATTAAGATGTGGAATGCATTGCCACAGGAAGTCGTTATGGCAAACTCTATACCTGCATTTAAAGGGGGCTTAGATGCTTTCCTTGCGTTGAAAGACATCCATGGCTACAATTACTAGGTTATGCCTAATGATGTTGATCCAGGGATTTTATCTGATTGCCATCTGGAGTCAGGAAGGAATTTTTCCCTTTTGGGGCTAATTGGACCATGCCTTGTGGGTTTTTTTTTGCCTTCCTCACATACCCCCACATACCCCCACATACCCCTGTTGATCCAGAGATCAACAGGGGTATGTGGGGGACGGGCTGGAGTTGTACTTTGTACTGGTTGAACTCGATGGACTTATGTCTTTTTTCAACCAAAATAACTATGTAACTATGTAACCCTTTGAACTTTTCAGCACTAAAATGCTATCAGCGAATTCACTATTTGCTTTTCAGCTTAATTTGACAAGCTCATTTGTATAGATAATAGAACTGTTTTTAACTCTTGCTGTACAGGAAAGCAGAAAGGGTCTTTGGCCAATTTCTAAGTAGGACTAGTACTATATTTACTTATGTTTATCTCAGCATGTCACGTGTCACTTTGTGTATGCTTTAACTAATAAAGCAATTGGAGGCTATAATTTCTATCTAGCTCACGTAACTGACATGGGCAAGGGGAGGTGGATTGGCAACATTCGTTCGCCATGGTTAGAACTGATTTTTTTAATAGGTAAACAGTATAACTGCTAAAAAAATTAAAACTTCCGTGTGACTGCAAAACATGTAAAATAATAAAATAATGCAACTGCCTCTCCCCGAAGTTATTTCTGAGAACTAAATAAATGGAAATTTCAAGCAATTAACCTTGTGAGGAGTGTTAGGCTATTACAAGAATGACAAGTGCTTCTAAGTCATATTACCTGTTAATGATGCTAACAATATGAACAGGAGAGAGGAGCTTAAATACTTCAGCAGGAAAATGTCACATTTTCGATGAAGCTGGGAAAAATGAAGAGTAAGCATAATTAAGTTAGGCAAATGTTCTCTAGCCGTGACAGATTTGGAAATGGAAAAAAAAGAAGGGATTTGAGCTTGTTACTCGAGACGTTATCGGAAAGAACTGCTTTACTCTTCAATAATAGGGAGGCTTTTCATGGAAGCAGATTTACAAGGAGCAGAGATAAAATTGACCTATCAGTCATAACGAGAACTGGCAAAACTGTGCAAATTCCGGGTACAAGAGTCAACAGAGACATGCAGAATGTTTGTAGATTGCAAGATCTGAAAATCGGTTTTGCTATGGGTAAAGCGAGAGGGGTTCTTCTTTCTGTTAAAGAGAACCTGTACTGAGTGAAAATTATTTAAAATAAACACATGAGGTAACTTCAAATGAACATTAAATAGTTACCTTGCCATCAGTTCCTCTCAGAAGCCTGTAAGACCGTGTACCGAGGGGTACCCCAGGATACAGCGAAGTCACGGAACAAGGAAGGTGATACAGACACCAGCTTAGTGCAACCAAAACTTTCTTTACTGGAAAGTATTAACAGGAACAGTTACAAACACAACAAGATTTGCAATACACAGGGTACCCTATACCCCAGAGTCCCCACTTCTGTCCAACAGGACACCTCTACCTGATGGCAGTTTACAGTAGAGCCTCAAGTCATACTGAACTGCAGAATCACTCTTAGCCATTAGCAGACACAGCAGAGCAGACAAGTCATGCTGGACTGCAGGATCAACCCTATCCGTTGGCAGTGTACAGTAGAGCCTAAAGTCTTGCTGCACTGCAATATCAATCCAGTGTGACCTTCTAAAAACAGTTCCTAACTATCTACCTAAAGCAGGCCTAAGTCTCGGTCTCTTCAGGTACCGTACCACAAAAAAACAGTTTAATGAAAACACAAGAACCCGGGTTCACTGACCTGTTCCTACTTGGTATCAGCAGATGCCTCTCTTTGGGACAGCCTCAGGCCTGCAACCACACTTGCAGCCTTGATGGGTAGCTGGCGTAGAATCCTAAGCCCAGGGCAGCTAACTGGGAACAATCTCCACTCCAGCAAGCAGGATTCAAGGGGAAAACAGCGATCAGCCTCTCTGCAGCTTGGATGGATCCAGATTGTCCTTTTCACAGACAGCTCTCCACAAAAACAACCATGTCTGTCTCTGTCTTCTCTTCCTGGTCTCTCTAGAGCTGCCAGGCCCCACCTCTCATGCTTGTTCATCCCTCAGCAGCATTAGGTTATCACTTTCTGATACAGGCGGCATCTAGTGGCCAAAATGCAAACTGTCACTTCAGAACTTAATTCAGGCAAGATTCTTGACAATCTCACATGCCACCCCACTAGAGGTTGTCGTCCTCGGCAACCCTCCCCAAACAAACTCATCTCGTGCGTAGCGCTGTGGAGGCACACCAACATTAGGCCTCGCCGATCTTCGCAGCGTGGGAGGCTCAGAAACATCAGGTATGTCAGGCATATGTGGTAAGGGAGGAGCTGTTGATTGCTCAGCATTACACCTAGGAGGTAAACCCACCACAGCCGGAGCCTCTGCAGACATCTGGGCAGGGACAACCCACCATTCCTCTTCCTCCTCATCTGATGCGTTTTCCTCCATACTCTCAACATGCAGGGGTGCCTCCTCCTCACATACTGGCTCCTCAAAATGACAATGTCTCAACATATTACGGTGCAAGTTTCGTGAGGGTCCCCCGGTCCCTACCGGCTCTACCTCATAGACCGGAATAGCAGGGTCAACCCTTCTTTTCACTGTGTACGGAACGGCCTCCCACCGCCCATCCAACTTTCCTGACGGCCGTTTGGCTTTGACCATGACTCTATCACCTGGGGCAAACCCATCCCTTAGTATTGGTTTTGGATTAGGGTGTATCACTCGTCCCAGGCGTTCCCCCACAACCTTGTGCACCGTTCTCAGGCGGCGGTGGTGCTCCTGCACCCAAGCAGTGGTACTTCTCGGTTGTGGTCCCATTGGATTGGGCATGTGGAGGTCTTCAATCTCCCGTCCGGCTCTCCCAAACATGAGCATGTGTGGGGAGTACCTGGTAGTACTATGTACTCTATTGTTATAGGCCCACATCAACTCAGGCAGGTACTCGGGCCACCGGGCCTTTTGACTATCCTCTAGAGTCCGCAACATCTGGAGCAAAGTGCGGTTGAAACGTTCGCAAGCCCCGTTTCCTTGGGGGTGATACGGTGTGGTGCGGGAGCGTTCGATCCCATACAGCTGGTACAACTCATTCATGAGAGTACCCTGGAAACATGCCCCTTGGTCCGAATGTATTCTCTGTGGACACCCAAACACCTGTATAAAGTGTTTGCAGACCGCTTCAGCAGCCGACTCTGCTGTCTGGTCCCTGGTGGGTACAGCTACTGCATATTTTGTGAAATGGTCTGTCATGACTAGACAGTATGAGTGTCCTGAGGTAGAGTACCCAATTTGCACATAGTCAATCATAAGAAGCTCTAGTGGTGCTGAGGTGCAGATGGCCTGTACAGGAGCCCGCTGTTCAGTGCTCTTACTCAGCCCGCAGAGTCGACACCTGAGACATGCAGTGGCCACCATATCACCCAGATCTGGACAGTATACCAGACGTTGAAGCCACTTGAATGTCTTTTCACTCCCGAAATGAGCACCTTTTTCATGAGCTTCCCTGGCGGCCTCTGGCCCCAATGACATGGGGATGACAATCTGTTGTCGGTGCTGCAGTTCTGACTGTAAGTATATGGTCCGGCACAAGAGGCCCTGGGTAACTGTCAGCTTGTCCCATTGTCTCAACAACTTTTGACCCTCTGGGGTCAGGCCAGCCCGCTCTTCTGGCCGAGGCCATATCTTGTTCTGAACCCACTCTTTTACTTTCCACAAATCCGGGCAGGCATTCTGGACTCTCTCCCAATCAGCCAGAGTTTTTCCCAGCACTAGAGTCATCCCAGACGCCACCCCACTTGTATGTGCCACATCCTGGAACATAGGGAGGCGACCAAGGTCAGGAGTTTCAGTGTCTTCTAACTCCTCATCGATTCTCTGAGCTGACTGTCCTACAGGGACCCGGGAAAGTGCATCGGCGTTGCCATTCTCCCTACCGGACCGGAACTTGATGCGATAATTGTACTTGGAAAGGCGGGCCATCCATCTCTGCTCGAGTGCACCGAGCTTGGCATTCTCCAGATGTGCCAACGGGTTATTATCCGTCATCACAGTTACTTCTGCACCTGTCAGGTACTCGGCAAACCTTTCGGTCATGGCCCACACCAGCGCCAGTAGTTCTAGTTTAAAGGAGCTGTAGTTATCAGGGTTGCGCTCTGAGTCTCTCAGGGACCGGCTCCCATAGGCGATGACTCTTTCCCATCCATCCTGGACTTGGGATAAGACAGCCCCCAGACCATGAAGGCTTCCATCAGTGTATAGCAGGAATGGGGTGTCGAACCGTGCATAAGCCAAGATCGGGGCACTGGTCAGTGACTCCTTCACCGCTTCAAAAGCCTCTTGTTGCCGAGGTCCCCAGTCAATGGGACGCTTCTTTGGGCCCCCAGACATGCCCCTTAGTAACTCGTTTAATGGGCCCACCAGATGGGCAAACTTGGGTATAAACCTCCGGTAGTAGCCAGCCAGTCCCACGAACGCCCGCACCTCTCGCAGTGTACTGGGTTGGGGCCACTTCTGGACAGCCTCCACCTTGTTGGGGGCCGGCTTCACTCCCTCCGAGGTGACTACATGTCCTAAGTACTCTATCTGCTGTTGGAACAGTTGGCATTTCTTGGGCTTGATCTTGAGCCCATGCTCTCGTAGTCGTCCTAGGACTTGTCGTAGCTTCTGGAGGTGATCTTCAAAGGAGGCCCCAAACACTACTATGTCATCCAGGTATATCAATACTGACTCAAAATTGAGATCTCCCAGACAGTGCTCCATCAATCGCTGGAATGTTCCCGGAGCATTGGAGAGGCCGAATGGCATCCGATTAAACTCATAGAGCCCCATAGGTAGAATGAAGGCTGTCTTGGCTTTATCTTTCTTGGCCACCGGCACCTGCCAATACCCACTAGCCAGGTCAAGAGTCGAGAAGAATTTTGCTTGACTTAGGGCTGACAATGACTCCTCAATCCGCGGAAGGGGGTAGGCATCCCGGACGGTCTGAGCATTCAGCTTCCGGTAATCCACACAGAACCGGAGACTCCCATCTTTCTTCCGCACTAAAACTACTGGAGCAGCCCAAGGGCTCTGACTCTCCTGTATCACCCGGTTTTCCAACATGCTGGCCACCATATTTTTCACCTCCTGGTACATCTTAGGTGAGATTTGCCGGTAACGTTCCCTGATTGGTGCAGCATCGCCAGTCGGGATTTCGTGTTCAATGGCAACAGCACACCCAAAGTCTTCATCATGTCTCGAGAAGGCTTCTTGAAACTCCCAAAGGGTGTCTTCCAGCAGCTTTTGTTCCCCCGGAGTCAGCGTCCGGCAATCCACTCCCATCCGGGCCATAATCATTTGACCGTTCCATTCTGCTGTTGGGGTTTCCTTTTGATGAGTCTCCACAGCGTAGGTCCAGGCTGATCTCCTATCAGGCTGTAGTGTGAAACCCCTCCGTCGAACAATACCACCATCAAACACATAGACTGCGGCCAGCAAGGTGTTTCCGGGGACGGTCAACTCGCAGTCCACCACATTACGGCAGCGTACGGGTACACATCCATCCTTCACAATGGCCAGGGCCCGGGCTACCAGCGGATGAGTCGATGGTTCCCCCTGATTAGCGGGCTCGATCAGGACCTCCAGCCCATTCAACCTTCGTCCAGCCCCCACCGGCAGCATTAGCACTCGTTCTTGTCGAGGTGGGATCTTCACCGGGGAACTCCGTGGCACCCTGACCTTTCCAATGGGCTGACCAGATAGGTTACTCTTTTGCAGGCTACAGCTTCTCACCATCTGTTGTAAAAGCTTCTGAGTAGGCTGGTGCGTGGTGGCCCGTTGCCAGTACTTTGGCCCTTCCTTGGCATAGAGCTGGTGGTCTAAGTCTCTCAATACATTCATACCCAGGGTCACATCCATTCCTTTCCGTGCCGAATGGTCAACCAGCACGACCCCCTTCTTGCCGATGTCTTGTCCAAACAGTCTGACCTGCATCCAGACTATTCCTCGGACATCCATCTCCCTGTTATTGGCAGCTGTCAGCCGGATAACGCTCCCATCTTCGGGTTCAATCATATGCTGGAAGTGCCTTTCAAATAACTCTAAGGGCATAAGGGTGCACTCTGACCCTGTATCAACTAGGCAGCAGACCTTCAGACCTTCCAACTCAGCTTCAATAACGGGGCTGCTGGCATACAAGTCATGGTCTTCACGCATAGGGCTTAACTTCTGGTGTACCGCTGCAGGATGCCCAGCTACTGCAGCGGTTCGGAGTTTAACGGCGGCTCAGGTGCTGCCTGTCCGAGGCACTCTCTGGCGATATGGCCGTATTCACGACAAGCCCAACAGAGCGGCCCTCTTCTGACGGGCCCCCTCCCCTGAGTCACCCTGGGTGGAGTAGAACGAAGTGTGGAGATTGTTGCCAGAGGCTGGGGCGGCTTTGCCTTCATCTGAGACACTTCCAGCCGAAGCTCTTTCATTTCTGCCCGCAGAGCCTGGACTACATCCTTTAGAGTCTCTGATTCTTCAGGACCCGGTTGATCCCTTGTAGCGTGCGTGCTATTCACTACCCTCGCAGCCGCCGGTAGGGGTTCTTCTCTCTCTACCGCAGCTAGGTAGATGCTATAGAATGTCATATCGGCAGTTGTTCGGGTCATCTCATGTAACTTATCTTGTAAGAACTTATCGGAGAGGCCCACTATGAACTGATCTCGTAGTAGCCGATCCACTTCCCGGAAGGCTCCCATGGCATCGGGGTCTCGCCGTCGTATCTCATTCAGCGTCTCTTGTAGAGCATTGGAGTATTGCATCAGTGTCTCACCCTCTCGCTGGGGCCGGTTAAAGAAGTGACTTCGTAACTGTACCACTTTGGCACGCCCCCCTTGGGCCCTTTCTAGCAAGGAGAATATCTTCTCCAGGGCATCTCTCTCGGAGTCGGGCCTTACCATTACTGTCCGTCTGACGTCACCCTCTAGGGCTCCCAGCGCAACCTCTGCCTGCAGCTCGGGAGTCAAGTTACACATTTTAACTGCGCTTCGCACCCTTTCCATCCAGTCCTGCAATGTCATGTTTTTACCATCATATTTTGGCAGATGACGCAGCAGTGCCCCTACAGGGATATATCCTACTTGGGTGGGCATGTTGTTGGGGACAAGCTGGCCTTGTACCTGTGCACCCGAAGCTGGGCCCTGAGCCGGTGCCCCTAGCGCCGGGGGATGGTCTCCCACCACGTTCCCGTCCATATCGGTCGCTGTATCCTGCCGAACTACGCCAAGTTGGAAGACCGTGTACCGAGGGGTACCCCAGGATACAGCGAAGTCACGGAACAAGGAAGGTGATACAGACACCAGCTTAGTGCAACCAAAACTTTCTTTACTGGAAAGTATTAACAGGAACAGTTACAAACACAACAATATTTGCAATACACAGGGTACCCTATACCCCAGAGTCCCCACTTCTGTCCAACAGGACACCTCTACCTGATGGCAGTTTACAGTAGAGCCTCAAGTCATACTGAACTGCAGAATCACTCTTAGCCATTAGCAGACACAGCAGAGCAGACAAGTCATGCTGGACTGCAGGATCAACCCTATCCGTTGGCAGTGTACAGTAGAGCCTAAAGTCTTGCTGCACTGCAATATCAATCCAGTGTGACCTTCTAAAAACAGTTCCTAACTATCTACCTAAAGCAGGCCTAAGTCTCGGTCTCTTCAGGTACCGTACCACAAAAAAACAGTTTAATGAAAACACAAGAACCCGGGTTCACTGACCTGTTCCTACTTGGTATCAGCAGATGCCTCTCTTTGGGACAGCCTCAGGCCTGCAACCACACTTGCAGCCTTGATGGGTAACTGGCGTAGAATCCTAAGCCCAGGGCAGCTAACTGGGAACAATCTCCACTCCAGCAAGCAGGATTCAAGGGGAAAACAGCGATCAGCCTCTCTGCAGCTTGGATGGATCCAGATTGTCCTTTTCACAGACAGCTCTCCACAAAAACAACCATGTCTGTCTCTGTCTTCTCTTCCTGGTCTCTCTAGAGCTGCCAGGCCCCACCTCTCATGCTTGTTCATCCCTCAGCAGCATTAGGTTATCACTTTCTGATACAGGCGGCATCTAGTGGCCAAAATGCAAACTGTCACTTCAGAACTTAATTCAGGCAAGATTCTTGACAATCTCACAAGCCCACCATTTTCTTCTGACAATGATCCCTTCCAGTTCTGACAACATTTTGTCAGAACTGAAATATATCAGTTGCTGTCAGTTATACATCAGTTGCTGTCAGTTATAGCTGAGTGGACAACTGATGTGCCCGGTAATATCCATGTTTCCCTATGGCTCAAGTGGACAATGTTAAAGTTTAACAGTGTGCTGACCAGAAAGCTGTTATGGGGTAATGGCCATTTTCAAAATGGAGGAAGGAGAATTCCCTTGATCACAGTGGACAAACAGGACGCCGTAGAGGAGAAAGAGATTGAGGAGTAGACTACACAGGAGGTAAGTATGACTTGTGTATGCTTATTTTGACTTTTAATTTTCAGTTCAGGTTTTCTTTAAGCACATTTGAAGTTAGAGGGATATGGAGGCTGCAACATTTATTCCCTTTTAAAGTGAACCCGAGGTGAGAGTGATATGGAGGCTGACATATTTATTTCCTTTTAAAGTGGATCTGAACTTCAACTCAGCTCTAAAAGATAACAACAGCATAATAACCTTTAAAGAGGAACTGTCACGAAAATCCTAAAATTTAAAACTCATACAAATAAGAAGTACATTTCTTCCAAAGTAAAATGAGCCATCAATTACTTTTCTCCTATGTTGCTGTCACTTAGGCCTGGTGCACACCAAAAACCGCTAGCAGATCCGCAAAACGCTAGCGTTTTTTGAAACGCTTTTTCTTATTTTTATGAAGCGTTTCAGCTAGCGGTTTGCGGTTTTGTGTAGCGGTTTTGGTGTAGTACATTTCATATATTGTTACAGTAAAGCTGTTACTGAACAGCTTCTGTAACAAAAATGCCGGCAGAACCGCTCTGAGCAGGCGTTTTTCAGAGCGGTTTGCGTTTTTCCTATACTTTACATTGAAGGCAGAAACGCCTCAGAAATCCAAAAAATGCCTCACCCCGGGAGTATGCGTTTCTGCAAAACTCCTCCCGCTCTGGTGTGAACCAGCCCATTGAAATACATTACCCTAGCGTACCCACAGCCGCAAGCGGCTTTAAAAATGCGAGAAAACCTTCTTGGTGTGCACCAGCCCTCTCAGTACGTAGTAGAAATCTGACATTACTGACAGATTTTGGACTAGCCCATCTTCTCATAGGGGGTTCTCAGGGTTTTCTTTATTTTTAGCTCTTGGTGAATGGCAGTTACTCCGTCCAACTGCCAAAATAGTGTGCAGCGAGCAGGAAGGCTGGCCAGCATCTTTGTAATAATCATTTTTAGCGAATGTCTTTATAAAGAATAAAAGCCATGCTGAGAATCCCCCATGAAGAGATGGACTAGCCCAAAACCTGTCGGTAATGTCAGATTTCGAATACCTACTGTAAGTGACAGCAACATAGGAGAAAAGTAATTTATGGCTCATTTTACTCTGGGAGAAATGTACTACTTATTTGTATATGTTTTACATTTTAAGATTTTTGCAGTTCCTCTTTAAAGAAAAAAAACATGTCTTTGTTACAGCTCATACAAATCCTGTAATATATTTGCAGTTTGTCTTCTTTCTGCTTTCACGGAAGCAGACATATTGTTAACATCCTGTGTTTACAAATGAGCTCTCTCCCGTGGCAGTCAGCTGACACAGCTAAATGATCAAATTACAAGTTGTGCTTCGACACAGATGTGAGGGAGTTACTCAAGCTAAACTCTCTAATTACATACAGGATGCATTACAATACTACAATACTAGTTACCTGGCAGCCCTGCTGATCTATTTGGCTGCAGTAGTGTCTGAAGTACACCAGAAACAAGCATGCAGCTAATCTTGTCAGATCTGACAATATTGTCAGAAACATCTGATCTGCTGCATGCTTGTTCAGGGTCTATGGCTAAACATAGGAAGCCTCCATATCCCTCTCACCTCGGGTTTACTTTATACAATACAAATTGTCTGGCTATCCTGCCGATCCCCTGCCTTTAATACTTTTAGCCGTAGACTCTGAACAAGCATGCAGATCATATGTTTCTGACTAATGTCTGACTGGGTTAGCTGTATGCTGGTTTCAGGGGAGTGATCAGACACAGAGCAAAATGGAAAGGGACCTGAGCTTAGAACTCACAAATAGCCAGCCGGTAACACAACATTCCAAAATAAGTTGGTGCCACATATCAAAGAGCCATGTGGGTTAAGCTCCTCTGCCGACGTCAAGGCCAATCTCCAAGAGGGATCCCTACGATAATGATGGATGCACCTTCTGTCATGAATGATACGGAAGTCAGAGCAGAATGTCAGTTCTGGTTGAAATATACAGCAGATGTCTTTTTTCCCTTCACTCTGAATTAGAGCCACTCACCCATCCACTTCCTCCTAGCTATTCACACCTAGGTGCTACGACCAAATGCTAGCCTTGTAGCAGGATCAGCAGATAAAGATCAGTCCCTTTTGGTTCCCTCTAAAAATGTTCCCTCTCAAAACTGTGGTCAGACAATAGACAAGCCTTAATGTATTAATAATTCAAGATGTGGTAATCACAGACAAAAGACAAATATATTTTCTGGTTTCTAAAAATCAGCCTAATTGCTCATCCAAGTTATAGAAGTCCAGCTGCTAGGGAAACAGAACTATTTATCACTAGGAGACCACACAGACTAATATAACGGTATTTGGTGTCATCGGATCAAACATCGGCCGCAGGTTACAAATCTGCCCTCGGATTTGCTGTACGCCTATCCAGACAGAAATGGCGCTGGTAATTGGTGTCTTTCTATGCTTTTACAAAAACCCATGCTCATCATGCTCCGCAGGAGGTAAACCCACCTACTTTTCAGGTAAACCAGCCCACTAAGTCAGATTTGATAAAAGTCTGGTCCATCGGCGACCATTTTAGTCTCCAAATTTCCATCAACTAAAGATCTTCATCCACGTGCTCCCGGAGACCAGAGCACATGGATTACCATAACATGCTTTGTTTCAAGGACTCTGATATCAATGCCTGCATTTGACCTGGACTTTATTTCATTCAATATCCCTACAAGGCCTGCTAAGCTAAGTAAACTTTCACAATTTTTCCCTTTTATTTTAAGCTTTGTGTGTATATGTTAATTGGTGTATGTAAATGTGTGTAATGCATTTTTGTTATTAAAACGTTTAAAAATCGTTTAACGGTTATGACCTGTTCCTGAACATACACAATCGTACTTACTCCTCCGAAAACGTTACCTTGTGTTCTATAGCATTTTGTATTTACAACCTGCATTTTAAGGGGGCTTAGATGCTTTCCTTGCGTTGAAAGACATCCATGGCTACAATTACTAGGAAATGCCTAATGATGTTGATCCAGGGATTTTATCTGATTGCCATCTGGAGTCGGGAAGGAATTTTTCCCTTCTGGGGCTAATTGGACTATGCCTTGTAAGGGTTTTTTCGCCTTCCTCTGGATCAACAGGGATATGTGAGGGAGCAGGCTGGAGTTGTACTTTATACTGGTTGAACTCGATGGATGTATGTCTTTTTTCAACCAAAATAACTATGTAACTATGTAACCGTATGCTTTAATCAGGCACTGATAGACAGATCTGGCACCGATCCCTGCATACAGCTAAGGGTTAACTTACAGTGTTCGCAGTGTGCTAATATAGTTACAGTCGTGCGCTGACTCGCACGTGGTGGTAAGCATTTGAATTGTATGTGTGTGGTGAATCCTTTGGAGTCAGGACACTCCTCTCGGCTAGTCGGTTCATAGATTGCGAATCCACATATGGGCATCTATGCTCAGAGCGACAGCGAGACCCAGTTTCTGACTCTGAGTGATTGACCCAATCAAGGATCGGCCCTTGCGGTTCTTGACACCTGCATCCTACACATACAATGAGCATATCCATGATTGGACACATGTCTGATACAGAATAAAAAGCCAAAGAACAGACTTACCTAAGGTCGACCACAGGGTCATGAGCTCCTAACCTCGTAGGGGGCAGTCAGGCATCGTGAGAGGGGGACCACCAGCATATTCCCCCTGTGCCTCTACACAAACCAAACAATACACAACAAAACATTGGTAGTTGCTCAATCAGATCAATAACCATCATATGAGGAGCTCACAAGGCTGGGCAAATACACAGAGCAAAATGTAAAGGGACCTGGCCTCAGGAGGAAGGGGGTGTGTGGTTTGCTAGATCAGACAGCGTCTATTACAGCTGCTCCCCACCGCTCCTAAATCCAGATCTTCTTCATTTTTTTCTGTGACCTTTGAGGTCACAATGCTGCAGATCCTCTGAGTGCGCAGAGTGCCGAATGGCATAGAGGGGGTTGGGGAGAGGCAGGGAACAGGCAGAGGAGAGCCAGAGAGAAGGCTCTGATAGGTGGGGAAGGGGTGTTATGTAGGAGTTCCTCTCCTGCAAGGGCCGCCCCTTCCCTATTAGTTTGCCGACAAGCTGCATGTCTGCAAATTCCATGGGGTCTAACGGGGAACAAGGGGCATGGAGAGCCGCGAGGAGGGCACACAGAGGCATGTCCTTCAGATGGGAACATGCCTCTGTGTCCTTTTTACATTAAAACCACCTCGGGTACACATTAAGTGGTCAAAGCATGCTAATCTTTTTACACAGTGATCGATCTTTGTTAACTCCCTTGCAGAAGTGAGAAAGCCCTGGAAAAAGACAATGTTGATACACTTAGCCTTCAATATCCACATATACTGCAAATATGCCCATTTGCTAAATGGAAATTAATTTAACTAAATGACACCTAGGTACATGTAGATTGCCTTAAAAGGCACTATGAAGGAAATGCATGAATATCTGACAAGCGGCCCACTAGAGTGATTATACAGATGTGGCTAAGGTGCGATGAAATAGAAAACTCACAATAGCACTGACAATGGATTCGGGAATAGAATAATGGCAGACCTTTAAAACGCATTAGCAAGACTCAAGGGTGAAACATAATGCGTCACCAACAATGGAGGTCAAATGTGTATCCACACAGGAGATGTGTGAAGTGGACCAGCACTACATTCCAGTGTCCATAGGAGGCCTACATGGCAATTGTCTCTCCTTAGCTACTGTGTAAAGCTTTCACATTGACTGAAGAGGAGAACACTAAGAATAAGTTATGGTATAAAGTAATTCCTGTTAACCCCTATGTAATGGATTAAAGTTAACCAGGAGCAGTGTAGTGGTTTATATTTTAACCAGTTCTGCATTTCACTACAGTAGATCTATGCCCTTTGAGACCTAATCTTAGCCTCAGGGACATAAATATACGCACTACGCCGTGATCAACCCACCGCATGTGCGCAAGCTCCCATACTCATTCTCACTGCCATTAGATGGTGCAAATCTGTGAATGGGAACAGGTGTTCCCAAAGGCGATCAAAGTGCCTGTAATCAATGTTTACCGGCATCAGTGAGATGTCGGTGGTCATTAATAAAGTGAAAGTAACACACAAACTCTTTACTTCCTGTGTACTGTTCACAGTACACAGGAATAAAGTGGGGCAACATCTAGTGGCCAAATGGTAAATATACACCTACACACGTTGAATTAAATAAAAATAAATAAATCCCACATTCATTAGCCTCTTGTGTTTTATTTTGGTAACTATGGGAGAGTGGGGGAGGTACCCCCACTCTCCCATAGTTACCAAAATAAAACACAAAAAACACATAAATAGAAGTATCCAATTGTTCATTGCCTCTGATGTAAATATAGAACAGGCTCCATGCTTATTTTGGCAGAAAGTTAACTTTAATTCAGTAGTCTTATTAGAGCATGCAGCATAAATCACCATCTAATTTGGGAATTACCGCAGAGCTGCACATGGTCTCTTGACACGGGCTATTTTTAAGAATTTTGCTCATGTATGCCGTGCTTGTTAATACACATATTCAGCTCTTTGCCGCTCGGCCCCTGTTGGTATTGAAACGGTTACTAAACCCCCTTGTTTTCCCAGCCACCGCTGCTAGACAATAGTTTGCTGCAGACAATTGTCAGGCTAATCCGTCAAAGTCTGATTCTTGTTCTTGAAATAATTCTCATTGGCAGTTGTGAAATGACAATTTTATCACCATGGAAATCTGCAAAAGTCGAAGTAAACTCAAATAATGGAAACTCTTTAAGCTTCATGCAACAGATTTCTATTAGCAGGCATTTACTAGCTCACAGTGTAACTAAACTATTGTGAAGAAAAAAAAAATCTCTCCAAGACATATACTGTATATATATATATATATATATATATATATATATATATATATATATATATATATATATATATATATATATATACATATACCCGTCACCTCTGCCAGCACGCGTGAGTGCGTCTCCGCACCGCCGAGCGCCCGCACCCGCCTGTCCACCGCACGCGCACACGTCCACCCAGCCAACAGGTCTGGGGACTGATATGGCCATTCTAGAACATTGTACTTGTTCCTGCCTTAGTGGATTTTGAGCAGTGTTTAGGGTCGTTGTCTTGTTGAAAGATCCAGCCCCGGTGCAGCTTCGGCTTTGTCACTGATTCCTGGACATTGGTCTCCAGAATCTGCTGATACTGAGTGGAATCCATGCGTCCCTCAACTTTGACAAGATTCCCAGTACCTGCACTGTCCACACAGCATGATGGAACCACCACCATATTTTACTGTAGGTAGCAGGTGTTTTTCTTGGAATGCTGTGTTCTTTTTCCTCCATGCATAACGCTCCGTGTTATGCCCAAATAACT
The DNA here is from genome assembly GCF_040937935.1 of Hyperolius riggenbachi. Taxonomy (NCBI): domain Eukaryota; kingdom Metazoa; phylum Chordata; class Amphibia; order Anura; family Hyperoliidae; genus Hyperolius; species Hyperolius riggenbachi. The sequence goes on along the minus strand of NC_090649.1, from coordinate 77,318,041 downwards.
CAATTTTAGTTTCAACAGTCCACAGCACCTTATTCCAAAATGAAGCTGGCTTGTCCAAAAGTGTTTTAGCATACCTCAATCTGCTCTGTTTGTGCTGTGGGCAGAGAAAAGGCTTCCTCTGCATCACTCTCGCATACAGCATCTCCTTGTGTAATATGCGCCGAATGGTTGAACAATGCACAGTGACTCCATCTGCAGCAAGATGATGTTGTAGGTCATTGGTGCTGGTTTGTGGGTTGACTCTGACTGTTCTCACCATTCGTCGCTTCTTTTTATCAAAGATTTTTCTTGGTTTCCCACTTTAAGCCTTAACTTGACTTGAGTCTGTGGTCTTCCATTTCCTCAATATGTTCCTAACTGTGTGAAGAGACAACTGAAATCTCTGAGACAGCTTTTTGTATCCTTCCCTTAAACTATGATGGTGAACAATCTTTGTTTTCAGGTCATTTGAGAGTTGTTTTGAGACCCCCATGTTGCTACTCTTAAGAGGAAATGAAAAGAGGACGGAAATTTACAATTGACCCTCTTAAATACTCTTTTTCATAATTTCATTCACCTGTGTATGTAGGCCATGGGTCACTGAGCTTACCAAGCCAATTTGATTTCCAATAATTAGTTCTAAAGGTTTTGGAGTCAATAAAATGATAACAGTGCCCAAATGTATGTACCTGCCTAATTTTATTTAAACAATTATTGCGCACTTTCTGTAAATCCGATAAACTTCATTTCACCTCTCAAATATCACTATGTGTGTCTCCTATAATATGATATATTTAACTGACTTTTTTAATGTAACAACCAACGATTTATACAGGAAAATCATGACAATTAACAGGTTTGCCCAAACTTTCGCATCCCACTGTACATATATTGCAAGGATTTTATCAAATATTGCACTCTCTTATCTCTTTTCAGTGAGACTAGTGAGGTAATACTTGTGCAACGATTGACCTGAATAAGCACCTGATAGGCAGTGGTAACTGCATCAATCTGCACAATAATGTGGGCACCATGACTCAAACTTATTCGTTTACACTGCTTAATTTGGACACCCAGTTAAAAGCTATCTCTCATTCGCTGACAGTGTCGGAGCAGTGGATCGGCTCATATGCATGAGGTTCTTACAATGCGTACATATCAAAAAGGCATTGCAGTAAAATGACTGATAGTCTATTATTCGGCAATGGGTAATATGATAGTGGAATCTCGGTACGTTTTACAGATATTTTACTATCGCTAAACATAACCCAATTCTCACAAGAGCCCCCCCCCCCATTGATGCCGAACCCTAACTGCCCCCTGCAATATCTGCTCTACCTTCACTACTAAAGGCCCGCTATTCACGCCTCTTAAAAATTAACACTTTCAAGCTCAACCTGTGCCCAAATTATTCCTTGGGTATTGGTCTAGTAGAATATCAGCTGCTAAAATAATATTTAAATAAAATAAAATTACTGCTATTCTGCTACTGGCAATGGTACAATATCGGCAATTTTTCCCGATGTCTTACTGTCGCTAAATCTAACCCTATGCTCACATGGATCCTCCTTAACCGCCACCCCGCCTCCCCCCCGCCATGCAATCTCCGCTGATACCAGCATACTTCGCTGCTATCCTCAGCCACCCCCAATATCTGTGTCACCTAAATATAGGAGATTCATGGAACCCAGTGTATAATCACAGCAGTGCCTTCAAACAGCTAAAAAGTTGGCCTTCACCACTGTGAGTACTGACAGTGTTTTGTGCTGATTGGTTGACACATAACCGGGACTCTACTGTATATAAATCATGTACAATATTGAGCATCCCCATTGATATGACTACTTGAAATAATGATATGAATAGGTAGGGAGAAATCCTCCATCCTGCTACATACATGTAGAGAGGGGAACTCTCTCCCCAGTTTTTTTTCGCTGTTTCAGTATGATGCTGTGCGATTTGACCGACGCACCGCACTGCATGAGATGCACAAACATTTTCCTTCCTCGTTTGGTGGTAAAAAGATGTGTCTTATACTGTGTATATATATATATATCTATATATATATATATATACATATATATATATATATATATATATATATATATATATAGATACTGTATTTTTTTTCTTCTAGAAGCATATCAAGCTTTAGGTTTTTTTTGGTCCTAATATACTCATGTGGACAATAGAGACACTGTAAATCTTGTTTGGGCCACCCCTATCACCACTTAAGTATAGAGGAGCAAAGTTTACAGGGTGCTACAGGAATAACGATTATTAAGTGCACAGGAGGGTAATTATATTGGGAATGGAAAAACACTCTAAGTTAGCAGTGAACCATTAGGGAAACAAACATTTAACAATATCTATTACTGCACCAAATGTAGCGAAGCATTAAAAGGCAACCTTTAGAAGTTAATTAAAAATTAAAAGAGATGCATTTTAAAAAAACACATTATTATTTAACACTTGAGTGAAGTGCTTTATGCATGGAAACAACTGCAAGATAAACTCCAGTGAACCTAGGAGAGTACCTGCCTCCGCTAAAATAATAGCATCTTACCCCTGTGATATTAGGAAGACCTGACGCATGCTGTAGGGAGAATGAAGACGGTGTGAAGACCTTCAAGAAAACCTGAACTGAAAATGTAAAGTCAAAATAAACATAAACAGGCCATACTTACCTCCTGCGTACTCATCAATTTCTTTCTCCCCCCCCCCCCCCCCCCCGCGTCCTGTTTGTCCATTGTGTGCATTGAAATCCTCCATCCTCAAATTTTAAATGGTCATCTCTCCATAATAGCTTCCTGGTTAGCACACCGTTAAACTGTAATATTGCACACTTGAGCCATCAGCCATAGGAAAACATGAACATTACCTTGTTTATCCGTTGTCCTTTCAGTTATAACTGACAGCAACTGATATATAACTAACAGCAACTTATACATTTCAGTTCTGACAAAATATTGTCAGAACTGGAAGGAAAAGTTAAAAATGGTGAGCTTCTGAGAGGAAACGGCAGTGAGGTAAGTATGTAATATTCATTTGCAGGTACATCAAATGTTTATTTTAAATACTATTACTGGGTTCAGGTTCCCTTTAAAAAATGCCCTTATTTTCCTGAAATTCATGAGTCTGTAACAAGTCAGTCAAGTTAAAAATTGCCCTACCATGCAAGTCTTCACCTTTAACGAAGAGATAAATAAAAAATAAAGAAGCCCGATCTAACTGACAGGAAATGCAGAGGCATCACAAACCTTAATTAGCTCAGCTTCCTGGAAGGATTCTGATGAGATCCTATCACGCTGGTACGTGATGAGATAGCGTACAGGTAAAAATACAAACAATGGTACAAAAGCGTAGTCTAGATCAGGCTGAGGTCGTATACAAGTCAGAGATATCGGGGTACAGAGTAGCTAGGCTAAATCGCAGTCAAAAATCGAGCAGGGTCATACACGTAAATCAGATGTCAGTCGTATTGAAAGAATCAGGCAGTAACAAAGTCAGGGACAGGCCGAGTCGGTAACGTAATCAGATGGCAGCGGTACAGAAGGGCTAGACAAGAGCGAGGTCAGGAGGCAAGCGAGAAGTCAGTACACAGATAATATACAATTGGATGTACAATAATAATATTACAAGAATATATATACGAAAATAATAAAGACTGACTAACTGGAGTACATATATATTGTGCGTCTACACAATATATTAATGTAGCTCAAAGTAGCTAGCTAGACCTAGAACCAGCGAGTATCAAGGCCAGTGAGTGACTGAAAGCACTGGCCTTATATACAAACTACAATTCCCCAGAAACCACTCCCAAATAGATTGAACTTCCCACATAGTGATGTCACTTTTAGTGACATCACTGCTGACCTCAGCTAGATCCTCCTCCTAAGCCTATAAGGCTTATCAGAAGTCACGCGCACGCGTTTGGTCGCACTGCGCACGTGCGCGCCGGAACTCACCACCGGAGGGAAGCCGGGGACGCCGCTAGAGGATGTCGGCAGTGAAGCCCCGCTGCTCGCCCGGACCACGCCGGAGACGCCGCGGGACCTGCCGCTGGAAGGTAAGAATGTTACAGATCCTCTCAGAAATAGCCCACTGTAAAAGTTGTCTTCTGAGTAAATTAGGGGTCTTATTTATTAGTCTTATCTATTAGTCATAATCAGCTAACATCCTCTTAAATGACTTACGAGGCGAAATTACTAAAAAAGGTAAATTACCTGCCTCATCTTTTAAAGCACAGAGGATGCCGTCCGCGCCCTCTGTGCCGATCCGCCGGGTCCCCCCACTCATTAGCCCCCCGGGCCGGCTGCCGACCCCACGGCCCGGATCGGGCTCTCCTGCCTCTCGCAACATGGCCGCTTTCTCTGGCCGCGGCTGCGCAGTCCGCCTGGCCGCGAGTGCGGCTGCGCAGCTCTAGGGCCAACCCCCCGATCCACGCTACGTAGCGTGGATGCTGGGGGGTTGGCCCTAGAGCTGCGCAGCCGCGGCCAGAGGAAGCGTCCATGTTGCTAGAGGCAGGAGAGCCCGACCCGGGCCGTGGGGTCGGCAGCCGGCCCGGGGGGCTAATGAGCGGGGGAACCCGGCGGATCGGTACGGAGGGCGCGGACGGCGTCCTCCGTGCCATAAAAGATGAGGCAGGTAATTTACTTTTTTTAAGCAATTTCGCCTCGTAAGTCATTTAAGACCCCATTTAGATGTTCTGTTCGCTTTAAAGGACACCCAAGGTGAAAATAAACTAATAAAATAAACAATTGTTCTAACCTCCTTCGCCTAAAAATTACTTTTTAATTAAATCCACAGTTTTATTTGATGTTTAAATCTACTTTTTAAGTTTTAACGGTTTTATTGTTTTTGCTTAATGACACATTCATTGAAGTATGCCAGAGCAAAAATCTATAAACTATTGACCTTTTGATCCCTTTCCTGCTTTCAGAAGCCATTTTTTGCTAGGAAAGTGTTTTATAGTTGTAATTTCTTATCAGTGAGGGTCAGATTACAGTGGCAGTCCTGACAGAAATTGCCACTTACATAACTGATGTTTAACTCTTTCAGGCAGAGAAAGAAAAAAATGTTATTTGTGTGCTAGGCATTGTACATACACGTCTATCTCATCGTGTCACATGTCACCTTGTGTATCCTTTAAAGGAGTCATCAGGCAAAGTATAGTAAAATAAGTGATACTTACCAGGGGCTTCCTCCAGCCCCAAGCTCCCAGGACGTCCCTCGCCGCAGCTCTGCCCGCAGCCGTTCGCCGCAGGTCCGTCCCGGTCCCCAGCGATGACGTCAGAGCGACCTCCAGGTTGCCCTGTACTGCGCCTGCATGAGCGGCGCTGTCAATCACCGCCATGTGGGCCGGAGTGGACTCCGTACCACTCATTTAACTATACTTTGCCTGATAACTCCTTTAAGGCATCTTACTGACATGTATTTATGCTTGCAAAAAAAATCCATGTACCCCCTTTTGATGTTGCATGTATATAGCTGTCTGTTTTAAGCAAACAGGATTGAAGTCTGAAGAAGGATACACAGCCGAAAGCTTACTTTTATTCTTTTAAGTTACTCAATAAATGAGATCATCCTGATTCACATGGGCGGTGATACACAGGGGCACACTGGGGTACTGCCCCCCGGCAATTACTGTACCCCCCTGAGTGTCCCCTCTGCTCAGTAACATATAGTTAATTGTTACCAGGCTCCAGCAGCATACAGTGAACAGTATAGGGTCTGTAAAAAAAAAAAAACCTCTCCATGTCAGCCTGAGTCTATGTAGTCTTTGTAGATCATTTATAATTAATGTATCTGGTTGACACTTATATTTGTAAAAAAAATCTCTATCTCCTTCTGATTGTATCTTTTAACATTGTTAGTCAACAGAAATAGAAGCTGAAGAAGGCTTACAAGCTGAAAGCTTACTGTTTTTTCTTGAAAATGAGCCACTAAACTAAAGCTTGTATTTTACAGACAGTCAGGAAGTTTTGAATCAGGATAATAACCCTGATTCATAACTTCCTGTCTGTAAAATACAAGCTTTAGTCTCCAGCAATGTCTAGCAACTAAGAAAAGGAATTACACACACACAGTGGTTTCGGGGGGCTGGAATGATTTGTCTATGATCTGTCCACAGAGGAGCAGCTTGCTAGCAAATAAGGATTAAAGCATGCCAGCAAACTAGCCAAATGCATCTGTAGGCAACTTTTCTTCAACAATAGCACCATCATTTGGACAAAAGTTGTCTGAGTTCTGTTTGTGATTTTTACATTTGGTTCCTATCATTGCTGAACTAGTTAGCCCTAATTTTATCACCTGAGTTAGGCAAAAAATATCTAAAGCTTGCCATAGAAACATCGATTTTGATCACCCAAATGGGCCCCACTAGCCAGTCATTGAGTCCCATTTGTGCCCCCACCAAAAAATATGAAGCTGAAGCCACCACTGCTGATTCAAAATGTCTTGCTTTTACCATAGAATAGATAATACTCTACTTCTACTTCTATGCACTGAAAAAGTTAAATCCAGAGAATGAACTTCCTGTCTCCACATCCACCAATAAGAGATTTAAAACATGAAAACTTACAGACAACAATAAAAGAAAACAGCAGGCAAGTCATTGCCATTACTTAGAATTTATATAGCGCTGCCATCCTCACTCATTATATCTGTATGTGAATGCGAGTACATCTTTCCTATCGGTTTGCGTTAAGCTGGTGTATCAGGGATCCGCTGTGAACAATCGCTCCATGCAAACCTGCCTGCCAGGCAAAGGAAGCACAAAGAACTTGAGCCACTCAACATTCCACAATAACATTAGCCAACGTCTTTGTCAGTTGGATATGGACTTGAGCAGTGGCACTTAAACATGTATATAGAAAACCAAACAAGATGACCTTGTGCAACTATTAGCATAAGGGTAATACATATAACATGAATATAATCAGAATACACAGCTTATCATCATCAATGCATCACACAGAGACATTCATGATGAATAAAAACGCAGATGAAAATCTTAAAGGTTATGTCCATTTGTGAAATTCTGTTGATTAGGTTTTGAATTAAACTCCAATCAGAAGAGAATATTTAGGAGTAGAAGCGCTCTGTGTTTGCATTTTATATCTTTGGAACTACTATGCAGAGAACGTACAGTACTATTTCACTTAAATAGTGGCAGTTTAAAACATTTTTTTGTTGGGGGGGGGGGGGGGAGGGGGGCACTAAGGGAGCAGGATGGCTAGCTGGTGGGGCCCATTTGAGTGATCAAAATCAATGTTTGTATGGTGAGCTTTAGGATTTTTTTGCCTAACTAAAGCCCACTAGTTCACTAATGATAGAAACTGAATGTAAACATCACTAACAGAACATGTTACCTACAGATGTACTTGTCTAGTTTGCTGGCATTCCTTCATCCTTACTTGCTAGCAAGCTGCTCCTGTGTGGACACATCACAGACAAATCATTCCAGCCCCCAGCCTGTGCCTGAGGACTCTACAAGCAAGGGGAGGGGAAGAGGCAGGAAGGGGTGAAACACTGTGTGTGTAATTCCTTATCTTCATAGCGAATAGCATTGCTGGAGACTAGAGCTTGTATTTTACTAAATTAGTTTTATCCTGATGCAAAACTTCCTGTCTGTAAAATACAAGCTCTAGTTTGTTGGATAATTTAAAAGAAAAACAGTAAGCATTCAGCTTGTAAGCCTTCTTCAGACTCTATTCCTATTGACGGACAATGTTAGAACATAGAAGCAGAAGGAGGTAGAGGGAGTTTTTGCAAATATAAGTGTCTTCCAGATACATTAATTACTAGGGATCTTGCAAGGATTGTGAGGTATTTATGGCAAATGGGTAAGACTCTTGGTTTACTTAACATCTACATAGAGTCATGCTGATATGGAGAGGTTTTTTTTACAGACTCTATTCTGTTCACTGTACATTGCTGGAGCCTGGAAATAGTTAACTGTGAGTAGGTGGGTGGGTGGGGGCTGGGAATAAGTGATCCTCAACAATGCACTTAAAGAGGCACTGTAGTGACAAACTGTAGAGTAGAATGCAGTTAATTATTCAGGATACCCACTTTTACTGTAATTTTTGCTATAATTTTCCTGATTTCAGCATCAGAAACACTTCCTATAGCTATATATTGCTGTATATTGGTATGCAGAGATGGGCCAAACATCAAGTTTTAGGTTCGTAGTTTCGAACACAAATTCCCACAAAAATGTGCGAAGCTACTATTCGCAGCAGGCTCCATAGACTTACATGGCAGTTGAACGGCTGCTGACTTTAGCGGTTAATAGCAAAGCCCCCTTACTTGCTAGAATCACTAGCAAACCTAATGGTAGTATACATTTACATATATCAAAAGAAAGACCGATGAAATTTAATTATGACAGGGTTTCCAGGGGGTCCATCCGCAGTAAATGTGGTTATCTGGTGCTAGTGTTAGCTGTAGGTAGGGGTAGGTTAGTCTTAGGAGCAGGAATGGGTTGGCATTAAAAGATATATGAGATGATCGGGGTTAAAAAAAAAAAAGAAGTAAATACCTGTGAAACTGTATAATCCTTCTAGAAAGCATCCTTCTTTTTCCCCAGATTGCCTCAAATCGCTTTGCAAAGTGCTGGGATTGCGCCTTTATCCTCCCCTGGGTCAGCATCCTTGACCAGAAAAGAAAATTCTGCCATAGCTGCCCACGCCTGTGCAGTTTGCATTACTGCTCGTGCACCTGCGCAAGGTTGGGAGCTCGTGTGCCCAGGACATCCTACAGGCTGCAGAAATCAAAGACGACTTGGCTCTGGACCTGCCCAGGTGTGCAAGCAACAATGCAAACTGCACAGGCACGGGCGGTTTGGGTGGAATTCTCTCTCCAGGTGAAGGATATTGACCCACTGGAGGGACAGTGCCCAGTCCAGGCAATTTGTAAACACATGGGAGGCAATCTGGGGAAAAAGAAGGACGCAAACCGCGTCCTAGAAGGATTATGCAGCTTCACTGGAATTTACTTTTTTTTAACCCCGGTCACCTTGTATTTCCTTTAAGAGTAGGTAGAGGGAGGGTTAGTATGAGAGGAAGGTTAGGAAAAGCAATAGTAAGTAGAATAGCGGTAAAAGTATCAATCAATAATTTTACCAATATTCCACTGGCAGCTTCACCCGGTGCCAAAAATTCTAGATGCCCTTTTTTTTGTACGCAATGAGAGTGCGATGAATGTAGCCATGTCTTTTCTCTACTTGCCTTTTTACGATCACTTCCCCCTGCACATTGCTTCTACTCCTTTCTGCTCATCTCTCCAGTCTTAGATAGGGAACCTTGAACTAAACTTATTATAGGATTCAGATTTGTTTTTGCAGGGAAAATCCTATGCTACCAGCAAAAGGACGGCACGATCTTTATTTGCTAGTCTCAGCTAATCATATAAAGCCCGCTGTCCCTTATGGTGAAACTCACCGAAAACATTTGGATAGTTCTGTCTTATAACATTAGCAAAAGCATTAGGTTGAATGTCAGACTATTGACGTGGCACAGGAAAAAGAATATACACTTGGAACAACATTAACTGGTTCTTTATGAAAAGACATTGTTAAAAGTATCTTAGTCCTAATGGGATGTACCATTGAAATGGTAATTATTATGTTAACAATTGTTAAGTCATGTTGGGTGCTATGAGAGAGCTACAAGAGCTACCAGTACATAGCTACTGATAAGTGAAATTTAAATTAGATAGCGCTACCTGCAGCAGAAGGGGAGGGGGGTTAACTTACCTATACCGCCGACTGTTACCGATGCGGTCCACGTAACTTCACTACTTACTCTGTCAAACCCAGAAGGAGGAAGTAGTGGACTTATGTGGACCGCGGGTGGAATGCTTCAGCTATAGGTAGCACCATAGGTAAGTTAACCCCATTCTGGTGCGGGAAGCACTAACTAATTTAAATTTTGGTAATAAGAAGCTACCTACTCGTAGCTACTCATAGCGCCGCCCAACACTATTGTTAAATATAAACTCGCGTTCTTAAAACAAAAGGCATGTGTAATTACACATACCTTCTGTTTTAAGAACGCAGGGGGCATTACATGATTAGCTGAGACTGGCAAATAACGATCTTGCTATCCTTTTGCTGGTACCCTAGGATTTTCCCTGCAAAAACTATTCTGAATCCTATAGTAAGTTTAGTTTACATGAGCAAAATGTTTAGTTTACGTGAGCAAAAAGGAGCTCCCATGATGCATCACCTCTGCTCACTGAATGAATATGCAAAGTATCCCCTAGCAGGAATGGTCTACTGTGATGTAAATGGTGAATTGTGAGCAGGGGCGTTGCTAGGATCCTAAGCGATCCGGGGCACTGCAGACAGAAAAGGGGTGTGGCCACACACCAGAATGTGGGTGTGGTCATGGTTGGAGCCAAATTTACATAAACTTAACAGCAGTCTAAGTAGGCCTGTCCAGCAAAATGTTAGATGAAGCCCCCTCTCCATTAATACAAAAAATAAATAAATGCAGCATATCACATAAATAGGCAGTGTCACTTAAAGAGAATTAGAGATGAAGAAGATATAGATTTATACATACCTGGGGCTTCCTCCAGCTCCATAAGCCTGGATTGCTCCCACGCCGCCGTCCTCCGCTGTCTCTCTCCGCCGGTACCGGGTCCCGTAATTTCGGCCAGTCGAGCCAGTCGACGCAAGCGCTGTGCGCTCCCCTCCATACTGCGCAGGCACATAGGTACAAAGCTGGAGGGAGCCCCTGTGCATGCGTACAACTGGTCGCATCCGGGGAAGTGACGGGACCCGGTACCGGAGATAGAGGTAGCGGAGGATGGCGGTGTGGGAGGGATCCAGGCTTATGGGGCTGGAGGAAGCCCCAGGTATGTATAACATCTTTTTCAATTTTTCAGCTATGGTTCGTCTCTGGTTCCCTTTAAACATAACTAGGCAGGTAATCTGGCAGTTCCCCCATAGCATTCCCTGACCTTTTACTGGACCCCCTACAATCTTCATACGGGCCTCCTATTAAGGCACCACGACTCCCAGCATGCGCCCATAGAAGAACCTCAGCTCCCTGCATGCTCCCACACAGGGCAGTTTGTAGGCTAAATTGCACCCAGGGCGACGGTGTAAAAATTGCGCCCCCTTCTCCCCGGCACCCCTGTGGACTCGCAAACCCTTACTCCTTAGGGACAGTCACACAGCCACAGGTCACAAGTAGATCTGCCTACTTACCAGTGACCAGCTGCTCATCCAGGAAGAAGCAGGGACCAGGAAATCACACAGATGCCGGAAAGTCGACTCCTACATGGGCGCCGCGCACTGACAGCCTGCAGTACCGCTATAGGACATCGAGTGTCATCACGCGGTGGTGACGTGATGATGACTTGACGTCGGAAGCAGGCAGCCCAGGAGGAGGCGGGGGAGGTGATTGTGCTGGTAATCTTCTTTCTTCTTCCATTTGGCTGCAACGCACGTTACCAGCTCCCCAGCGTTTTCGTCCTTCTGCCTGCGCCCCCCCTACTTTTACTTGCTGGTCTGCACCCAGTGCGGTCGCCCTGCCTTCACTGCCCAAGAAACGGCCCTGCTCCCACAAAGGGATCACAGTGCCCAGCATGGCATCACAACATGCAGTGTGCCCACATAGAGGCACCACAGCACAACACCAATTGATGCACCACAGCTCCCAGCATGCCTGCCATTGAAGCACCACAGCGGGGGGACATCCGGGGCACCAAAGGATAGATCCTGGGCACGTGCCACTGATCTTTTGGGCTAGCAATGCCCCTGATTGTGAGCAGCAATTATGCACCCATCTCCTGTTTCTGCAGTTTTAAAAGAGAAGCTTTATAACTATTGCTTATAGCAGGGCTGACCGGGCTGTCTAACTCCAGTCCTCGAGAGCCATATCCATGCCAGTGTTTAGGATGGACAGAGAAATGATGGACTTGAGAAATCTGTTCCAACAACCTTTTCTGATTCAGTCTCATCAATTAATTTGAGCTGTGTAAAAATGCGTGAGGACTTCAGCCCTCGTAGACTGGAGATGGACAACACTGGTGTATAGCATTGCCTTACGGATTAGCCAAATAAGATATCAAATCCAATTGCACCCTCTAATTCATTAAAGTCCCCATTTACTCTAACACTTTAACTTTTTAGCCCTGGATCATTGATAATTGGAGCTGCAGAGAGCCCAACAGCGTGGAACCACCTCGGCACATCTAAGGGAAGCAGCAGATTTGGGCGCATGAGACAAGTGGACAAAAAAGGCGCCCCATTCACTCACATTATAACTATCGTTTAATGGGCGCCGAACAGGGAAAAAAGGGAGTCGGAGATTATTAACGTTTTACAAACGGCGCCCGGAGATTTTTAATGTTTTATAACTGTGCTTGTGATGATTTACGTTTAGAAAATGAGCCCGTGACGAATAACGTTTATAAAAATACTAAACATATTTATACTATTTAAATAAAACATTATTTAACATTTTAACCCTTACTGTTTGTAAAACATTATTATTCACAAAATAAAGCGATCAGTACGTAACGTAAATTGCAATATATTTTTTACAATCACTATTTGTAAAACATGTCTAAAACATTATTATCCACCCCAAAAAATTATTTAAATTTATTTATTTAAATTTTTTATTTATTAATGTTTGTAAAACATTATTATACATAGGGGGTCTTAGGTTTAGGCACCACCAGGGGGGTCTTAGGTTTAGGCACCGCCAGGGGGGTCTTAGGTTTAGGCGCCACCAGGGGGGTCTTAGGTTTTGGCACCACCAGGGGGGTCTTATGTTTAGGCACCCCCAGGGGGGTCTTAGGTTTAGGCACTACCAGGGGGTCTTAGGTTTAGGCACCACCAGGGGGGTATTAAGTTTAGGCACCACCAGGGGGTCTAGGGGTTAGGGATAGGTACAGGGAGGGCTTTAGGGTGGTTAGTTTTAGGCACCACCAGGGGGGGTCTTAGGTTTAGGCACCACCAGGGGGGTGTTAGGTTTAGGCACCACCAGGGGGGTCTTAGGTTTAGGCACCACCAGGGGGTCTTAGGTTTAGGCAACACCAGGGGGTATAGGGGTTAGGGATAGGTACAGGGAGCGTTCTGTGTGAGAGTAGGGTTAGGTATAGTTTTAGTACAATTTTAATAATACTAATCAACAGTTATTATTAATGTACTTAAATTAATATCATTGTTATAAACAATATTTTCACATTTTATTATAATAATAAACGATAAATCAAGATTATTCATAACAATATATAATTATAATGTTAAAAAAATAATACTGTTTTTTTAACAAACGTAATTATAAGTTTCAGTTTAGAAACAGGGAAGATTAACGTTTTAAAGGGAAGGTTCAAGCAAAATAAAAAAAATGAGTTTCACTTACCTGGGGCTTCTACCAGCCCCATGCAGCCATCCTGTGCCCTCGTTGTCACTCACTGCTGCTCCAGTCCCCCGCTGGCAGCTTGCCGACCTCGGAGGTCGGCGGCCGCATTGCGTACATTTTTACGCATTGCCGCTAGTGCAGGAACATTAACACATACATTTTTATGCATTACTTGTTCAATGCGTAAAAATTTACGCATTGAACGAGTAATGCGTAAAATGTATGTGTTAATGTTCCTGCACTAGCGGGAATGCGTAAAAATGTACGCAATGCATCCCGCCGACCTCCGAGGTCTGCAAGCTGCCAGCGGGGGACTGGAGCAGCAGTGAGTGACAACGAGGGCACAGGATGGCTGCATGGGGCTGGTAGAAGCCCCAGGTAAGTGAAACTCATTTTTTTATTTTGCTTGAACCTTCCCTTTAAGAATTGCCGATTTCATACACATTATTTAATGATTCATAAATTCTTAAAACACTTTGTAAACGAAATTCTACACAATATTTTTATAAACGATAATACTGCTTATCGTTTACACCACACCCCCTTTTTTCCCGACGCCCTTTTTTGATGTACGCCATCTAAGTACATGACCTACATTTACAAGTGAGAAACGTTATTTTTGCTTACGTTTTCTCTATATTTGTTAGTATAATTTTGTTTGTTACTTTCACTGCAGACATTTCTATGTGATCATTGCTTTCTGAGACTACTTCCCAGAGCCTTAACACATTGGCAATAAAATACAGATATCTCATACATAATCAAATAAATAGACACCATGCAATTTGATGAAAAGTAATGTTTGGCATGACAAATGTGGCTCCCTTTCTAGGTGTGGTTAGAGAAACAGATTCACAAGAGAACAAAGAGTGCCTCGAACCAAAGGTGTCATAGAATTCAGTGATTTCCCAAGATGGGGGTTTGGTAGACAAAATGAACAAGGTGCAAGCCAAAGGGAAATAGCCTGTACACTAAAAATTCCATTGTCTACCATAAATCTAATGATTCTCTAGTTCAAGAGTGAACAAAAGGAAACTGTTCATTCATCCATTGGGCCCAACAGCACCACAAATGAAGATTGGCAAATGGTTCATTGAACAACAGCCCCGTTGTACGGCTGAAGACATAGCAGACAACCTGTAAGTGAGTTAAAGCACTGCTGTCCGATATGTACACCAACTCAATTACCAAGGGAGAGCTGCAAGACATAAATCTCTGCTCACCACAGCTATAGTTTTGAAAAGGAAACAATGGCTCACAAAGATGGAAGAAGCATGATGTATAGTTTTGGCAGTGCGAAATGTTCTTGGATGAGTTCACATGTGCTCAGTTTTCCTGAAGTGGATGGACATGGGTGTGGCGTCAATGCAGTCAACCAAAAGTGCCAAACCCATGTTCAAACATGGTGGATGTTCCCTGATGGTGTGTGGTACCATTTGGAGCATGGGGAAATTAGAGTTAGTGGAATGTGTGGGCAATTTCAACAGCACAATAAAAATGCCATTTTTAGTTGAGTTTCATAAGAACTTTATTGAAGAATAAATAAACAACAGTATGACAGTCAGAAAATTGCATATACTGTGCAATCAAGTAACAGTCCCTGATTGGGACAACAACAAATGAAAACATCAACTGATGTTTCCGTCCAAAATATCAAAATGAAATTATACAACACTAAAGTGCATGTCAGTCAAGTTTCCAAGAGTACCTCAGTGAGACCAAGCAATCTTCAAGATAAGTATAGCAGCCCCTAGCTAATATACCTATAGTACAGTTTGTATTGTATATTTAGTACAGTATTATCCCATCGCTACCAAATATAAGTACAGAGCTACAAGGGATGCTTATGAGATGAATCTCGTATGGGGGAGTATTATAATGAAAATGTAGAGGGGCTTCCCAAACTCAGAGTGCAGTGACCAAAGCCATATCAACAGCCACATCAAGGTAAGGTTGCCAGATTTTTTAACAATGTGTTCGGTATCAGATAAGCGAGCATTCATTTTTTCACATATAAGTTTTTTGGTTGATGTTATATAAGATCTGATCAAAGGAGAGACCAAGCTGCATCCATGTGGAGACTATATGGATTTTGACCGAGGCTACTATATATGTATCAGTTTATGGGGGGCATGTTTCCAATTTAATACATTGCCATTTTGAGCAGTGTCTATTGACAATATTTTCTGCTGGGTTGCTTTCCAAAAACATCAACTGTTTGTGGAAGTTGGAGCTCAGTACCATCATGCTAGACACCGAGGTCTGGCATGTTAAATATATGGCATCCAGAAACTCCCATAGGTCAGCCAGGTTCCTGACATGAATCCTACAGAACATTTCTGGGCTTTTCTCAATCATGCCATATACGGAGACGTCCCTAGAATCCTGATGTCCTTGGCAAACTTTCCCAATGTTTGCATGAAGAGTGGGGCAGATTTCCCCAGTCCAAGATCAGAGGACCCATTGGTTCCATGCCTGACCATGTCAAAACTTTGCAGAAAGCTGGAGGTGGATCAACAAAATATTAATATATCGTGCTTGGTTTTTGTATCAAGCAGGTACTAAAATCAACGTGGCACTGTGTGCAAATCAGAGTGTCTTCTTATTTGTTGTGAGAAAGCACGGAAAAGCAGCCGCTTGCTCTCAGAGCAAGGCGGCTGCTTCCGCGTCCTGCATGTCGGCGCGGCGTTGAGGAACCGCCGCATGCCGCATAAACAGCGGTGAACGCGGAGAAGCCGCCACGTGCAGTGCGGCGGCTCCCGCGGCAGGCATCAGGGACAGTACTGGTGTGTCTGGGACTCATAGTCCACCAGGGTTGAGAGTGACGCGCGCGCGCGCACAGAGAGGCAGGCCCTATATGGCAGCCAGAAGAAGGTCAGCTGACTGAGCGGGTCAGCTGACATTTCCATCGATCCTCATTGGTCCAGCAATTAGGGGAGGTACTGGAGAGTCCTTTTGTATATATACTGCTGGCTGTTTACTTGCCCGTTGTCTGGCGTGCGATCATTACGTGGTAGCACTCAGACCTGAGTCAGATCCGAAAGTGTGCCGGGACCAGCTGGAGCTGTAATCCTACACTTAGCTAGATTCTGTTTGATAGCTTAAAGTACTAGTTTTATTGTGATTATCTGTTATGACCTTTTTTGCCTGCCTTACCATTCTTCTGAACACTGATCCTGTACCTTGCTATTTCTGATACTCTGTTGCCGAACCCCGGCTCGTCCTTAGACTCCGCCTCTGCTTTCTGATCCTGTACCTCGATATTTCTGATACCCTGTTGCCGAACCCAGCCTGTACTTTAGACTCCGCCTCCTGAATCTGTACCTTATCTGACTGTGTGTTAGCGACCTGGCTTGCCCGACCTCGAGAACCGACCTTACTGTTAGAGGCGGTTCCCAGTCTTGATAGTGACACTTCTTCCTGAGTGTCACTCTCAGACAGTCCTTCCATCTTTCAGCCTGACTCCTCCCTCCTAGGAGAGTTCAGGCCTCCGGAAGGAATTTGAGCAGTACTCCTTACTGCTCTGAGGCCTAGTCCTCTAGTGTTACTGTTACACCTATCACTACACTTTACTCAGGTGTCCAGAGGTTAGCTAGTATATCGGATTATCGGTGATACTGCAGATCATCTATAATCTGGTATATATCTGTATTCCCGGTGATACTGCAGTTCACCGGTAATCAGATCCTCTCTGTGTTACACCGATCGTTACATTTGTGAGATGTTTCTGTACATATAAAGTGTCACAATGGTGTAATACAGTCTGTGATTTAATACCAAAGGTTATTTGGCTTAAAGGAAATCCGAAGTGACAAATTAAATCTAATTTTACTTACTTGGGTCTTCTTCCAGCCCCTAGAAGTAATTTTGTGTCCCTCGCAGCAACTTCAGTCTTCTCCTAGGTCCCGCTGGCAGCCTCTGAAGGATTGCTGACCCCCACTGGGTTGGCGTCTTCTGTGCATGTACGGCGCCCCGACCCATTCACGCCCATGTCACCGGAAGCAGTACGCTCCCGATGATGTGAGCGCATTCAGATTTAATTTGCCACCTTGGATATCTTTTAACTACTGGACACTCTGTAAAACTATGATGTGATGATGATGATTATTATTATAGATTTACAAAGCACCAGTATGTTCCATGGTGCTTTAAAAATACAGTGGCAAAAATGAACTATACATAATAGAACATAATACAAACAAAGGTAATACAGACAATAAATAGCCATACATTTTACCCACTAGGAGGTACATAGCAGTAAAGCAAGACAATAAACCTCAAAATTGTGACATATTTGGATAAGTAACTCAGAGCTTACAGCTTACATTTTGTGTCAGGTCTATCCAAATTTTTTAAATGTGGCTTTCATTAATTATATTTAGGATTAATTATCAAATTTTAATAGCATGAAAGGGAGAAAGTGGGGAACTGGACTGTCTGATATGAGCATTACTTCTAAGGTTTATCATATCAAAAATTAAAGTGGACAAAATCATATAAAAAAAAACGACACTCATAATTGAAGAATTAAATTCCACTTAACAAATGCGATTACTGTGTTTTAAATACACAGTAATCGTATTTGTTAAGTGGAATTTAATGTATTATAAAGGACTACTGAATAAAAGTAATTCTTTGGAACCATAATAAACACCTGGTTAGAGATCAATTAAAAAAAATTGCATTAATTAATTATCCTTTGCCTCTTTAGTATTCAAGAAACAAATCTAGATTGTTTAAGCTATTACCTGCTGTTGGCGTATTTGAAAAAAGTGCACCAAAATCTCTGAAAATGTACTGATTTTCTACTGATGATAGTAATATATTGTTAATAGATACCAATATTTTACTACAGCTTAACCAAACCCTATACTAACACTGAACCCTCCCTCTACCGATGCCTAATCCTAATCACCCCCCCCCCCTCAACACCCAACCTAAATCTCCCATGCCTAACCTTAGCTGTCCCCCCTCGATGCCTAACTTTACCCATCCCCCACGCCTAACTTTAACCACCACCCCGCATGTCTAACTGTAACTCCTCCCACCCTCACCAATCCACCATAAAAACCTTACATTTCTAGGCGCCGCCATAGATGCTCATATAAATCGAGGCTATGGGGGGGGGGGGGGGGGGATTGGGCATTGGCAGCGCCCAATACTAGTGTTCAGCCAAAATTTGCGTAATTTCACGTGTCCTTAATTACGGACATGAATTTTGCCGCTATGACGCAAATTTGTAATTTCTTAATTGCCATACAAACAGTAATTTGGAATTCCATAAGCGTAATTTCTGTTGTGTAATTTCACATTTTCTATGGAAACAGTTATCTTAATTATAAAAATGAACATAATTTCGTTTTTAACTAAACGAAATGAAACGTGACTACCACTGCTTCCTCCTTCCGGGCTGAAGGAGGAAGCGTGGTTGTGACATGACGCGGCTTGGAACGCAGCGTGGGACAGATTAAAGAAGACGGCTGCTGGGTAAGTTTGACCCTCCCTCACCTACCCGCTCAGATGCACTAATTATCTGGATAAAATTCGAACGAAACACATTTGGATTTCATCTGGAGATCATCCCTGCAAGTGACTCTGAACTGGGCATGTGCGAGTTCCAAACCAGGCATGCCCAGTGAAAGAATGTTACTATGATGTAGTTGTGCTGTAAATATCTTGTGTAAGCACATTGAAATTAGCATAACATTGCATTCAAATTGATTTCATTTTTACATTCACACTTCAAATAAATAAATAAATTATGTTTTTGTAGTGGTAGAAAAATACTATAGATGTAGTAAAATTAACATTACATCAACATCATAACACGGTACCACTTCAGTGTCAATTTAAGTCAACAATATATTTGTACCCTAGCTGTACCGTAAATTCACTGGAAACTGGTATAAAAACCGATATTTGTAGTTCAATCAGCTATACCATTCATTGTGTTTGTGCAGACTGTGTGTATGAGGGCAATAAAATAAAATGAAAACAATTTAATAAAGATTGAGAAAATGAATCAAATAAAAACTCATTAGAAGAAATTGAAAAATTAATGACCAAACTATTAAGGATTATCTTTAACTGCAAACACTTTTTGAACAATTTACAGTAAGTATTAGATGATACTATGTAATGGCAGTGGTGGTTATATTTGTAGAAATATATATATAAAAAAAAATCTGCTGAACCTAACAATACTTTTTTATATAGGATATAATTGTATGAAAATTACAACTTTATGGAACAGTATTTTGAGCTATATTTAGAAAGTAAAAACTCTAAATATTGGCACCTAAATTAAACTTCTTAAGTTAATTCTACATAGACATTTTTTTTTAATTATCTATATTCACTGTATATAAAATCGTGTGTGTGTGTGTGTGTGTGTGTGTGTGTGTGTGTGTGTGTGTGTGTGTGTGTGTGTGTGTGTGTGTGTGTGTGTGTGTGTGTGTGTGTGTGTGTGTGTGTGTGTGTGTGTGTGTGTGTGTGTGTGTGTGTGTGTGTGTGTGTGTGTGCCGCGATCACGCGAAAACAGCTTGACCAAACGAAACTTGGTACACAGATCCCTTACTACCTGGGATAATATGTTCTGGAGGTCTCGGGTCCCCCTTCACACGTGGGTGGAGCTACAAACAGCAAATCAGATTTCACCCATTCATGTCAATGGAAAAAATGTAAAAGGCTGCCATTCTCACAGTAATCAAGCCAGAGTCCCCACACATGGCACAGTTGGTCACTTGGTGACCGAGGTTACAAATCCAGGAAAAGTGGGCGGAGCATAAAGCAGCCAATCAAATTTCAGCCGTTCATTTCAAATGGGAAAATGTAAGCTGCAGCCATTCTTAGACTGTTAATCGCAGGGTTCTCAAACTTGGAACAGTTGGTCACTGGGTGAATGCGATTAAGATTCAAGAAAATGGGTGGAGCCTACAACAGCCAATCAAAATTCACCTATTGATTTTCAAGGGGAATATTTAAACTGCTGCTATTCTTACACTTTTAATGGCAGAGGCTTCAAACTTGCAACAGTCAGTCATTGGGTGACTGGGGTCCAAATTCACTAAAGGGGCGGGGCCGCATACAGCCAATTAGATTTCCTTGGTGGATAAACTGCTTCCATTCACACATTTTTTTATGCCAGGAACCTGAAAGCTCACAAACTTGGTCATTGAGTGACTGTGTGTCAAGGTTACACAAAGTGGGCGGAGCCAAAACAACTTTTACTGGGAAAATATAAACTGCAGCCATTCTTACACCGTGAATGGCAGGGTTCTCAAACTTTGCACAGTTGGTCATTGGGTGACTGAGATTAAGATTTTGGAAGGTGGGTGGAGCCTACAACAGCCAATAAAAAAATTCACCTTTTGATTTTCAAAGGGAATATTTCATCTGCTACCATTCTCTTATACTGTTAAAAGCAGATTCCTCAAACCTGGTACAGTTGGTCACTGGGTGACTAGGGTCCAAATTCAGAAAGGGGGCGGAGCCACAAACTGATTTGTTAATTTTTCAATGAGAATATACAAAGTATTGATACCAAGGACCCCAAAGCTAATAAACTTGATAACTGAGTGACTGTATGTCAAGGTTAGAAAAAGTGGGCGGTGCCAACAACTAAATTTTTAACATGGCAGGGTTCCCAAACTTTACACAATTGGCCACTGGGTGACTGGGATGAATATTCAGAAATGTGGGTGGAGCCTACAACAGCCAATCAAAATGTACCTATTGATTTTCAAGGGGAATATTCACATTGCTACCATTCTCACACTGTTAGTGGCAGAGGCCTCACACCTGATACAGTCAGTCATTGCGTGACTGGGGTCCAAATTCACTAAAGCTGTGGAGCCACAAACAGCCAATCAGATTTGTTAGATTGATTTCAGCCATTCTGTTATTGGCAGGGTTCTCAAACGTGACACAGTTGGCCACTGGGTGCCTGGGACTAATATTCAGAAAAATGGGTGGAGCCTACAGCAGCCAATCAAAATTCACCTTTTGATTTTCAAGGGGAATATTTACATTGCTGCCATTCATGCACTCTTAATGGCAGAGGCCTAAAATCTGCTACAGTCAGTCACTGGGAGACTGGGGTTTAAATTCTGAAGGGAGCGGGCCAAAAACAGCCAATCAGATTTGTTTAATTTCAATGGTAAAATGCAACTTATTGATGCCAAGGACCCCAAAGCTCATAAACTTGGTCATTAAGTGACTGTATGTCAAGATTAGAAGTAGTGGGCGGAGCCAAAAACAACTAACTTTTTACATGGGAAAATGTAAACTGCAGCTTTTCTTACAGTGTTAATGGCAGGGTTCTCAAATGTCACACAGTTGGTCACTGGGTGACTAGGATTAATATTCGGAAAAGTAGGTGGAGCCTACAAGAGCCAATCAAAATTCACCTATTGATTTTCAAGGGGAATATTGAAACTGCAGCCATTCTCACACTGTTAATAGCAAAGGCCTCAAACCTGCTACAGTCGGTTGTTAAGTGTCTGGGGTTCAAATTCAGTAAAGGTGCGGAGCCAAAAACAGCCAGATTTCTTTGCTGGATAAACTGCTTCGATTAGCACAATTTTGATGCCACGAACCCAAAAGCTCACAAACTTGGTCATTGAGTAGTGACTGTGTGTCCAGGTTACAAAAAGTGGGTGGAGTTAAAAACAGATTTTTCTGGGAAATTGTAAACTGCAGCCCTTCTTCACTGTTAATGGCAGGGTTCTCAAACTTAGCATAGCTGGTTACAGGGTGACTGGAATTAATATTCAGAAAAGTGGGTGGAGCCTAAAAATGCCAATCAAAAATCACATGTCACTTTTCAAGGAGAATATTAAAATTGCTGCCATTCTTGCACTAATGGCACAAGCCTCAAACCTGGTATAGTTGGCCATTGGGTCACTGGGGTTTAAATTCAGAAAAGGGGACAGAGCCACAAACAGTGAATCAGATTTGTTTCATTTCATGGGAAAATACAAATTATTGATGCCAAGGACCCCAGAGCTCACAAACTTGGTCACTGAGTAGTGTATTTGTCTCCAGGTTACAAAAAGTGGGCGGAGCCAAAAACAAATTTTACTGGAAAAGTGTAAACTGCTGCCCTTCTTACACTGTTTATGGCAGGGTTCCCAAACTTTGCCCAGATGGTCACTGAGTGACTGAGATTAATATTCAGGGCAGTGGGTGGAGCCTATAAGAGCCAATCAAAATTCACCTGTTGATTTTCAAGTGGAATATTTAAATTGCTGCCATTTTTACACTGTTAATAGCAGATGCCTCAAACCTGCTACAGTTGGTCATTGGGTGACTGGGGTTCAAATGCTGGTGAGGGGCGGAGCCACATTTGTTTACATTCTATGGGAATATACAAATTATTGATGCCAAGGACCCCAAAGCTCACAAACTTGGTCCTTAAGTGTTTGTGCGTTAGGGTTAGAAAGTGGGCGGAGCCAACACCAGTCAAATACATACCCGGGCAACGCCGGGTCATCAGTGGGTGGAGACAAATACAAATTTCACCGGGAAAATGTAAACTGCAGCCATTCTTACACTGTTAATGGCAGGGTTTTTAAACTGTGCACAGTTGGTCACTGGGTGACTGGGATTAATATTCAGAAAAGGGGGTGGAGCCTACAAAAGAAGGCTCCACCTATTGCTTTTCAAGGGGAATATTTAATTACTACCATTCTTAAACTGTTAATGGCACATGCCTCAAACCTGGTACAGTTGGTTATTGGGTGACTGGGGTCCAAATTCAGAAAAGGGTGTGGAGCCACAAACAGCCAATCAGATTTTTTTCATTTCAATGCAAATTTTTGATACCAAGGACCGCAAAGCTCACAAACTTGGTCATTGAGTAATTGTGTGTTAGGGTTAGAAAAAATATGCAGAGCCAACACCAGCCAAATACATTCTCGGGCAACGCCGGGCAATCAGCTAGTTATATCTAAAGAAATGCATATATTGTACAATACTTTTAATACATTCAATTTTACATTTGATAAAAAAAACTTGATTTTTCAATTGATGTCCAAGTATTCTATTGATCGAACATTGATTGGGAGGAGTTGTTGTTTCTCAGATCCAGTAGTCGGTAGTGTGTGGGAGAAGGAGGGGGGGGGGGCGGGGGGTTCTATGGTATAAAGGGATACAAAGAGGACATAGGGCTTGATTCACAAAGTGGTGCAAACTGTTTAGCACGGGAGTGTTAACACGTTAAACGCGCGCAATAGTCAGCGAAAAGCACTTCACGTGCCAACTGTTTAGCAAGCCCATAGCCTTACTGTGTGGTAAGAATGATATTAGGTCAGATCTGCACCCCGTATGTATTTAGAAAAATTAGCCTGTCTAATTCCCCCTCATCTGTGAATAATCACCAGTGTAATTTTAACTCTCAGCTGTGTCCACACAGGACTCTCAGCATTCCTCCGCAGAGCCGGCAACTTGTAAACACAGCATGTTAACCCTATGTCTGTTTCCATGAAAGCAGGACGTAGACACACTGCAGATTTATTGCAGGATTTGTATTAGCTGTAACGTATACATTTTTTTCTTTGTAGGTTATTATTCTGTTGCTTATATTTTAGAGCAGAGAGGAAGTTCTGAGTTTAGGTCCGCTTTAAGAAAAATCTTGATGCCTTCAGTCAAATAAGCACAGCTTGGGAAGGAGACAGGCGGCACCTTCATACTGTCCTTTACTGCTGACCAAAACACGCGTGCAACTTTCTCGGGGTTCCCATTGCATGATTGGCCCCGTATGTAAGTTTTGTTTTTATGCTATTTTTATGCTATTTTTAAGCTGTTTTTACTATGAAAACTTTATATTAAACGGTTTACACTTAGAGTTGCCGTTTGTTTGTTGTTTTTTATGATGTTTACTGATATCCATTCGTGAGAGGAATCATTGCTGAATTGGTGGATCCTGGACAGACTGTTGCTTCCTGAAGTCCTACCAAAGCGTTGATACAACCTTATAATGTGGGTTGTCACCAGCTGGTAAGCCTCTTTCCTTTTTTGGGTATCCATGATTGCAGAGCTGTGCCGTGAACCCAATATTTATTGTGGTGGAGATTTGCCTGCTTTTATCCTTTGTTGAAGACTCGTCTTTTGTTTTTGGACTCTGCGCTGAGCATATATAATTTATTTGGTGGTTAAAGTTAGGCGTGGGGGGGCGGGTAAAGTTAGGCATCGAGGGAGGACAGCTAAGGTTAGGCATGGGGGATTTAGGTTAGGTGTTGGGGGGGTGATTAGGATTAGGCATCGGTAGAGGGAGGGTTCAGTGTTAGTATAGGGTTTGGTTTAGCTGTAGTAAAATATTGGTATCTATTAAAAAAAAAAATTCTAAAGTCGGCACAAAATTACGTGAAACATACACAAAAAAATTATGCACAATTATAAAATTGTAATATTGCATACAAAATCAATTATGATTTTCTCTGAAATTTTGCATTATGATTACAATGTGTAATTGCGAATTTCGATGCAAAATATCACTGCTACCTGCACTTTCTGTATGATACTGCAGAGGTTGATGTGCAGAAGTGGTGGGGATACAGGGGACCTCTATGAAGGATTTGCTTCAAGGCTCCAGGATTTGTAGCTATGCCTTCGCCTCCATGAACAGAGCAAAAGCACCAGTGCCCCAAAAATATATGTAAACCCCTTTTTCTTTCTAAAATAGGTCCCAATCTGTACACCATTATTTTCTTTTTTTTTCTGGTTTGAGTGCCTTTGCCTAACTGCAGAATTGTTGCTGTTCCAGTAGGATTTTTTTTTAGCTTTAGTAAAAATCTTATATCAGCATGCAAACAATAGAACGCTTCCTATTTCAGATAAAATAAGCATACTATGACCAGAAGGTAATTGCCCCCCTTTCCCTTTGTAGAGTTTACATCGGGATGAAAGCCTGTTGCCTAGGTGATGTTTGCTAAAGGAAGGGACAGTAAGTTGTGGCAGCAGAGAGGGAAAATTAACACTGAGCTGGGCTGAAAAAAAAAGAAATTAATGTCACTTTTAGCATTACAAAACAAAAAGTAAAGATGGAAACCAGAAACATTTTCTTTTCTTGTATTTCATATTACATGTCTCCTAAATCTAATAGTAAGCACTCAAAACAACAAGATAGGTACGCTAAATAGGCAATTTCTGATTGTTTTTTTCCAGTTAATATGGAGTTTTATCCCATTTTCAATTGTTCATAAAACAACAGTACTTGGTGAAAGTAATGTGCAGAGCAAAATGTGTGCCTTTTCTAATTACTTATGCAGTATTCACATGTAAGTTATGTCATCTATAATTTCATATTTGTTTTTCGTTTATTTTTATATAACAAACATAAATATATAACAAAAATAAATGTATCTTAGGACAAGATCACTTATTATACATTTTCTGTTCTACTGTAGTGGTGCTCAAATACCCCTTTTTAAAATTCGAGTTTGGTCGAATTCGAATAGTAAATTATTCGAGGTCATTCGAATATTCGAGTCGAATAATTTTTACTATTCGATTCGACCTCGGACTTCGAGCTCACTATTCGAGTCGGTATTCGAGCTGACTATTCGAGCTGACTATTCGAATTGGCCTTAAATAGCTTCCAACACTTGTTTTGAGGGTGAATGATGCAAGAAACCTCTTTTTTTCCAAGTAACAACAGCAAGTGATTATGTGGGGATGTTCCTTTAAAAAAAAATGTGGAAAGAGAAGTTGTGTCCTTAATTTTGTTCAGTAGTGTTACTGTATATACTTGTTCGTCTTCTTCTATATCGTCTTCTTCTATATCGTCTTCTTCTATATCGTCTTCTTCTATATCGTCTTCTTCTTCTTCTTCTTCTTCTTCTTCTTCTTCTTCTTCTTCTTCTTCTTCTTCTTCT